>NC_044996.1:123290071-123643348 GCF_008728515.1 Papio anubis
TCTCGGAGCACAGTAGGAGATTTTCCTAGCAAAGCCAGACTCTGCATATGAGTCAAAAGAATCCAGGCTATTCGCAGCCCCCTAAAAGTTGGAGGACTCTTTTGAGAGCCACTATTGGCACACCTCTGAAAACAGACACAAGAAACACTACCAAACCTAACCCTAGAAAAAATTAAAGATACAGGTTGCCTTTAGCACTTGCCATCTTGGTTTCTGCCTTCCTCCTCTTTCCCTTTCTTGTATCTGTTCCTTTCAATACCTAGCAGGTCCCATGTGTTCATACCACTTGCAATACCATCATACCCTAGTTGGCCTTTCTGTGCTCTGTGCTCCAGAGAAATCTCCCCCTTTCCTTCTCATCCATCAAAACTATTAATTTTTCAAGGTTGCTAATCCACTAGCTGCCATTGGGGCCTCAAACTAGTTTATAATAGAATGTAAGTGACTAATAGCAATCTAATATATTTACTCGGGAGAAATACTTTTATTTAAAAGAGTAGTTTATTAGCCAAAGGAATAAATACAATTAAATGAGAGGTTTTGTAGCTGAGAGAATCTTCTAATACTATTCAAATTAAACCAATAGCCTATTCCACCTAATCACCATGTTACCACAGGTAACATAGCAAGTGGCCAATACTCAATAAATATTAATTCATATAATGAATAATTTCATAAACCCACTCTGATCTATGTCACCAATAGTATCAGAAAATATAAAAGGCTAGATTTTACATTTAACCTTTAAATATAAGAGGATTAACATGTGATCATAAACATCATTCAGTGCTGTTCACACCAAGGTACATTTCCCCGGGTTTTGTTGTTGTTGTCTTGAGACAGTCTCATGATGTCATCCAGGCTGGAGTGCAGTGTCACGATCTCAGCTCATTGCAACCTCCACCTCCCAGGTTCAAGTAATTCTTGTGCCTCAGACTACCAAGTAGCTGAGATCACAGGCATGTGCCACTATGCCCAGCTAACATTAAGGTATATTTCAATATTAACTGATCTTACCACAGGAGAGAAAAAAGGGGGGAAAACGAGACATTTTGTGAGAACATATAAAACATTCTGGAAAATTAAGCAAGGTACAAAATCCATTGCAATTAATTTTTTTTTTTTTTGAGATGGAGCCTCACTCTGTCGCCCAGGTTGGAGTGTAGTGGCACAATCTCAGCCCACTGCAACCTCTGCCTCTTGGGTTCAAGCTTCTTCTGCCTCAGCCACCAACCCCCCAACCGAGTAGCTGGGATTACAGGCATGCACCACCATGCCCGGCTAATTTCTGTATTTTTTAGTAGAGACAGAGTTTCATCATGTTGGCCAGGCTGGTCTCGAACTCCTGATCTCAAATGATATGTCCACCTCGGCCTCCCAAAGTGCTGGGATTACAGGTGTGAGCCACCACAGTCAGCTTCCAATGCAATTAATTCTTGGTGGCAAACAAAACTATTTATTTTATGTAAGCTATTTCAATCAACAAATACTTACTCATATGGTTTGGCTGTGTCCCCACCCAAATCTCAAACTGTAGCTCCCATAATTCACACATGTCATGGGAGGGACCCAGTGGGAGGTAACTGAATCATGGGGATGGGTGTTTCCCGTGCTGTTCTCTTGATAGTAAATAAGTCTCAGGAGATCTGATGGTTTTATAAAGGGGAGTTCCTCTGCACATGCGTTTTTTGTTTTTTTGTTTTTTTTTTTTTTTTTTTTTGAGACGGAGTTTCACTCTTGTTGCCCAGGCTAGAGTGCAATGCCACAATCTCAGCTCACTGCAACCTCCACCTCCTGGGTTCAAGTGATTCTCCTGCCTCAGCCTCCTGAGTAGCTGGGATGACAGGCGCCTGCCACCACGTCCGGCTAATTTTTTGTATTTTTAGTAGAGATAGGGTTTTACCATGTTGGCCAGGCTGGTCTCGAACTCCTGACCTCAGGTGATCCACCTGCCTCAGCCTCCCAAAGTGCTGGGATTACAGGCATGAGACACCACGCCCAGCCTGCACATGCTTTCTCTTGCTTGCCTGCTGCCATGCAAGTCGTGACTTTGCTCTTCGTTTGCCTTTTGCCATGATTGTTAGGCCTCCCCAGCCATGTGGAACTGTGAGTCAATTAAACCTCTTTCTTTATAAATTACTCAGTCCCAGGTATGTCTTTATTAGCAGCATGATAACAGACTAATACACTTACTGAACATAAAATCTAAGCTCAGGACTCTCCTTAATGCTAAAAGAACATACAAACGTAATATTATCCATTACTTAACTGCATTTTTATTTAAAAAGCTGAGGAAAACTATTCTATAACAAGTTATCATCATCATATAAGGTATTAGCAATACCTGAATTTTCTGAATCTCTCTGTTCCTCAGTTTCCTCATCTGTAGAATATGGATACATTTAGTTCTAATACCAATAAAGTGAAATACAGAGTTGACAGAAGTATTCAGATAATAAAGGAATTATGAAGTTTACCTTACCCAGATCAAGAATAAGCAAACGTTTTCTGTAAAGGGCCAGATAGTAAACACTTTAGGCTTTGCAGCCCATATGGCCTCTGCACAACTACTCAGCTCTGTCATTGTACCTGAGAAAGCAGAAACAAGCTAGAACAACACAGAAATGAATGGCTGTGACTCTGTTCCAATAAAACTTTATAGACACTGAAATTTGAATCTCATACAACTTTCATGTATCATAATATATTATTCTTTTGATTGTTTACACTTGGCGTGTTTTTTGTCTTTTGTCATTTTGTTGTTGTTGTTGTTTCTTTGCTTGTATTTTTCCTTTTTGTGGAGAACCAGGTCTCACTACGTTGCCCAGGCAGGTCTCAAAGTCCTGGGCTCAAGCAATCCTCCTGCCTCTCCCTCCCTAAATACTGGGGTTCCAGGCATGAGCCACTGTACCCAGCTGATTTTTTTAAAACTATTAAAAAAATGTGAAACTCATTTCTAACTTGTGGTTCACACAAAAACAGGCAGAATGCCAAATATGGCCCAAGGGCCATAGCTTACTAAGCCAACACAGATAATTAAATAAAGCTAGGTTATTTCACTGAGTTGCCTCAATTCATGACACAGGGGCTAGTACACAGTAAGTGCTTAACAGTGCTTCCACACTGATCCATGATCAACAGCATCATGTGTGTACACGTGCATGCATGGCTTAGCTATCAAGATTTTTATTTGTTTCTGTTTTGCTCTTTGCTATTACTACCATTTACATGCAACAGACCTCCGTTGCTTGGGAGTTGACTCCCTGCCCTAAAGTCTTAGGGCTAGAGCTTTAAAAATCACAATTAATTTCCATGGAGACAACAGAGAGTTTGTAAAGATTATTATTCGAAGAGAGAGACAATAGCTATCACAAATGAACTCAGAAAGATGAAGAACATTGAAAACCTAACATACAACATGATTTAAACTCTCAAATCACCCCCACCTTCCCAGAATTTTCAATACGGTATACTACAACTTGATAATGCTGGTGGTAAGAACAGAATCAGGCATAATTCTGCTTTATTTAGCTGTGAGCTCTGAAATGGCATCTACTTTTTATACATGTGAATGAACTGATTTAAAGATTGGCTAGGTTGACTGCTTTACTCCTGAATTTTCAAAGCCACTTAGTATTAAGCTGATCTACAGAAAGGAAGACAGAAAGCTCATTTATTTTAATCCCCACTGACTTGGCTATTTAGGAGAGTCAGATAAATTCTCAAATGTCTTGCATGTATCACATCAAAGAGATCCCTTTAATCACTTAATTAAATAGCTGTATGTTTAGTATACGTGGTTAAGTCTCATAGCATATTTTTTTCTTTTTTATTAATTTAACCAACATAAGAAAAAAATGGAACAACTGATCACTGCCCTTTCATAAAAAATTTATAGGGCAACTTTCCTAAGCTTGCAGTGGCTTTGAAAGCTTCAGTCAGGCTCGATCATGCCAAGGCCTCATTTTCTCTGATGAGTTCTGTAATAACTATTAAACATCAATCAAAATTCTGAGCTTTAAGCACCCAGAAGTTCAGGAGACTATACATGAATTACACTATCATTCAAAACAATGGCAGTTTCCATAATGCCAAACAAATGATTGACTAGTATAGATGCCTTAGCTGAAGATACTGCCCTAGGCAGAGCTAATGGTATTGATGAAAATTAGTCAAGGGAACAGGCTTTAATATCCTCTGGGTCTATCAGGATCCCACAAATAATAACAATGCAGTTATCTGATTAATCAAATTTTATTCTCTTGATAAAAATTGCACTGATTTATTATGACTCTTCAAAAACTTTAATTCTGCAAATTGCTTTTGGGTGTGGTCCACAAGCAGATGCATCATGCAGGGGTAGAAGATAGATAAGCACTTCCATGAATCAGAGGGCTAAGTGAAAATCACAGTTCTAATAGTACAAGAACTAGAAGACAGGAAAGATCAGATTTCAGGTCATCCACCCTCAACCCTATGTGAGTAATGCCCCAGTATCGCAGAAAACCCTCATTACTCTCTGAGATAGACAACGTTCTACGAAGGCATGTTCCAAATTATAAACCAGCACCATCCATACTCTCTCCTAAAACATCAACTCAATGTATCTTGGAGGTGGGCAGTTTCTTCAGTCTGCAAAAGGAAACTACTCTGGCACAAGTAAATCTTCATTTTGCCATACTGGCACTAAACATTTCCCTGGTGTCTTTGTGCTGCTCCTCGTTCTTGGGTGAACCCTGTACTGAACAAAGTTAAAGAAAGAAAGTAATATTTGAGTTTTCTTGGTAAATAGATGGAGCAGGTAGTAGCAGTAGACTTTAGAACCCAAAGCCACCTTGTGACTAATTAATAAAACAACACACCCATCTTCCTGAGAGTGGTAGCAATATTACCTTCAAAACAGAGGCAACTGTCATTTATTTCCTTTATTGATTTGTTTGTTTGTTTAATATAGACAGGGTTTCACCATGTTGTCCAGGCTGGTCTCAAACTCCTGGACTCAAGCAATCTGCTCACCTCTGCCTCCCAAAGTGCTGGGATGGCAGGTGTGAGCCACCATGCCCGGCCCATTTATTTCCTTTAAAATTGGGCAGGAGCTGGGCACCGTGGCTCACACCTGTTATTCCAGCACTTTGGGAGGCTGAGGCAAGTGGATCACTTGAGGTCAGGAGTTCCAGCCTGGCCAACATGGTGAAACCCTGTCTCTACTAAAAATACAAAAATTAGCTGGGTGTGGTGGCTTGCACCTGAAGTCCCAGCTACTTGGGAGGCTGAGGCAGAAGGATCACTTGAACCTGGGAGGCAGAGGTTGCAGTGAGCCAAGATTGTGCCACTGCACTCCAGCCTGGGCAACAGAGTGAGACCCGGTCCCAAAAGATAAAAATTTAAAAAAAAAAACAAAAAAACATGAAAAGAAACTAGGCAGGACAGTGGCCAAATAATAAATTTTTAAATCAATGTTTTTATTAGTTTTGATTATATGTGGTTAACTGCTCACAAAGTTTGCAAATAGAACAGCTGCTAGACCTATTCAAATGAATACCCTAAGCCTCAATTAGCTAAGCCCATTTATCCAGACATAACCAAAATGATAACAGCCCAAGAGTGGAAACAATCCTATATCACATTTAGGCTTTTATATGAGCCAAAATAAATTATGTTTGTCTCTGTCTCACTCACAGAGCTCTATATCAGGGCTCAGTAAACAACAGCCCAAGCCAGTCTGCCACCTGCTTTTTGGAAAGAAAGTTTTATTGGTCCAGAATATGCACTGTAGCAAAGGATTATTTTGTGCTGAAGGTATCTGAGAATCAAGACAAGCAGAAAGAGGCTTTCTCCATGCTTCCCTTATCTACCTACAAGCAGAGCCTTCCAAAAGAATTCAACTGTCATAAATCCCCCTTTTAAGAGAGACTTCCTGCACCGGGGGAAGGAATAACTCCTCTCACCGGGGATAAAGAGTTGGCGCCAGGATGAGAACTTACATAAACAGACCTTATTAAAGCCAGCCTGACTTTGTTTGGTCCTCTCATATATTTCTCAGTCATTTCCCACCATTTATTGTCCCTTGAAATCCTAGCCCTACCCCTTCTTAAGACAATATATAAGCCCCCAATTCTGTTTCTTTGGGCTCTGTTTTCTGTAAGCTCTCATGCAGGTTAGTGAATCAACTTTGTTTTTCTCTCGTTAATCCATCTTTTATAGTTTAATTCACAGGCCCTGATATTAAACCTAAAGTGGTAAAGGAAAAGTTTCTTTTTTCTCTCTGACGACAGCCACATTCATTTAAGTATTGTTTATTGCCACTTTCATGCTACAACAGCGGAGTTTGAGTAGTTGCCACAGAAGCCATATAGCCCACACAATGCCGAAGATGTTTACTATTTGTCTCTTTACAGAAATGGTTTGCCAGCCCCTCTTCTACACAAGAGGTTTCCCCATTTTTCAAAACCGATAGTAAAGACAGCAAGGGAAAAATGAGGCACAAAAGTTCATCTTTTAGGAAAGTTTCATCAAGATAGAAATATATAATTAAATAGTAACTAAATAATTGTATAATTAGCTGTAATACTCATACATATTTTGTTGAGGTAAGTATCTACATTTAAAACACAGCCAGTATAGAAATATTAACCAAAATGGGAATAGATACTATGAAATAAATCAATGCATTTTTTTGGGGAATGGGAAAAAATACTTAGAAATTATTTTAAAACATGTTCAAATGTCAAGGATGAAAGGGCTTAGAAACACACCTGAAATACCAAGGCCCTAACACCTAACATTTATCAGAGAAATTTAATCAGCTACTTAATCCTCCTCCAATTGTTAAATTACTTATTTGAACAGGAGGCAAGATGGAGATTAACTTAGATAAACACATCCCCTTGTCTCATCAACAGTTCAAGCGGGAATTGTTGTCATTCTTTCCTTTAAGGTTAGCTCTTATATGAACAATTCTTTACCACCTAAAAACCTTGTGAAGTACCTCCCTCATAAAGTGGTGGGGAGAGATCAAATGAGATAACTTTGGTGAATTATTAAATTAGGCAAGTGTGGGCTGGGCATGATGGCTCACACCTGTAATCCCAGCACTTTGGAAGGTCGAGGCGGGTGGATCACCTGAGGTCAGAAGTTTGAAACCAGCCTGACCAATATGGTGAAATCTCGTTTCTACTAAAAATACAAAAATTAGCCAGGCATGGTGGCATGCACCTGTAATCCCAGCTACTCGGGAGGCTGAGACAGGAGAACTGCTTAAACTCGGCAGGCAGAGGTTGCAGTGAGCCGATATCATGCCACTGCACTCCAGCCTGGGCAACAGAGCAAGACTCCGTCTCAATCAATCAATCAATAAATGCACGTGGGAATTTTCATATCATTTTTCTAAAAGAGGGGAATGTCATAGGGCCAATGCCCACATATATGGCTTGTTCCTTTGACATTGGCATCCTCTAGCTTAGGGCTTCCCAAAGCTTTGTCTTTGGACTGGCAGCATCTGCGTCACGTGGGAGCTCGTTGAAAACACACATTTGTGGGACAACACTAGATCTCTTGAATTAGAATGCCTCTGAACCGGGACCCAGGAATCTGCATTATAATGAGCCTTACCATGAGGCAGGGTTTCTCAACCTTGGCACTATTGACATTTGGGAGAGAATCATTCTTATCTATGGGGACTGTTCTGTGGATTGTAGGATATTTAGCAGCATTCCTGGCCTCTACCCACTAAATGCCAGTAACACCCTCTGTCCCCCCAGTTGTGATCAAAAATATCTGCAGACATTGCCAAATGTCTCCAGGTGTGTAATATCACTCTGGGTTGAAAACCACTACTATAGGGGATTCTCATGCCTGCTCAAGTTTGAGATACTCTCTGCTCTAGATCATGGTACTTGCCATGGTACCAAGGCTGCTGAACCCACTTCTGAGAACCCCCAACACTGTGTTATCAGTTCAGAAGTAGGGGATTCATCCTCTGCTTCAATAATCCTTAGGGATTTCACTAATAGTCACCACTACTAAGCTAGTAGGTGCACTTTATGGAGAAAACACTACCACCTTCCCTCCCACTCATTTTTTAAAAAAAATTTTTGTGGGTACATAGCAGTTGTACATATTTGTTTTCTAATTTTTATTTTTAATTTTTGTGGTACATAGTAGGGCATCAAATTTCTAATGTGCCTCAGGCACTTGTAATTCAACCCAATTTCTGGCCAATGCCACCTAAATCCCAGGATGATAAGGGACAAATAATAAAAAACTATTGGAAAGTGCTTTGCAGCTATAAGTCAGGATATAAATATACCTCAAGATCTTAGAGATGTTTAGATTAAAAGTTCTAATAACTTTTCTCTCAGTAACTTGGCAAAATCTATTTTTAAGTACTTTCAGGCATCTAAAAAGCCATGTTAATACAATTACAGTTCACTGAAAAATTAGCACGCAATCCAGTTTGAAAGCAAAAATCAGTCATAGCAGGGTACTATTCCGTTTAATTATAAAGATTAATTCAACCTTCATTTATCTGTGCATGTGTTTGGTCTTTCCATTTTTCATAGAACACCCGAGATTCGAATGCCATCTGGTAGAATTGCCGCACAAGTGTCAGTAGTATCTATTAGAGTTGCAGATTTTATTTCCAAGTAGAATTGATAGAAGGACAAAGGGAGGGTGGGAAAAGAGGGGCATATATGCAATAGACAATCAATTAAAAACGATGTTTTCCACCAGCCTGATGGGACTGTATCTCCACTCTGTGTCCCCTGCCCCGCCACCTGCAAAAACTGTCTGAAATTGCAAGTCCTTCCATTTGCATTTACTATATTTTCTGAAACAGCTATGTGAAGATTCAAGTAGTGCTGTGAATAACAACGTGAATTCGGGCTATAAATTAAGAATTATGTCTACCATGTTCTCCAAAATGTATGCTACATCTTCCTTAAAATTTGGTCTTGGTCACATGGGGATTAAGATTAACCACTTAGGGCCAGGTGTGGTGGCTCACACCTGTAATCTCAGCATTTTGGGAGGGCAAGGTGGGGGCTTGAGCCCAGGAGCTCAAGACCAGACTGGGCAACATAGGGAGACACCATCTTTACAAAACAATAAATTAGTTTGGCATTGTGGTGCATGCCTATAGTCCCAGTTACTCAGGAAGCTGAGGCAGGAGGATCTCTTGAGCCCGAGATCAAGGCTGCAGTGAGCTGTGATGGTGCCACTGCACTCCAGCCTACGTGACAGAGCAAGACCCTGTCTCAAAAAAAAATTGATCACTTACTTCATCACGACATCCATTAAATATTCAACCTTTTACTGAATGATCACCAAAGGGCAAATAAGCCCTGCATACTGGGAAACATCTTTTAAAATTTTTATTGCGCTATAACATACAAAGTGTACAAATCCTATCAAATATTTTTTAAAACATACACACATCTGTGTTAGTAGGTCTGAGACAAGATTTAAAACATTTATAGCATCCCAAAGACTCCCCTGGGTACCTCCCCAGTGAATAACCCTTCCACCTTCAAAAGAACAACTATCCTGATCTCTATCTCCATAAATTACTTTTTCCTGTTCTTGAACTTCAAAAAAAAGTGTGTACTCTTTTGTATTTGGCTTCTTTCACTCAACAATACATCTGTGAAATTTATCCATGTTGTTGTGTTTAGAAGGAGTGAAAACACACAGTTTAATAAAGTGGATTTCTTTCCTTCAGGAGTTCATAGTTGGTCATATGTAGAGAATGGGATGCAAGAGATAAAACAGAAGAAGGTAGAGGATGAGATGGAATGGATGGGAAGGGAAGGGCCTTGTGGAAAGGACATTTTCAAAGAGGAGGAGATCTCAGAGCTAAACAGACACAGAAACAATAGACATAATTTTTTAAATAAGAAAAGTAATGCTCTTCATTAAACCTCTACTATATACCAGGTACTGTGCTAAGTTCTTTACTTCATCATCAGATCCAAATCCTACCCTAACTGTACAAGGTAGGTACAGATCATCCCCATTTTACAGCTGATAAGGCAACGAGGGCCAAAACCAACTTCTCACCCAGGTTAATTTAGCCTTAATCTGACTTCAAAGTTCATGTTTTCCCAACATATATTGTCTTCTGAGGGATTAAAAATAATATTCTATTATATAATTATTATTCATTTTTTATAAATCAAAACCAACTGAATAACATGTAAGGCACAGACCACATCTGCATTAATAACCATATTCAACATGCCAAGACAAATAATATTCTCAGATATAAGGATGAAAAGACACACACAGATAGAATTTTAAGTATGCTTTTAAGAGGTTCTCCCTCCTTCTCTAAAAGTAATACCACTGAGCTTTCGGTTCTGGACATCGGTGGGACTAAACTTTGACCAAGAGCCCCTGGAAGACAAGACTTGGCCAAGAGGGAAGGTCAAAACAGAAAAGGACAGGCAAGAAAGTACAAGAATGATAAAGAAGCAGAAAGGAGAGAGGACAGGCTCTCCTGTCAGAAAATGTCAGAACATTTATTTTGCAGACCAGTCAAGGCACTAAGGTAAATTAGATTTTACCAGCAGAGAGAAGGCGGTATTCCAGAAAATGGCACCTCAGGGAGAGAAGGGTCAATCTCATGGAGGAAATTTCCAGCCAAAACCATGCTGAGAAATGGAGTCTACCATTAGCATCCCTGACCCAAGGATTCCTGGCCCACATCCTCCCATTTCAGAAGAGGAGTAACACCTCTCCCTTAGGAATCCTAGCATTGTCATAAAGATAGATGACAGTCTGTTTCCATTTTGAAGCAATTAAACTGAAAACTTTCCTGAAGCTTAGGCCTGACTTTGGGGTTTGAAATGCAGGAAATTTACCATGAGCAGCAGACCAGGAACTTTGCACCTCACTCCTGAAGCCCACAAGAGGGAACTCTTCTGAGCTTTGAGTCTTTGATTCCAAATTTGGGTCCCCCCAAAACTCTGACAACTTGTTTCTGTATTATCTACTTATTAGAATATATTATCAGCAACATTTAACCCTCTACTACCATTAATAGCCATATCTGGGGTATGACCTATCTCAACACAAACTGTACATGTCCAGGAACCTCTCTGCTCTCTACCTCTCAGATAGCCAAAATACCAGCCTCTGTCGCCTTAGACAAAACTCCAGAGATGAGTTGTAAAATGCAGGTCAAGGAAAAGTGACGTGAAGCCAGCCTCTGCCTCCACAGTTCAGACCTGGTTATTTATTCTGAGATGCCCATGGGCCACATTTCAGAATAAACCCTAGCTCTGTTTGGATCCACCTCTGAAGAGGCAGTCTAGGGAGAGAAATCAGAAAGGCCACCTATACTCGAGGCAAAGCAATGAGCCACAACCAAGGGACAATTGGGGCTGTTTGTAAACACAGCCTAAATGTCATCATCAATTATTCATCAGTTCAACAAAGCCATTGAGTAACCTCTTTCAAAACCATTTAATTCTTATCTAAGATTCAGCCCAACAAAACAGGGAAGAAGCAAGATATTGGTCAAAAACTTGAGACAAGGAAAGCTCTAGACCAAGTTGGCAAGTCACAGTCTGTAAAATAAATTCAGGATCCTGCCAGGTGTTGTAAATAAAGTTTTATTGGCACACAGCCACACCCATTTGTTTGCCTGTTGCCTATTGCTGCTCTGTACTACAGGTATATTTGGGTTGCTGCCACAGCGACCACATGACCTGCAAAACCCAATATATTTACTCTCAGGCCTTCATATGTGAAAAGTTTCCTGCCCTCTGCTCTATATTCTCAAAGTGTGGTCCACAGTCCATTGTCCAGCAGCATCAGCCTCCACTGGGAGCTTGTTAGAAATGCAGACTCTCAGGCTCCACTCAATCTGCATTTTTAACCAGGTCCCCAGGAGATCTGCATGTACATTCAAGTTGCAGAAGCCCTGCTCCAGTAGAGCTCTGCTTCTCAAACTTGGCTGCTCATTTGAATCACCTAAGAGGTTTTTTTTGTTTCTTTTTTGTTGTTGTTGTTGTTGTTTTTTGTTTTTTGTTTTTTTTTTAAATATTAAGGACCTGGATCTGAAGTGACATCAGGCTGGAAACTTCGTAAGAGCTTCTAACTCCTACTCAAAAGGTCACATGGCATCCCACTATGCTCTCATTCTCATTAGATGCTGATAAAGGATGCTCAAATAAGTAACCAGTGATGAGGGGGGCTTGGGGAGGAAGAGAGAAAAGAGACTTTCTCTTTTTCTATTCTGTCAATTTTTCTCATTTCAAAAGTGGTCTCTCTCTCTCTCTCTCTCTCTCTGATGAGCTTATTTTTTCATGAATCATTTTTAATGGAAATCAGAAATTACTTAGAACAACTCATTGGCCCTCATTAGAACACGATGTATTACAGATCTATACAAATCACTTTGCCAAAACTTAACCTTCATTTTCTTTTTTGAGATGGAGTCTCGCTCTTGTCGCCCAGGCTGGAGTGCAATGGCGTGATCTCGGCTCACTGCAACCTCCGCTTCCCGGGTTCAAGTGATTCTCCTGCCTCAACCTCCCGAGTAGCTGGAATTACAGGCAGGCACCACCATGCCTGGCTAATTTTTGTATTTTTAGTAGAGACAGGGTTTCACCATGTTGGCCAGGCTGGTCTCGAATTCCTGACCTCAAGTGATCCACCCGCCTCGGCCTCCCAAAGTGCTGGGATTACAGGATTATAGGCATGAGCCACCGTGCCCAGCCTTAACCTTCATTTTCAAAAGCCTGGAAGAACAAGCTGAATTGTTCCATAAACTTCTAAAGTAGATTTATAGCTTAACATCAGAGTTGAGTAAAGGTTCTGGTCTGTGGTCCTAAAGGACTCAATCTCACTGTTATCCTCGGCTTCACTTTTCCCTGAAACAGGTCTATTCCACTCAGTTCTAATCCTCGCAAACCTCTGTGAGGAAGCTCTCATGAGCCTTCACTAAGACTGCCACTGAGAGAACACCAAAATATACCAGGGTGGCAGACCTGTCCCCTTCACCTTAGCTAAGCAAAGACACAGAGTGGAGCATCACCTTTTCAATGCTGAGTCTCTGGTTATGGCGCAGTGGAGGGGGTGTCTATATTGGAAAGTAAACTTATTTACTAATGAACTCAAATATAAAACTGGAAAATGATTTGCCTACTAGGATGGGTTGGGTCTCTCATGGCCTAGTCCAGTTCTGGGACCTAAAACTTAGTAGGAATTTCTTATACCTGTACACAAAGGTCACATGTCCCAAGGCTGAATCCTTTCCCCATCACAGTTCAACAATGATTAGGCTTACTCAAATACTTCTGTGAGTCGATGTATACACTGGTCTTGAGCTAAGCAGAAAAAAATAATTCAATCAGTAATGAAAAATAACCTAATCAACCAAACAGAAAAAAAGAGAAAAAAATATGCTAAGCAAAGCACAGAAAGAAAAATACTGTATAATCTCACTTACATGTGGAATCTTAAGTTGTTCTCACAGAAACAGGGAGTAGAATGGTAGTTACCAAAGGCTGGAGGGAGGGGGAGAGATAGGGAAAGGGAAGATTTTGGTCAAAGGGCACAAAATTTCAATTAGATTGGAAGAATATAAGTTTTAGTAACCAATTGTACTGCATGGTGGCCAGAGTGAATAATAATTTATTATATATTTCTTTTTTTCTTTTTTTTGAGATGGAGTCTCGCTCTGTCACCTAGGCTGGAGTGTAGTGGCACGATCTCGGCTCACTGCAAGCTCTGCCTCCCGGGTTCACACCATTCTCCTGCCTCAGCCTCCTGAGTAGCTGGGACTAGAGGCGCCTGCCACCATGCCTGGCTAATTTTTTGTATTTTTTAGTAAAGACAGGGTTTCACCATGTTAGCCAGGATGGTCTCGATCTCCTGACCTTGTGATCCGCCCGCCTCGGCCTCCCAAAGTGATGGGATTACAGGCGTGAGCCACCATGCCCGGCCTTATTATATATTTCAAAATTGCTAAAATAATAGATTTTTAATGCTCTCACCCCCCAAAAAAAAGTTTGTGAAGTGATAGATATGGTAAGTAGTTTGATTGAATCTTTCTATAATGTATATGTACATCGAAACATCACATTGTACCCCAAAAATATATATACAATTATTTTTCAATTAAAAATAATTTTAAAATGTAATAACATTCAGTGGTGAGATGTTAAAGGAGGAGGTGAAGATAGTTAAAAATTCTCTAATGTAATCAAAGAAAAACTAAACACAGATGAGAGAGCTGAAGGATGCTGATTGCTGATTGTACGTAGGTAGTTTCCAAAGATGGCAGCAAACAACTCCTCCCCTCCTTGTGTGCACATAGTGCTTCTCACATCAAGAGATAAAGCCTATTTCTCCTGCCCTTGGATAGGCTAGGACTGACCTTGTCCCTGACTTTGACCAAGAGAATACTGCACAAGAAATATTCTGGGACTTCTGAGAACAGACATTAAGAGGACCAGCAGCTTCTGCTTTCTCCTCTTGGCACTCTTAGCTACCCTGTAGGAGTACCACAGCACCCTGTTGAAAAAGCCACATGAGGAACACTGAGGTGCCAGACACCTGTGTGAAGAAGCCACCTTGGACGTCCAGCCACAGCCACCATCTGACTGCAACTGCCTAAGAGACTCCAGGTAAAACCAGCACAAGAGCCACCCAACCGAGCCCAGCCAACTCACAGAATCATAGGAAATAATAAAATACTTGTTTTAAGCCAGCAAGTTTTGGGGTAATTTGTTATGCAGCAATAGATAATCAAAACACAGACTACAGTAATTGAGTCATTCCACCTAGATGGAAAAAAAATAAAACCTACTCTGTTCCTTGGGCCTTTCACTGATCCAGAACCAAAAAAAGAAGAAGAAAATAACAGCACAAAACTCCAAAATCTTCTATGAATAATCCTTACATAAATTTCATTTTTTTAAAAAAGAATTTTGTTCATTTGAAACACCAAGAATGATGGTATTTTAAAATGAAAATTAAATTTATTTTGCAAAGTTGTCAGCACCTCTATCAGAATACTTGGTCATGTCATTTCTTCCTAACACTGTTTCCTCTGACTTTTCCAACCCCAAATCTTTCCCTTTTTTCCCAGTATGTTTCACTCTTTCTTCTCTTTCACTCTTTCTTCTCAGGCTGTTTCTCCAGTTTGCATATGAGATTCTGTCAGAAATGGATTTGCTGTCATGCCCTCTGCTTGCCTTTACCCAGCTATGCTAGGGTCTCAAAAATGACAACTCAGAACACTGGGTTAAATACAATTTCTCTCTCTTCACCCATTTTCCACTATCTGCCTGTCTGGCCCTGGGGTTATTAATGGAACTGACATTCCTGTACAACTGACTGAGCAGGACCAGGAGCCAGATAACAAGGGTGCAGCTGACAGCAGCAGACGCAACCCTAGAGATAGCACAGAAGCAGACACATTGTGGCTATTAGTTTCATCTTGGGCCAAAGAGAATGAGCAACACAAAATATACACAGAAAACCTGAACATTCCTAAAGGACTCTTTCCCCCATGAGATTAAAAGTCAATACATCAAAACTGATTATTTTTATTAAACCAAACTAAACATGTATTTTTAAGTGAATTCCTCACAGAATTTGGATTTGGATTTGGATAAGGAAAAAAAAAAAAAGAGACAGGCATTAAATCACCACCACCCACCCCATGAATAAAAATAATAAATATCCTCCATAATTCTTAAGAGGCATCTCTCTGCTTTGGGTCTCTAGAATTTTATCCTGAGGCTATTGTGGCATTTCCCAACTGCTTTCAAAGTCCCACAGACAACCAGTCTCTTACATACCCTTAAAAACAAAACACTTTTACAGTGCATGTTTAAACTATTGCTACTTGTTGATATTGTTAGAATTTTTAAGTATTTATTATTCCAAGTTTCATCTTTTATTTTTTAAATTAACTTATTTATTTTATTTTATTTATTTATTTTGGAGACAGAGTCTCACTCTGCTGCCCAGGCTGGAGTTCAGTGGCACAATCTCGGCTCACTGCAAACTCTGTCTCCTGGGTGCAAGCGATTCTCCTGTCTCAGCCTCCCAAATAGCTGGGATTACAGGTGTGTGCCACCACGCCTGGCTAATTTTTGTATTTTTAGTAGAGATGGGATTTCGCCACATTGGCCAGGCTGGTTTCAAACTCCTGGCCTCAAGCGATCCACCCGCCTCAGCCTCCCAAAGTGCTGAGATTACAGATGTGAGCCACCACACCTGGA
Organism: Papio anubis; assembly: GCF_008728515.1. Taxonomy (NCBI): domain Eukaryota; kingdom Metazoa; phylum Chordata; class Mammalia; order Primates; family Cercopithecidae; genus Papio; species Papio anubis. Next base: position 123,306,313 of record NC_044996.1, read on the forward strand.
CTCATCTTTTAATATAGTCCCACTGTTCCACAAATTTGAAATTAGTTATATTCCTCAACACTAGCATTATTTGTTTTTAAAATGTATGACATGGTTATATACATATTTGTATTCTTGATGATCAACACTGAAAATGCAACATTGCAGAGGTTTTCAAAAACCATGGAGTATATATTACATGTATTTCTATTGATATAAGCTATTGCCCCTTACAAAAGATAATTTACATCAGTCTCTAACAGATATTTCTGCAAATTTGCTCATTAATGAAATGTTGTATTTCAAGTCGGTAAGGTACTACCCTTTCCCCATCAGAAAAAAATTCAATATACTGCTCATTGGTGGGAGAACTAATTTAGGCACTGATTTATAAATTGTTCAAAACAGCTTATGATTAAATAGAATTTAAACATTAAAAAGGATATCTTGTGCCAGGAGGTAAAGATGCTTTTGAAAACAACTAGGGTCATGTCAAAATTCACTAAAGGAAGAGCTTCACATTGGCCAAGATGGGACAATTTGAACTTCAGTGAATGATGATCATAATAAATTCAAACACATCAAATACATAAGATTCCCTGAGTTGGTGATACTAAAAAGTAAACTATTTTGGCACCTCTGGAGGTGCTTAGGGCACCAATTCGTGAAAATTAATCGAGACAAAGATAGCCATTTATTCTGTCTTTCTTGTATAAACTATATGTCAGAGTATTCAAGTGGTTGATGAGGGAAAATCTTTTTTTATAAAAAGAGCCTTGCTAATAAATGCAAAAAGAATGATAGAATTTGAAAATCAAACACTGCAACACTGAATGGAATCATGAATCAATGAAATACTATCAATGACCACTGAAACAATTAAGTCAGTGGTTTCAACCCTGGCTGCACATTTGTACCTCCTGGGTAACTTTTTTTCTTTTTTGAGACAGAGTCTTGCTCTATCACCCAGGATAGAGTACAGTGGCATGATCTTGGCTCACTGCAACCTCCACCTCCTGGATTCAAGCGATTCTCCTGTCTTAGCCTCCCAGGTAGCTGGAATTACAGGCGCATGCCACCACGCCTGGATAATTTTTGTACCTTTAGTAGAGATGGGGTTTCACCATGTCAGCCAGGCTGGTCTCGAACTCCTGACCTCAAGTGATCTACCCACCTCGGCCTCCCAAAGTGCTGGGATTACAGGCGTGAGCCTCTGTGCTGGATCCCTCCTGGGAAACTTTAGAAAATGCCCGTGTCCCACTCCCAAAGAGTCTGATCTTCATATGGGGTGTGGCTTGAGCCTCAGGATTTTTAAAAAGCTTCCCAGGTGATTCTAATGTACAGTCAAGAAACAGGATGGCTGCATGAGGGTTGGTAAGAAAGTTCAAATGAAAGGATCAGACTGACAACACCTGAACACACAGATGGCCCTTCACTTTGGAAGTGGGACAACGTGGGATTGTGAGCCTCATGATAGATGCAACAGGAAGCTCACAGCACTGCCTATGAAGTCTTCTTGCCCAAAGAAAATTGAACCTGAATCTAATCAAACCTCTAGATGGAACTACCAATTACAGAAAATGTAAGAGAGAGAACAACATGTTAAAAGACAACATAGGAAATAACCAGCAAAACAAGATTGTTGAAAATTCTACCAAATGACCCAATTACTTTCATAAATAAATTTCATGGATGGAGAGGGGGTACTCTTAAAATTTAAAAAGCTTTAAAAGATGTACCTATTAACTGCAATACATAGACCTTGTCTGGATACTGATTCAAATCAACTTTTTTTTTCCAAAAAAAAAAAAAGAAGCAGCAAACAATTTTGAGATAATTACAGAAAAGTACCCACAGACAGGATACTAATAAGGAATTATTATTAATATTGTCAAGTATGTTAATGGTATTATAGTTAGGTTTTTTTAATTCCTTATCTGTTGGAGATACACAATGAAATATTCATAGTAAAATGGTGTCAGATATGGAATCACAGTAAAATGATTTCATAGATGGAATTAGCTTTAAAATTCTCAAGCATAAAAACAAGTAGGGGAGTAGATGAAATCAGCATGATAAAATATTACTAACTGCTGAGTCTGGGTGATAAGTATATGGGGATTAGTTATGTATATTTTTGTGTACATTTTTAAATTTCCATAAAAATTTTTTAAATATTAGAGTCAAAGGTTAATAAAATTCTATTTTGTACTTCTGCCCCAAAGAAAACAATGTAATTGGCATCACTTTTTCATTCCCAATTTTAAGAGACTATAATGGAGCATGTTATTTAGTGAGGGAGGCAATAAGAGGAAACTTGGAAAAAAATGAACATGTCATCTTACTAATACTGAGCACTTACTCTGTGCTAGCCACTGCACATATATTGTTTAATTGTTCCACTCAGTAAAAATAGGGATGAAAGTATTTCTTCCCATTTCATGAGTGCAGAAACTGAGGCCCCCAAAACTGTCCATCTTGCCTGAGGTCCCATAGCTAGTGCTTGGTAAAGCCATGGTTCTTACTAAGGTCTGCCCAGTAGTCAAAGAATGGAGCATCGCATCTACATTAGGTTCCGAAAATACAAAAATAAAGCAGTCAGACATACTTCTTTCCCTTAAAGGGTTGCTTCCATTCAGTAATATATATCTGGGTAATAGTTTTTCAGCTATGAATAAACACTACGATGCTACTGCAAAAAGTTCAAAGAAGACAGGAAAGATCTCACTATCAGAAATGCTACGAGAGTTTATTTTGCTATTCTTTTTCCAAGACTATCAATGGGGATGCTGATTAAACAGAATGAGAAGATACGTGCTACAAAGTGGATGAGTCTTGAAAACAATGCTAAGTGAAAGAAGCCAGTCACAAAAATCACCTTGTTGTGTGATCTCATTCATAGGAAATATCCAAAGTACGTGAATCCATAGAAACAAAAAGCAGATTGGTAGTTGTTAGGGGCTGGATGAGTGGGAAATGGGGAGTGACTGCTTAAGGGGTACAAAGTTTCCTCTGAGAGTGATGAAAATGTTTTGGAACTGGATAGAGGTGGTGATCACACAACACCATGAATGTTCTAAGTGCCACTGAATTGCTCACTTTATTTTTTTTCTTTGATACATAATATTTGTACATATTTATGGGTACCTGTGAGTACATTTTACCTGCATAGAATGTGTAATGATCAAGTCAGGGTATTTGGAGTGCCCATCACTTTGAATATTCATTATTTCTATGTGTTGGTAACATTTCAAGTCCTTTCGTCTAGCCGCTTTGGAATATACAATATACTGTTGCTAACTGTAGTTACTATAATCTGCTATTGAGCCTTGGAGCTTATTTCTTCTATCTAATTGAGAATTGTTCACTTTAAAATGGTTAGTTCTACACTAGGTGAATTTTATCTCAATTTAAAAAAAATGTTTAAGGATGAGAAGCTAAGCGGGGGGGTGGGGGGAATAACTAAAACAGAAATGGTATAAATTTGAGAGCTGGTAGAAAGAAGCAACAGGATTTGTGCTTACAAGTTGGCTAAGAGGAAGGACTGAGATTTCTGATTTGGTTGTCTGAACAGTTGGCTGTTTTCACAGAATGATATAATCTGCACTTAGGTAACATGGGACTTCAGAAAAATGAGAACCCAGTGAAGCTTTGTTCATTTCCTCAGGTTTCTACATTTTAAACAGAACAACACATTGGTAAATTAAGGAATGCCCTAAATACAGTATAACCGGATGATATCAAGGCATTGCTAAATATCTCATGGTCTCCTTGCAGGCAAAATGGAGAATTTAAATCATAGTTCCATGGAGTTTATCCAAAGTAGAAAAACTAGACCAAAAATCTATTAGTCAGTGAACTGACTGGCACTTAACAAAAGACTCACTGCTTAGAAGTTTCTCCCTGAATATTTCTGTTCAACAGATAAACTTGGAAGGGCATCTCCAAAGGATAAGCAAATTGGCTGATTCCAGTTCCCTTTTTTTGAGCATGTCCATTAATAATCCCCCTAAAATAATAAAACTAAAAAACAAACTTATCTTAATCCAGTCTGTCACTGATGGACATTGGGGTTGATTCCAATTCTTTGCTATTGTGGATTAAGCAAATGTGGCACATATACACCATGGAATACTATGCAGCCATAAAAAAAGGATGAGTTCGTGTCCTTTGTAGGGACATGGATGCAGCTGGAAATCATCATTCTCAGCAAACTATCACAAGAACAGAAAACCAAACACCGCATATTCTCACTCATAGGTGGGAATTGAACAATGAGATCACTTGGACACAGGAAGGGGAACATCACACACTGGGGCCTATTGTGGGGAGGGGGGAGTGGGGAGCGATAGCATTAGGAGATCCACCTAATGTAAATGACGAGTTAATGGGTGCAGCACACCAACATGGCACATGTATACGTATGTAACAAACCTGCTCGTTGTGCACATGTACCCTAGAACTTGAAGTATAATAGTAAAACAACAAACTTATCAAGTTATGAATGATATACAGATAGAAACAGCAGTTGATACACTGAATGAAACAAGTGACATTTTTAAAGGTTGTCTGAGATGCCATTCTAAGGAATTAGTCCTAAATTTAGGGAGAAGGCATTATGCAAAAGATGTTAATCATAGTAATAGCTATAACAACACAACCTAAATATGCAACTATAGAGAAATGTTTAAGTAGTATCTCCTGTGCCACCACTAGAAGAATATGTAATAATAGTGAATATTCTTTTTGTTTGTTTGTTTTGTTTTTTGAGATAGAATCTCACTCTGTCGCCCAGGTTGGAGTACAGTGGCGTAATCTCGGCTCACTGCAACCTCCGCCTCCCAGGTTCAAGTGATTCTCCTGCTTCAGCGTCCCAAGTAGCTGGGATTACAGGTGCCCGCCACCACACCCAGCTAATTTTTTGTGTTTTTAGTAGAGACAGGGTTTCACTAAGTTGCCCAGGCTGGTCTTAAACTCCTGACCTCAAGTGATCCACCCACCTTGGCCTCCCAAAGTGCTGGGATTACAAGTGTGGGCCACCACGCTCAGCCAATAGTGAATATTCTTGCATAAAGAACATGCAATAATATAAGAAATGCTTATAATAAATGTTAAGAGAAAAAAGAAGAACTCAAATTTTTATAAACATCATTGTTCAAGAATGCCTTTCAAAGCCTATGCATGGGAAAAAAGTCAAGGTGAGACATCAAAATGTTAGCAGCGGTTATGTCTGGGTAATGGAACTAGAACATTTTTTTGTCTTTCTACTGTTGCACTTTATTTTCCAGATTTTGTAAATGAGTATAGATTTTGTAAACAATAATAAACACGTAGGAGGTCCAGAAATATATTTTTTGAAAGCCAGAGCCATGAACCAAAACAACGGAATGGATTTTAATGAGAATAAATGTGAAGTTCTGGGCTGAGGGTTTGTTTGTTTGTCTGTCAAGTTTAGGACCAGAGCAACAGGGCTTAACAACAGTTCCTATGAGGGGGAAGAAAGACCTAGAAATTAACTGACTAGAAATTCGTTATGAGCCAACAGTGAATGGCTGAGGGGAAAAGATAGCCATGATAGAAACTTTGGATTTCTTAATATAATTTGTATGCAAGACAAAGGCAGTAATAATTTCCCATTGTGCTGCGTGAGTTATACTATACCCAGAATATTGTGTACAACCTTGAACTTAAGCTTCTAAAAAAGATATTGAAAACTGGAGAGCAGCCAGCAGGATGAAGTATTAGAACCACACCTTAGAGCAGTGGTTCTCATACTTGGGCTGCATCAGAATCACCAGCAGGACTCATTAAAGTATAGATTCCTGGGGCCTCTTCCAGAGTTACTGATTCTATGGATGTGGGATAGAGCCAAAAATCTGCATTTTTAGCTAGTCCTAGGTGAGGGCAATGCTTCTGGGCTGGGGACCACACTTTGAGACCCACTGGCATTGCAGATAAAAGCACAGACTGTGAAACCAGACCGCTAGGGAGGGAATCCCAGCTCTTCTACCTACTAGCTGTGTGACTTTGGGTAAGTCTGCTCACCCTCTCTGTGCTTCAGTTTCCTCATCTGGATTAAAAAAGAAAAAAAAAAAGTACCTACCTCATACAGATATTAGGGCATTGAGGCAGCTAATATTTGTGAAGCATTTAGAACATCCAGTCTGACTGTAATGTTGGTTAATTTAATATGAGAAACACTAAAGGTATTGTATCTGAAATAGAAAAAACAGCCGGGCGCGGTGGCTCACGCCTGTAATCCCAGCACTTTGGGAGGCTGAGGCAGGTGGATTACTTGAGGTCAGGAACTCAAGACCAACCTGGCTAACATAGCAAAACCCCATCTCTACTAAAAATACAAAAATTAGCTGGGCACGGTGGCGCACGCCTGTGGTCCCAGCTACTCGGGAGGCTGAGACAGGAGAATTGCTTGAACCCAGGAGACAGGGGTTGCAGTGAGCCAAGATTGCACCACTGCACTCTAGCCTGGGCCACAGAGCAAGACTGTCTCGAAAAAAATAAATAAAGAAAAAAGGAAAACATTTAAACATCTTCAAATGTTGGAAGGGCTTTTATGTGGAAGACTTAACCTGGGTAGTTCCTGGGGACAGATGTAGAGTCAAGGGGCAGAAATGACCAAGAGCGAGCCTTTGGATCTCTCTCAAGAAGGGCTCTTTAGCAGAGACAGCAACGGTAGAGTAGGTGGCCTGGCTGGATTCTGGGTGTCCTAGTACTCACTCAGGGGACCCACCTGTGAGAAATGGTGAAAAGGGGACTCCAGTAAGAGGTAAGACAATAACTTAACGAACATTATACCCTTCTATTAACACAGGCTTGGCATAAGGAAATTTTCACTTGTAATCACCTAGAGCTCTCAAAGCACAGGCCCCAGACCAGAAGCATCAGAATCGCCTGAGAACTTGTCAGAAATGCAAATATCCAGGCTCTACCTCAGCCCTACTGAATCAGAAATTCTAGGGGCGGGGCTGGCAATTGGTGTTTTAACAAGCCCTTCAGATGGTACTGATGCATGCTCAAGTGTGAGAATGAATGACCTAAAGTATCCCCTTATATGACATTTACATGAGGCTCTAGAGCATGGAAACTCACTCCGATAAGATATCACATGTACTATGCCTTTAATAAATATATGTTGGCTGGGTGTGGCAGTGGCTCACACTGTAATCCCAGCACTTGAGGAGGCTGTAGTTGGCAGATCAGTTGAGGCCAAGAGTTTGAGACCAGCCTGGGCAACATAGTGAGATCCCATCTCTACAAGAAAAAATTAAAAGAAGCCACTTAGCTTGACGTGGGGGCACACACCTATAGTTCCAGATACTCAGGAGGCTAAGGTGGGTGGATCGCTTGAGCCCAGGAGTTTAAGGCTGCAGTGAGCTACGACTGTAACACTGCACTCCAGCCTGGGCAACAGAGCAAGACTTTAACTCGAAAAAATAAATAAATATATGCATCAAACTCCCACTTATACCAGATATTTACTTTTGTGTTTAAAATATATATCACAATGACAATACTGAATTTGTTCAAAACCACAAAATCCAAAATCCAGAGAAAAGCAATGCATCCCCTCCAACGCCCTCTCAGCAGGCGCTGCCCACAAATATCCCTCCTCTCACCATCTGGTCCAGCCAAATCCTCCCCTCCCAGAGGCACAGCAGTTTGGACCACATGGCTGACAACTCGGGGAGCCTTTCTCATGCTCCAGGTATTCTTCTAAGTAGTTTAGGCATACTGGCTCTTTTAATCCTCATAACAAATCTTCTGAGATAGGGACCAATCTCCCCAGTTTACGGACGTGAAAACTGAGGGTGGAAGAAGTTAAGTAATTTCCCAAGGGTCATACAGCCAATAAGGTGTAGAAGTTGGGCTTGGAAACTAGGCAGTCTCTCACCTGTCTATTCTCCTGACCTCTATATTGTACTTCCCGTTGAGGCCAGTGAGAGGAAAGAGATACAAGTATGAAGGCCGCCATCTTGGCCTGCATGTGTGTGAGAGAGACTGAGAGACATGGAGCCAGAGAGAAGGGACAAGCTCGGGAAGGTGGCACATGGGAGGGAGCCACAGCCTGCAGTTTCCATGTTGGTCTACCAGTCACTGTCCCTGGTGAGCCCTGAAGTGGATGCCAGATGCAGGGTGACTGCATTCTTGAGCGGTTATGCAAATGTGCTGGAATCTGTAACTGGAAAGCTCAGAAGACAGTTTGATGAAAGCCCTTCCCTTTGTTTTCTCCTACAAAACAATTTAAAATGCACAGTGAGGTGAAGCAGGAGTGAAGGTACCAAGGGGAAGTGACAGCCAGATGCGGAGTTGGGATTAGTAAGGAAGGAAGAGGAAGACTTGCCACAAGGCTGCAAGACAGGGTGTGGGAACAACACAGAGGAAGAGAAAAAGGGACAGAGTAGGTACTTCCCAAGTAAGGCGCCCTCACATGTCATGTTTGGGCTCAGCAAAAGCCTCCTCCCCTAGACTCCCAGGACCACTTTGCATCTCCATCACATTACCTAATACTTCTCAGCCCTGCATCCGTGGCCTCCTGTGCTCTCCTAGGAGCCTGAAGGCCCCCGCAGAAAAGGGACTGCGGATGCTCATCTCTGAGTCCAAATCCTGGCTTGGCACCTGGCATGCTGTTGGTGTGCTAGAAACGTTTGTGGCATTGAGCCTGCTGAAGCGGGGCTAGTAACCAGACTCGGTGAAATTTGCTGTTGCCTTACAGGCAAGGAAGCATTAGGAAAGCGTATACCCCCAGGGGCTGTGTCCTAGTTGGGAATCCCCCAGAAACAGACTCTAAGACAAGGATTCAAGTGCGAGCAGTTCATTTGGGCAGCAAAAGAAACACTGGTAGGAGAAAGAGGAAATATGTAGAGAAAGAAAGGCAGTCAGCAACGAGTATCTTAGCTAGTATAAGAACTCTAGCCCACTGGAAAAGCTCCCAGAGCCCGTGTGGAACATGCACTAGAGGGATGAGGGAGCGGGGGCCACACACAACAACTCCCATCAACTGTTGGGTGAGGACTTCTGAGGAAGGCGTGGCCATTCCCCATCCTTTGGGCCCCCTTTATGAGCAGCAAAGCAGGCTGTAGCAGGGGGAGAATGCTCTTAGCCAAAATGCAGGTGGCTGCAGTTGGAAGTCAGGCAGGTGTGCTGTGAAGTGGTAAGGACAAGGCGGGGTTCCCAACCTTTTTCATGCAGCAGAATCACCAGGTAAAACACAAGACAATGAGCCCTACTCCCAGAGCTCAGCAGGTAGGGATGCAAAAATGTGCATCTCTAATGAGTTCCCAGGGACCACTGCTGCTACTGGTCTGGAACCACACCTTGAGAACCACCAGGCTCAGGATATAGGCAGGGCCCTGACTGAATACCTGGGAGAAATCCAGTACCTAGGCCTGGTAGAGCTTAGAAACAAAGCCAAAGAAGTGAGCTACACCTCTGTTTTGCCCTCTGCAAGAAAACTCTCCCCACCTCACTCAAAGCCTGTGTGTGGGAGTTAAATGCCAATAAACTTAGGACCATGCAGCCGACTTCTCTGCACCTGCTGTGGCCAAGGTTAAGGCCACTCCCTCACAGCATCGTTAGGATGCCACCTCCCTGTGAGTCCCATCCTGCTATTTTTCTTTGGATGTGACCTGACAAACTTAGGTCCCAGGGGCAAAGAGCACAAAGAAACAAATAATCCCGAAGGGATCCAGCTTTTGGTTATATGGTCAAATCCAGCTGGAGATAAGCCAAGCTCAGGAAGTTGCTCCTCCTGATCTGATGCTCTCCTGCCAAGCCTCAGTCAGAATCCTGATGTAGCGACCTTGAGATCCTCCTCTTCTACTCTGGCAAGGGCAAATCCTCCAGAAGCCACCCCTAAAATCATTATTTTATCACCTGACACTCATTCAACAGCTGTGGTCACCAGAAAAATAACAGATGCCCTGTCCTGTGCTGCTTATTTACAATAAGAGCACATGCTTGCAGGGAACAGGGGGTGCTTATTTCACAATACTGAATTTCCACTTGAAACCTACACCATCAGTTTCACAATACAAAAACCACTCATGACCTCTTAAGAGATGAGCAGGACAAGGCAGGGAGACACAGATAACAAATTTACCCTTCACGGGAGCAGAGGCGTCCTCATTTATCTTTTACAGTGATCACCCCTAGCAAAGAGTATGACAAAGCCACATCCACACACTTCCATTTTGAGACGAGGTCACTGCTACAAAAGCCAAGGTATTAGGCCTCAGAGCACTGCAGCTTTCTGTACCTGCCCGGTTCAGGAGGTCGGTCACTATGGAATGCTGAGGTTAACACTTCTTAGGAGGCTCTGCAATTAGCTGCGGTCCAGAGCTTCATGGTGAAGGCAAGAAAAGCTTCTCCCTTTCACAAATCAGAACATTTTTCCAGCTTTCCCAATGGGTTGCCAAGTGACTCAGCATTGGCCCAGTGTGGGCACTATTATTGATGAGAAATCTTCCGCCTGGGTGATATACTGCATACAACACATGCCCAAAGAACAGTGCCAAGTCATACCAGGAAGAGCAGGCGAGTTATTCACCTCCACTTCAAATGCAGGCAAATCCTTTTCTTAATGCAGGGGCTACTCAGTATCAGAAAGACAAAGCCCTAAGATAGTGAGAGATTTCCATCTAAGATTCAAGGAATTATTAGGCAGAGTCTCTCCTTTCTTGTTGACTATTAAAAGGCAATCAAATCGAGGACAGCAGAGAAAAAGGGCAAGAAAAATTTTTTTTTTTCAAAAACAACCCCGGAGTAGAAAGCTGCATAAAAGCTTTCAATGCCGCAAGTGTTCTTTGTGAGTACCACGAGCTCCACCCAGAGGTCATTTTCAGAACTGCATGTTCATTTAATTTTCAAAAAAAAAAAAAAATTTATATCTTCTGGGGGTCCCGGGAAGGACCCACTTCAGAGAACTGCTGAAATTGCTTCGACAACATCCATCTTTCTTGCATTTCGTTAAAGAAACTTCTCTGAACTCTGAAATGCAAGATATAGTCGGGGAACTTTGTGAGATCTAATTTGCCTTTGATATTTGTACCTGTCGTGGAACTAGCAGAGTTCCTGGCAGGTTGAACTCAACTCAAAGAAAGTAGAGTGTTCAAAGAGCGCTTTTAGAAGAAAAACTGACAGCTCTCATTGAAATAAAATAGAAGACTGGAGAGCAACTCGGGAGGCAAACAGGAACATGTCTAATATTAGAAGAACTGAGAATAGTCCTGCTTCAAGAAGGACCCACGGGCCACTTGCCGAGAAGGGCCAACTGTGAGGCACCCACTCCCTTATGCAACTCAGAAGAACTCCCTGAGGCAACTGCAATCCATACTGCTCAAAGAACTGACTTCCCAGAACATTCCCCTGGCATCCAGCTATTCATAACACGTTACCCCCAACACGCATACATACACATACACTCCACCCCACCCTCCACCCTGGTGGTCCTGTACTAATTCATGCAAGCACCTATTCGGTCCACGTGAGGTCAGGCGAGGATAAAGAGCCCTTAAGACTAAGCGCTCAACTGCCCAGGGCAAGACACATCCTGTTCCACAGCCAGCTTGTGGTAACAAGCTAGCTCAGCAAATAAATGAAGCCTTCATAAAACAACAATATGTTGGTGTTGAAAGTTGTCCACTATCTGGAGAGTTTTCCATCACAGCCCATGTGCTCTTGCCTTCATCAGCTTGTGCCTTATGTGACTGAAGACAGCTTTGACAGATTTTTGAAGGGGAAACAAAAAATCAAAACTACCCTTTGTCTTCCTCCAACACTGCCTTGCCACCTACCATCCCAGTTCTTCCTTCATTATAAACACTGAGCAAACAGCCTTTTCACATCTATTGACAAAAGTATCTATGGCAATGTTTATCCATCTCCAGTACCATGAGTTTAAAGCACTAGAAAATATCCTTGCTAAACCTCTACGTGTTCTCATTTCAACAAGGTTAAGCATTCCCAGAATGCTGCCCCCTTTATTTCTTGACCATAAGGCAAAAGTATTTGTGCTCAGTATGACTCAATATGACTCCAAGCAGTGTTTCCCCAGACCTGCCTAGTGATAACAATCACCTGGAGACTGGCTAAACTGACAGATGTTCAGCCTGCATCCATGATCCATTAACCCAGGCCTTGCTGGGAAGGGGCCCAGAAAGCCAGAGCGTCCAGGCAACTCAGGTGATTGCTATACTCAGGAAGCTTTCTAAAATACCTCTAGATACAAGAAACGCTCCTCATTTCAGAATCTCTCAGCTGCAGAGTAGCATCCATCAAGAGTCTAGCAGGTGTGCTCTACCCACTTGAATTCCAGCTCTATCAGAATCTCTCGAATTCAAAATGCGTCCCATTCATTCATTTATTCAGAGACGGAGTCTCACTCTGTCACCCAGGCTGGAGTGCAGTGGCACGATCTCAACTCGCTGCAACCTCTGCCTCCTAGGCTCAAGCAATTCTCCCGCCTCAGCCTCCAGAGTAGCTGGGACTACAGACGCATGCGCCACCACGCCCGACTAATTTTTTGTATTTTTAGTAGAGATGGGGTTTCGCCATTTTGGCCAGGCTGGTCTCAAACTCCTGACCTCAAGTGATCCACCTGCCTCAGCCTCCCAACGTCCTGGGATTACAGGCATGAGCCAGTGCGCCCAGCCCGTTTTCTACTTTTAAACAGCATGGCTGTCAATACTTTTCTCCTTTAATCCCTTATTGTGTTGCACAGTATCAGAAAATTTTACAAGGCCCAGCAAGTGTCCACTTCTATTAGGAAATACTTTCGTAGTCCTAAGCAATGTTAGAACACTGGTCTAGAGTCTAGAAGTATACTATTTGGGTCATTTGTGCCAAATGATGGGTCAGGGAGGAGATATGCTTGGTTGCAGGAAAGGATTTGCCCCAGGACATTTGCACGCATCATGCACAGAGCAGAAGGACATGTGACCAATATGGGTTTTCTTCTTCTTGGTGTCTTAGGGGCTCTTCTTCCAGCTGCTCCCTGTGACTCCCCACTGCTCTGCATTCTGCCATATCCAGTGATGGTTTATGACACAATTCAGCAGGCAGCAAGCCATGTGCCTCTTACAGACGGCAATTAGGAGAAAGGAAAGGCAGAATTACAAGGTATTTGAAAATGCAGTTCGAAAAATTCCGGTATTATTTTCTCTTACCTCTTGGTGAAAAAAAAAATCTATGTATTCATCCAAAAGCAGACAGCTAACTCTGGGGTCATTCAGAGTCAACAGTTCAGTCAATATAAAAACCAACTATACAGTCAATGTCAAGGATGAAAATCCATTAAACCAGAAGTCTTATTGTTTTCATCAAAAGGAATCCTTACCTTTTCTTTGGCTTTCCTTTTCGTTCCTGCATCCATCCATTCATTTTCTTTCTCTAGCATGTCAATAAAGGCCCAGCGAACGCCCTCAATCAATTCCTCCATCTACAAGAAAATACCCAAAGAGGAAACGTCAAAGCCAAGAAGCTTCAGTCGAGGTTGTCTGGAACAAAATTGGCTTGCATGAGAAATGACTCAATACTCAACATGGTAAGTAAGGGGTTCCTTCAGCTTGACTCCATGCTCTGGCAACACTTCTTTTTCCAGAAAAATTCCCTTTTTTCCACCACTAAAATATAACTAACCAGGCCCAGCACGGTGGCTCATGCCTGTAATCCCAACACTTTGGGAGGCCAAGGCAGGTGGATCACTTGAGCCCAGGAGTTCGAGACCAGCACAGGCAACACGGTGAAACCCCATCTCTATCAAAAATATACAAATTAGCTGGGCATGGTGGCTCATGCCTGCAATCACAGGACTTTGAGGCTGAGGTGAATGTTTCACTTGGGCCCAGGGGTTCAAGACCAACATGGGCAACATGGCAAAATCCCATCTCTACAAAAAATATAAAAATTAGCTGGGTGTAGTGGCAAATGCCTGTAGTCCCAGCCACTCAGGAAGCTGAGGTGGGAGGATTGCTTGAGCCCAAGAGGTAGAGGTTGTAGTGAGCCATGACCGCACCACTGTACTCCAGCCTGGGCAACAAAGCAAGACCTGTCTCCAAAAATAAATAAATAAATAAATAAATAAATAATATGATAACCATTTCTTTCGATGAGAATAATGTGATGGCCCAGCCGTAAAATGAATTATACAGGTATACAGGGACAGGAATTCACCATAGATTATGACAAACCAATAACTTACCTGTCTGTAGCTACTAAGCTGGTTCATCCTTATCAAAGTACTAACTAATTTTAATCATTTAATAAAGGACTGAGAGAGACAGGCAAAGGCATGGGCTGTGCATTTCAGATAGGTATTGCAGAAGAAAGCGAACAGTTGAAAGAGATAACTGTCAACACAGAGAAACGGGCAGGGAGAGTTAGCACCCCAAAGGACACTTCACCAATATGAATCACACTTATGTCAGGACCCCAGTTCTTTCCAAATTTAGTTCCGTGGGTTAAAATAAATGTTCGGCTGTGCTATATCATCTTCCTACTCTCCTCTCTACTCCTTGGCAGCTCAGAAAAGTCTTGTTATTTCAAATTTAAAAGTGTAGGTATAGGCCAGGAGCAGTGACTCACCCCTATAATCTCAGGACTTTGGGAGGCTGAAGTGGGAGGATTACTTGAGGCCAGGAGTTCGAGACCAGCCTGGGCAACACAAGAAGACCTCATCTCTATAAAAACAAAATTATTTTTAAAAGGCTGGGCATGGTGGCGCCTGCACCTATAGTCCTAGCAACTCAGGAGGCTGAGGCAGGAAGATCACTTGAGCTCAGGAGTTTGAGGCTGCAGTGAGCTATGATTGCACTACTATACTTCAGCCTGGGTGACAGAGTGAGACCTTGTCTCTAAAAAAATAATGAAATAAAATGGTAGGCCTAAAGGGGACTGCTACAGAAAGGTGGTCTTCTGAAAGACCTCTTGCAAAGCATTTGAACAGTGAGGCCACACTCATAGTGAGGATGTGTGTGCCTGGCTTTGCTGCCAGTGTCTGTGGACCAAAAGAGAGGACTAGAGGCAAGGAGCTACTGACATGTCACATTAGAGGCCACCTGGAGCAGTGTGAGGAGGCCCTGCCTATTCATGGATACGAACCCCTCAAAATCCAGTTCTCCTGCAGAGATGCTTTGGCTTTCTCAATGGGACACCCAAGAAAGAAAAAATACTGGGTTTCGCCCCAGAATGAACTTTTTCATTTGAGAGTATGGTGTTGTCAATCAATTGTTAACATTAATTCTAGAAGAAAAGACGTGGAAATGTTTCCTTGCTTCTATAATAGTCAGCACTAAGCTTAAAATAATGTTTTTCTGTTTAGTAAGTTTTCAGCTATGTTTTCAGTTCAATAACAGTTGTGAGGGAACCAGAGCTATAAATCAGTGGGCTGGGTTCCATCATATGTAAATAAGAACAAACAGCAGATGGAAGGGGGTCGGAGGAGCTTCACAGCTATTTCTTCCCAACTTGGCAAAAACATTAAAAGAAGAGAAACTTCAACTTGGGATAAAACACAAACTGTTAGAAGAGCAAAGAGCAAAAGGTCCTTTAAAACTCATTAAGTCAGTGGTTCTTAACTTTGTCTGCCCATTAGAATCTTTGGAGGAACTTTAAAAAAATACCGACAGCTGGGCGTAGTCACTCACGCCTGTGATCCCAGCACTTTGGGAGGCCAAGGCGGGCGAATCACTTGAGGTCAGGAGTTCGAGACCAGCCTGGCCAACAGGGTGAAACCCTGTCTCTACTAAAAATACAAAAAAAATAGCTGGGTATAGTGGCAGGCATCTGTAATTCCAGCTACTTGGGAGGCTGAGGCAGGAGAATCGCTGGAATCTGGGAGGCGGAGGTTGCAGTGAGCCGAGATCGCACCACTGCACTCCAGTCTGGGTGACAGAGCAAGACTCCATCTCAAACGAAAAAAAAAAAAAAGAAAATACTGACAAAAAAATTTCTAAATAAAATAAAAAATCCTGAGACCTGGGCATCGGGATGCTAGTATCATTGTTCTGAGGTCCAGCCTGGGCACTGGGAGGGTTTAAAAAGCTCCCCAGGTAATTCTAATGTGCAGTCAGGGCTGGGACCCACTGGACCAGGGGAAACCATTTATTTGACAGATAAGGAAACTAAGGATCAAGGAGTCTATGATCTGCTCAAGCTCATACAGCTAATGAGGACCAAAGCCAGGACCTGAACAAAGAGCTAAAATAACAGTAGAGAGTTCAGAGCCTCTAGTAGAAACAGGATTCCTCCCAAAATCAGAGAGAAATGCCAGGGGGTAAAAGGGAATCAACTGAGACATGTAGAAGTCACCATTTCAAACAGAAGACCCACATCAGGAGGATATTAAAATGACAAGGAAATCTCCAGGAACTAGATCTTTTGCCTATTGGCAAGACTAAGTCTTTTTTTTTTTTTTTTTTTGAGACGGAGTCTGACTCTGTCATTCAGGCTGGCTCACTACTCACTGCAACCACCACCTCCCAGGTTCAAGCGATTCTCCTGCCTCAGCCTCCCAAGCAGCTGAGATCATAGACACGCACCACCATGCCAGCTAATTTTTGTGTATTTTTAGTAGAGACAGGATTTCACCATATTGCCCAGGCTGGTCTTTAACCCCTGAGCTCAGATGATCCACCCGCCTCAGCCTCCCGAAGTGCTGGGATTACAGGCATGAGCCACCGTGCCTGGCCCTAAGTCTTTAGGACCTCACCATGTAGCAACATGCATTGGCTGGCCCAACAAGATAAATTATATCTTCCCAAATTAGGGAGGGGCAATGGGGAGGAAAAGAAGTGGGTGGACTCAAAGGAGAGCTTTAGTGACCAAACCAATGGAAACAGGTGATTCATTTTATGTGGGAAAATGAGGAAAGTAGAGTCAGATTCATTCCTAGGCTTCAGAAGGGTATGGGCAACCACCGCCATTCAATAAGACTGAGAAAGCTGGAAGAAAAAGAGGGATGGGGACCGAAGCCAAACTAGTGGGATGAAGAGTGTATGGGAAGCGAAGACAGCAAGTCTGCTCAAATTAACTGAGTTTGTCTATGAAGGAGAAAAAGCAAAGATAGGAGAGAAGGAGATGTAGGGTTAAGGGAAGGGTCTGAGGGTTTGGAGTTTGGGTTTCATGCATATGCTTGCTGATGCTGCCACTACTGTTTTTGTTGTTGTTGAACAGCTGCGAGATTTGACTATGTTTAAATACCAATAGAAAGGATCCAGCGAAAAGGAAGAGACTGAAAATATGGGACAAAGAAAGCCATGAGTGGTGTCTCAGAGGGCAAAAGAGGTGATAGGATCCAGAGACTATATGGAAGGATTCACCTTACACATGAGACAGACACTTATGAGAGGAGAGAAGATTAAAATGATAGACAGGCATGCAGAAGAACCTAAGATTAGATGTAGAACGTTGAGAGTCCTGGTATAAAGGTGGGTCTTTTCTCCATGGAATAGGATTGAGACCTTCTGCTTAAAGGGAGGTTTCTCTAAAAAATTACATGTCTTCACACATGTGCATCCTGGCAGCATGAACATATTACTAGGAAGAGAGGTACAGTAGTAGCCCCTTATTCACGATTTTGCTTTCCATAGTTTCAGTTACCTGGGGGCAACTGTGGTCTGAAAATATTAAATGGAAAATTTCAGAAATAAACAACTCATAAGTTTTAAATTGCACACCATTCTGATTAGTGTGATAAAGTTTCACGCCATCCCAACCTGTCTGGCCCGGGATGTGAATCACCCTTCATTTGTCCAGCATCTCCATCCTGTATATACCCACCCAATAGTCACTTGCTAGGTATCTTGGTTATCAGACAGATCACAGGAAGTACAAGCATGAGTTCAGTACCATAAGATACTCTGAGAGAAAGAGACCACATTCACATAACTTTTATTACAGCATATCATTATAACTGTTCTATTTTATTATTAGTTATTGCTGTTAATCTCTTACTGTGCCTACTTTATAAATTAAACTTTATGATAGTTATATATGTGTAGGAAAAACATAGTATATATAGAGTTTGGTACTATCTCCAGTCTCATCCACTGGGCTGGGCGGCGGGGTCTTATTAAATATCTGTCTCAGATAATGGGGGATTACTATATATACAGATAGGGACAAAGAGGACAATAAAAGGTTCCCTCTCAATACCCTGGCCAGGATGTAGCAATAATAGAAAGCACCCAATAAATAATAAAAGATTGAACATGTCCAAAGAAAATATTTATTTGGGATAAGGTATACAAAAGCCAAATATTTTATTATGTTTTAAAATAAATTAATTCGTCAAAAAAAAAAAGCACTCTCCAAGCTAAAAGGATCTTTGGCAAATTTTGGAATTTTTGGATTCCTATGATGAATCTTAAGGTCATTTTGCTCCTGTTCTCTTTGGGACATTTTTATGGAGTATGTGGTTATTACTAAAATGGGGCTGAGTGTTTCTAGATACTTCTCTCTAAGCAGCTTGGTTTCACAGGACCCTCCCCGTCCAGCATCTCCTAGGCGTTAAAATGGCTATCAAATTCATTAAAATTTAATGCATTTTGAAAAGATTTTCAGGACGGGCACAGTGGCTCACATCTTTAATTCCAGCACTTTGGGACGCTGAGGCGGGTGGATCACCTGAGGTCAGGAGTTCAAGACCAGCCTGACCAACATGGTGAAACCCCATCTCTACTAAATACAAAAAAAGAAATTAGCCAGGCATGGTGGCACATGCCTGTAACCTCAGCTACTTGGGAGGCTGAGACAGGAGAATCGCTTGAACCCGGGAAGCAGAGGTTGCAGTGAGCCGAGATTGCACCATAGCACTCCAGCCTGGGCAACAGAGCAAGACTCTGTCTCTAAATAAATAAATAAGAAAAGGTTTTCAAAGTTCTTTGTCTGCAACCCGTTGATTGGCATTCTAAATGAAAATAAAAAGAGGCAAAAAAGATTTCAGCCCACTGCCAGAGTGAAAAATGACAAATAGTTTATTCACATGCCACTTCCTTCCTCCTCTGCCTTTTCTTCCACCTCCTCCCCTGCCGCCACCACCTCTGTCTTCCCTGAATCCACACTTCAGTAACTCTCTTTGTGGCTCTCTCACATTTGTCAAAACGTGGGTAAATCACTTTTTGTTTTCCCATGAGCCTCAGTTGCTCTTTGCCCTTGTCTTCTCTGGCACCTCCACTCCCCACATCATCCCCCATCTCAGGTTCTCAATTTTTTTCTTTTTCTTTTCTCTCTCTCTCTCTCTTTTTTTTTTTTTTTTTTTGCAGACTTTACAGATTTATTGTATAACATTTTCTGTAAAATGGTGTTGAACTACCCCAGCAGACTTCAAGAACAAGGAAAATCTTTGAAGGTGATTAATTTCATTGGTTGACATGTCAATGCAAATAAGAGAAATAATTATTTTAGCATGCTGGAACTAGGAAGATAAATCACTGAACACTTCTGATTTTTATCTTTAGACTACTCTACAGCATCACACAATAACATTGCCTTCAGTCAAGTCAAAAACCTGCTGTAATTTTAAAGTAACAAGAAAAGAGAGAAACAGTATTTCTTCACTAAACTTTGACCTCACACCTCAACCAGGCAGCATATAACATTAATAGAAATCCCTTAAACTGGAAGTCTTAAGGTGAAGTTATCCATAGGAAATATTTAGAGCCAGTCAAAGGTCAAAATATAACATATAAAAATTAACTCAAGTGTTATTATGGTAAAACCTGCCATATTCAGGCTAAGAGCCCTCTAGGCAAAGCAACATTTTGTTAAATATCTATTTATTTCAGGGGCAGGGCGCGATGGCTCCCACCTGTAATCTCCAGCACTTTGGGAGGCCAAGGTGGGCGAATCATCTGAGGACAGGAGTTCAAGACTAGCCTGGCCAACATGGTGAAACCCTGTCTCTACTAAAAATACAAAAATTAGCCAGCCATGGTGGCGGGCAACTATAATCCCAGCTACTCGAGAGGCTGAGGCACAAGAATCGCTTGAACCCGGGAGGTAGAGGTTGCAGTGAGCCGAGATCACCCCACTGCACTCAAGCCTGGGTGACAGAGCAAGACTCTGTCTTTTAAAAAAAAAAAAAAAACAAAAACAAAAACAAAACAAACAAACAAAAAAAACATTTATTTCAGAGTTTATGGAACCACACTATAAAAATATGGTTCATTTGGTTGATCTATGGGCAGTTCTTAGTTCTTTTCCTCAACCAGTATTATCTAAAAACAGGTTCTTCTTTTTTCATTCTTTGCACCCCAGGATTTTGCCCATAGTGTTCTACGTCAGACACCAGACATTGGTAAGTCACATATGCATAGGCACTTGTTACCTTTCCATCCAGGGCTTGGCTTTAATGAGATGGTTAAGGTAACCTTCACCTTACCCTTCCTCCCATCACATGGATGTAAGAATTCTGTACTTTGTATAAATGAGTCATGATGGTTCTATTAATACATTTGAAGGGACATATGCCAACCTTGCTTTAAGGAGGGGTCAGTTTGCCCCATTATCAGTTGTAGTTTTCTTCAAAGCTTTGTCCCTGATAATAAGGAAATCCCACAAGGCAACTCAAATCCCACCTCATACCCATGAATCCCAGACACTTAAACCCACACTTTCAATTCCCTCTCTGAGTTCCTGGGAGGCTTAAAACCAGAATAATACATATATGTGTGTTTAATTGTTGTCTTTTCATTTATATTTATTTGGTCTCCCTAACAAGACCCATAAGCTTTGAGAACAGGAACCGTGATTTAGATCAAATGAGATCACGAATATGTAAGCAAACAAAAAAGTATTCTGCTAATTTAAAATTTTGTTTTATGATTTCATATCTCATGTGATGTGATTTTTCACGATATGAGTCCATATCTCACATTCACACTTAATATTAAAATATAGCAGATGCTCAGTAAATACAAGTTGATCAATTTATGCTTTTTGAAACCTTCAATTGGTACCTAGCAGAGTTGAAACTGAATCAGGCCGGGCGCGGTGGCTCAAGCCTGTAATCCCAGAACTTTGGGAGGCCGAGACGGGCGGATCACGAGGTCAGGAGATCGAGACCATCCTGGCTAACCCGGTGAAATCCCGTCTCTACTAAAAAGTACAAAAAACTAGCCGGGCGAGGTGGCGGGCACCTGTAGTCCCAGCTACTCCGGAGGCTGAGGCAGGAGAATGGCATAAACCCGGGAGGCGGAGCTTGCAGTGAGCTGAGATCCGGCCACTGCACTCCAGCCTGGGAGACAGAGCCAGACTCCGTCTCAAAAAAAAAAAAAAACTGAATCAAATATCTTACATATATGCTAACAGATAACAGTTATTCCAATAGTATAAAGAGAAAATATTAACAAACTCACTCATAGAAAATATGGTGTTGTGCAGATATGATCATGAGATTTAACAACATGAAAGCTGAAAAAGGAAAAAAAAATGCATGGTACCCCTTTTTAGGTGAAGTCATTTTTGAAAAGAGAGACCTACTCTGATTTAATAATTCAAAGCCTGAATCCATGAATAGAACTTATCAGCGAGTAGCAAATCCATCTTTATATTAGGGGACAAGGTTCACAGCAAATGTCTCCGGAATGACTGTAGCCTACTACCAAACACAAACGTTAGTGGAAATCAGATGACTCAGTAAGTTAGCCTAGTCCATTCTAAGATAGGTGATGTCAACATGGTACAGCTAGGAATGGTTTAAAAATACAGTACATATCTAGGAGGAATAATTATAGGCTAAGAGTTCTGAAAAAGGAAAGAAAGGAAAAAGAAAAAAATCAGTAAGGTTGATTATGTGCATTAACCTTAAACTAATTTAATGTTAATAAAATTCTTAACGAAAAGGCATAATGTTGAGTAGGCTTTCCTCTTTAATATACTTAGAAGTTATAATACCTGGAAAAAACCATGAGATTAAAATGTTTCCAGTCTTCCCATTGCTCTAGAACAGGGCGA
This sequence comes from Papio anubis, assembly GCF_008728515.1. NCBI lineage: Eukaryota > Metazoa > Chordata > Mammalia > Primates > Cercopithecidae > Papio > Papio anubis. Next base: position 123,328,264 of record NC_044996.1, read on the forward strand.
GTTTTCTTGAGTTGTAACCATTTGATTAGTGGAATGTGAAAAATGGAAATCATTGTTAATAATTTATGTGGATAACCCTGAAGAAATAGGCTTTAATCTCAGGGGGACTCTTAAAACTTTTCTTTCTGGCAATTGTCACTTTACTAGAAACACAGACGTTAAATAAATCAATGTACCAATAAATAGTAAATATTCATTAATTCATTACTTATACTGTAACTATTTATAAAAATGACCTTGGATTGGCTCCTGATAAAAAATAATGGCAACAAAATAAGTAAAAAGTGACCTATATTGAAGTGGGACATGTGGTTAAACCAGAAAAACTAAGGATAGTTAGAAAATGCTGAGGTTTCTGGCAGCCAAGTGAGTGAATAAATCATATCAGTTTGTCAGGATTAGCAATGTTACATACCTATTAAACATTTTGGCAAAAGAAGAAAAAATCAAATTATTTGGGCCCAAGTCATGCTATAAAGTGGGTTATTCTGGCGGTACAGGAAGAGTTTCTCATGTCCTTTTATCTAAAGGCATATATTCATAAGACTCAGGTAGATATTTATATTTATATTTGCTGGATATGAACATATAGGCTGTGTTCTAATTTTATAACTCATCTTTTCCTGTTTTACACTTTCCAACTTTAAGAGAGGATGAATCAGAAACCAGAATAATATTTACAAGTCAATCGGTCTCAAATAGTCTAGCCTTTGGCTGTGGGTAAATTCTCCCCAGCAAGTAACTATGTCTGGTCACTTCCAACATTCAGATCTGTTGGAAGGCATAAATGTTTTCTTTAGGTAAATGAATTTCTAATACAGGGTCTTCACATTCCATAGGTCTGACCAGATCTGCTTGACAAGACTGTGGCTGATAATATGTGGCAAAGGCAACACTGCCCAATGCTAGCCAGAAATGGAGAAAACAAACAAGAAAGGTGAGCCAATGTGTCATCGTCATAGCAGCATACTGAAGGACAAGGACAAGAGTAAATGTTCACACTTATTTCAAAAGAATTCCCAATGAGCTATCTAAATTACTTGTTTTGCTGGATGTTACTTGACCAAAGATTGCATAAATGAGCTGTCACGGCTGGGACCTGATATTTGTTGCAACAAGATTTAGCCTGTAGAGGGTTGTGAAATCTGGACCTATTCTAGAAATTATACGGCTGGGCACGGTGGTTCATGCCTGAAATCCCAGCACTTTGGGAGGCCAAGGAGGGCAGATCACGAGGTCAGGAGATCGAGACCATCCTGGCTAACACAGTGAAACCCCATCTCTACTAAAAATACAAAAAATTAGCCAGGCGTGGTGGCATGCACCTGTGGTCCCAGCTACTTGGGAGGCTGAGGCAGGAGAATGGCATGAACCTGTAAGGCAGAGGTTGCAGTGAGCCAAGATCACACCATTGCACTCCAGCCTGGGCAACAGGGTGAGATTTGGTCTCAAAAAAAGAAAAAGAAAAAAGAAAAAAAGAAATTATATTTGGCTCCTCGAGTAATTTCATGAGACTCTTGTGTGAGCCAGACTTGGCATTAAATGATAGGGTGGGTTCTGGAATGTGGCCAGGGCACTAGCATGAAAAGGATCTTTATTCCAATGAAAGCTACTACACTAGGCATGTATGGAGGAGTAGCAACAGTAAAACCCCCCAGGCACCTCCCTCACTCTACAATAAATTTAAAAGAGGCAATCTAAATGCAGAAGTTGCCACAGCCCATGCCAGGAAGTTGATGTTATAAATTCTATCTTAATTATTAACATTAGGCATGGCAATATTAGCAATAAGAGTAGCTGACATTCACTAAGCACTTGTTGTATACCAGGTATTGTGCTAGGCCTTCTACATAGATTACCTCTTTTAATTCTCACCACAAATGAAACAGGGACAAACTACTTTTATCCCTATTTGTGATACACAGCACTGAGAGCTTTAATGCCATACCCTTCATTTATCCACACCCTTTACTGTGTGACTTTGCAGATCCTCTCATTAAAAATGCAGAGTTACAGGTGGCTTATACTTGTAATCCCAACACTTTGGAAAGCCAAGGCAGGCAGATCGCTTAAGCTCACGAGTCCGAGACCAGCCTGGACAACATGGCAAAACCCCGTCTCTACAAAAAAGACAAAAATTAGCCGGGCATCATGGCGCACACCTGTAGTCCCAGCTACTCGGGAGGCTAAAGTGGGAAGATGGCTTGAGTCTGGGAGGCGGAGCCTGCAGTGAGCAGAGATGGCACCACTGCACTGCAACCTGGGTGACAGAGCCAGACCTTGTCTCCAAAAGGAAAAAAAAAAAAATGCAGACCCTGTTTCCCTAGTCTGTAAATCTGGGCCAGCCTTGTGACTTGCTTTGGCCAACAAAATGCGGATATTACATTATGCCTGTTCTGAGCCTAGGTCTCAAGAGACCTCACATGTTTCTACTTGCTCACTTGAACTTCTGCCATCACCATGAGAACATGCATAGGCTAGCCGGCTGAAGCAAGTAAGACACATGAAGCAGAGCCGAGTCATTCCAATCACCTCTGCCAAAGCCAGCCTTGATCAGCCAACCCCCAGAAATTCAAGCCAGCCCGGCCAAAATCAGCAGAGCTGCATGGGGGCCGCCACTGACTCCAGATGCATCAGCAGTAACTGCTTATTGTCAGATGCCAGTGAGGCTTTGTGATTGATTGTTACACAGCACTACCATAGCAACAGAAACTCTTGCATCATTTATAAACAGGAAAACAAGCTCAAAGAAGTTAACTGATTTACCCATGTTGGTAAGAGCAGAGCTGGGCTATGAGCTATCAATGCAACTTTGCAGAAAACCAGACATAATTTCTTTATTAGGTCAATATTTTATAAATCTATTAAAAAGCCGCTAAAAAAACCAGATCATCATGGTTTGCCTTAATTTGGACAGGTCTTCAGCAACGTTTCTCTGGAAAGTGATCTTTATAATAATAACCAACACCACTTACTAGACAAACAGAAACAGGGGTATTTGGTAGCCAAAGAGAATATCCTTTCTTTCACAGTTTGTGATGAAGGGACCATTGTCTTTATCTGTACAATGGCCTTACTGAGAACAACCCTTGTGAGCAGGTGAATTCGCAAGGAACGAAAACCCTTCAGTATAAGGGCAATGCTATAATGCATGACACTGACTTTCATGTGACTTCTGCCATCAACGTTATAGTTACATCTCATTTACTCAACCACTGAGAGAAACAGTGAGCGAGGGAATTGGAGAACTTAAAGAATATTAATGGCAGTACATCAATTCAATTATCTTAGCTCACTAATGAGGTGAACTTCTAGTGTATTGAGGTTGCAAGTTCAAACTCTGCCACTGCAATTGGACCCACGTGGGTATTTAACTCTTCGACACCAGATGTAGCAGTATGGGGTGGGAGGAGAATTCTTTCTTTAGGAAAAGAATTACTGCTGGAATTGCTCAGGCAGAGAGCAGCTCAGAAAAAATGGAAGATATTGTAGGTCATCCATGGCATTACTTGGGAACATGAACAATGTCTTTAAAGAGAAATAGAATAGCCGGCTAGAGTGCAGGAGAAATTAGTGAATTGTTTTACATAGGGAGTCAAGTTTTAGTTCTTCACTTAATAAAGTCTAAATCTGAAGTGTAATAGATTTGCTCTGCTTTAACTAGATTAACCTTCTGCATATAGAATGTTTTAACATATGATAGGAGATCAGTGACTTTAGCTTTGATCTGAGAGCTGACAAAGACTCTCTCCTTGACCAAAGTTTAGTCAGGCTCCTCTGAGCCCTCTTCTCAAGTATGTCTTGCCTTTACCCTCCTCTCAGCCTCCCACCCCCATCCTATCCTTGTCAAGCCTGCCTAGTCCAGTTGTAGCAAGAATCCTGCTAAGTCACTTTAGAAAGAATCCCCATCCTGATCACCTTGGCCTGCCTTCCACAAGAATCCTGTTAAGTTGGTTTAGCAAGAATTTCCCTTCTCCTGATGTCTCCTCTCCATAATTTTCCATCCACTGACCCCCTCATTCTCCTCACTGGCTATAAATCTCCAGCTGTCTTTGCTGTATTTAGAGTTGAGCCTAACCTTTCTCCCCTGTTGCAATAGACTTGACACCTCGTGCAATAGTCCTGAATAGTCTTCATTACTATTTTAACAAGTGTCAAAATAATTATTTTCTTCAACTGGGTTTACTCTATAACAAAAATGCAGAAAATTTGAGGGAGCAGCAAAAAATACCTACTGGCGGAGATGAGATATATGAATAAAGGTAAGTAGTCCAGGGACACAGTGTCTACAATGAAACAAACCAAGACATGGTTTATACAGAAGAACTTAGCCCAGCCAAAATGTTCACATGGGAACTTCAACTTTACTGAATTTTCTAGAAACTAGAGATAAAGCAACAAGGCCTTTTTTCCCATCAACGCAATAGAAAAATTTTTCTTTGATGTATGTATTCACATTTCTGCCTTAGTAGAGAATGGTAAACATTTTTTTAAACTTTGATAATAAATCTTACAGAGCCTTTGGGTTACCACTGCAAACATCAGGGATCACTCCTTAGAATGATGTATGTACAAAATATGAGAAATTGAGCTCAGTGTGTAGACTGAGCCAAAGATATAGCTGCAAAGTTGTTCTTAGATTAAATCAATAGTAGCTTGCTTCTTATCATTTCCGTCTTTCTCCTGAGAGTTTTATGAATACAAAAACATGATGTCAACTGGTTGGATTTGAATTAGGTTTCCACTATATTTATATTTAAAATATTGAAATACTAGAAGCCAAACCTATTCCAACTGTTTCCTACCTGTGAAATGTTTAAAAAAATATGAAATGTGTGCCTTTTTAAGATCTTAATATTAGAATAAGTAATTTGCTAACAAGGGTAATTATAAGATAAGCCATTAAGAAGGTTCTGATCTCCTCATATTCATAAAATTGGCAAAGATTCAAGTGTCTTCAGAGAGAAGCAAGGAAATGGAACACTGGTTTCCATGTAGATTGTCTGGGCTTGAACCCCACCAAAGCCATTTTCAAGCTGTATGACTCCAGAGAATTTACTTCAACTCTCTGAGCCTGTTTCCTCATCTGGAAAATTAGGGCATAATAGCAGTAACAGAGTCATTGCGAGGATAAGTGAGTTCGCACACTGAAAGCACTTAGAAGAATACCAGATACCTAATTAAACCTCAGTGAAAGCTAACTGCTACTGTTATTATAATCACCACATTTTAAAACCAATATATCCTGACCATCACAGTCACAACTAGGCCCATGGTGACAATCCCTTCATTCCCTGGCCTTCATTGGAATCTTCACCTGCCCTACATGGACATGAGTATCTATCTGGGGCACTTACTTCTACATTACAGATATGAATAATAATAATCATCATCATCAAACAAGGCCAGGTGCAGTGGCTCATGTCTGTAATCCCAGCACTTTGGGAGGCTGAGGCAGGCAGATCACTTAAAGTCAGGAGTTCAAGACGAGCTTGGCCAACATGAGGAAACCCCATCTCTACCAAAAAAAAAAAAAAAATACAAAAATTAGCTGGACGTGGTGGTGCACACCTGTAATCCCAGCTACTCAGGAGGCTGAGGCACAAGAATGGCTTGAACTCAGGAGGCAGAGGTTGCAGTGAGCCAAGATCATACCACTGCACTTCAGCCTGGTTGATGGAGCAAGACTCTGTCTCAAAAAAAAAAAAAAAAAAAGGAAAGAAAAAGGAAAAGACAAGAGTATTAAAAAATAAAAATAAATAAAAGAGAAAATTAGCAATTGATAACTTTAGACATCCTTCCTGAACACAATTAATCCTCTCTCCTGCCATTTAGGTCATGAGCATATGGATCAGGGCTTGTCGTAGTGGAACGAGAGCATCTTCTCTAGTTACGGTGATGATACGTCATCAGTTCTCTGAAGGAGTCCCACTTTCATGTAACTTTCCACAAAAGTAATATTAAATGCTTAGCTAGTGGAATATGTTTTAAAATTATAAATAATCTTAATCTAAATAAGAAAAAATTAAAGAAGTCCTCTGATGGACAAAGTTATGATCTTTAGTTCTGGAGAATGGGAGAAGAAAGGGAGGTAAGGAGGGAGAAAATGTTAATATAAAAGTCAATGGAGGCCAGGCACAGTGGCTCACACCTGTAATCCCAACACTTTGGGAGGCCCAGGCAGATGGATCACGAGGTCAGGAGTTTGAGACCAGCCTGGCCAGCGTGGTGAAACCCCATCTCTACTAAAAATAGAAAAAATTAGCCGGGTGTGGTGACACGTGCCTGTAATCCCAGCTACTTGGGAGGCTGAGACAAAAGAAATGCTTGAACCCAGGAGGCAGAGGTTGCAGTGAGCCGAGATTGCACCACTGCACTCCAGACTGGGCAACAGAGCGAGACTCCATCTCAGTGGGGGGAAAAAAGTCAATGGCAATGGTATCCACAGGACATATTTAATTTGACCTCCAGAATACTGACCAAGATTTAAAATATGAGAGATTTCACATAAAAATCCAGATATTTGACTTCTCTCAGAAAACAAACCAGAAACCTGTCTAGCCCCCAAAGCCCTAGCATTTCTGCATGAAAATAGTTGACTGGAAACAAGTCGTGGCTGAATCTTGCATAGCACATTCACCACCCCCACAAGCGAGCTTCACTACTATTGCGTCCCAGACACCAAGGTCAATGGCAATTACCATTTATTATTGCACTTGCCCTGGCTTTTGCCTACACCCAGTCAGCGTTATTCATGCATGTTATTTAATGTTACTCATTGACCATGCGGGTATTTGAGCTTGGAACCCCTGGCTTCAGCTTGATGGATTCCTTTGTACCTCCAAGGCACTGAACATCCTAATTTGCAGACTACAGTTCATGCAGTCCCTGAGCCAATGAGAACCATGCCTTTATTTGTTTCTGCTTCTAAGCTGGTATTCCAGAAAACCTGAAATATCTTCACCAACTAGCACCTTGACTCTAATTCCCATTCCTGTTCCCAGACCATGAATCCTAGTGTTGCTTGAGTGAGTCCTGCCTCTCTGATATTAGAGCCCCTCTTGAAACAGTTGGCCAGGGACCAAAAAGCGCCACCCTCCCAGTCCCGGCTACTAGTACCCTCTCACCTAGGGACTGAATCCTGCCATGCTGAGCTCAAGGGATCCTTCTTATGTAGACCCGCAATGTTTAATATGGGAGTCACTTAGCAACACTGAAATGTGGCTAGTCCCAAATGAGATATGCTATAAGTATAAAATACACATGGAGTTTAAAAGACAGTATGAAATAAGGCCCATAAACTATTACATTAGTAATTTCATTTTTTTGAGAAAGGGTCTCACTCTGTCACCCGGACTGGAGTGCAGTGGCATAATTTTGGCTCACTGCAGCCTCAACCTCCCAGGCTCAAATGATTCTCCCACCTCAGCCTCCTGAGGAGCTGGGACTACAGGCGTGTGTAATCTTGCCTGGCTATTTTTTTTTTTTTTTTAATTATTTTTTGTAGAGACGGGCTCTCACTCTGTTGCCTAGGTTGGTCTCGAACTCCTGGCCTCAAGTGATCCTCCCACCTCAACCTCCCAAAGTACTAGGATTACAGGTGCGAGCCACCATGCCTGGCCTCATATTAGTAATTTTATATTAATTATGTGTTGAAATGACAATATTTTAGATAAACTGGATTAAACAAAATATATTATTAAAATTAATTTCACTTGTGTTCTTTCACTTTTTTATTGTGGCTACTAGAAAATTTAAAATTACATATGTGGGCTGGGTGTGGTGACTCACGCCTATAATCTCAGCATTTTGGGAGGCTTAGGCGGGCGGCTCACTTGAGGTCAGGAGTTTGAGACCAGCCTGGCCAACATGGTGAAACCCAACCTCTACCAAAAATACAGAAATTAGCCAGGCATGTTGACAGGTGTCTGTAATCCCAGCTACTCAGGAGGCTGAGGCAGGAGCATCCCTTAAACCCAGGAGGCGGAGGTGGCAGTGAGATGAGATCATGCCACTGCACTCCAGCCTGGTCAACAGAGTGAGACCCTACCTCAAAAAAAAACAAGTGTGGCTCATATTCTAGTTCAATTGGATAGTGCTATTTTGGACTGCAAAGACAAAGCAACATTTGCAGCCAATCCCACATGAGTTAATGCTCTGTCCCACTAGCTGGATGGCAAGGGAATGTACTATATAACCTCTTTTGGTGGCTTTCTGTTGAAGGACTCTCCTTTTCTACATGCTATTCTTCTCATTTCTAATTAAATTTGCTAAATTCCCATGGTTACGTGTGTGAATGAGTATGAGAGTGTTGGTGTATCAGTGTGTCCAAATGCACACTTGGATGTGGGAAGTCTTAACGAAACAGTAATGTAGAATTATGTGTTTTCCCCAGTGAAAAAGAGGAGAACCCTGATAGGTAGGAAACCTCAATGTGAACTGCTATCTCCTACTCACTCTCTAGAACAAAGGGTGCCAACCACAGGCAGTTGGGCCAACTCTGTCATCAAGAGGTTCTAGAAACAGAGATACGGAGGAGAAGTGGGGCGGGAGTCTCTTAGTAAAACCCAGCTATCAGTTTTCAAAAGATAACTACATAGTTGGTGGGGAACTAAGCCTGGAGGTCCTAAAGCAGGGTTTTTCACAGTCCATTTAAACCAATCTGAATTACAGAAACTTTCAATGATCTGAAAATTAAAGCAGTTACCTGCACTAATGCAACCAGATTTGGTAAATTAAGTATTGCTATTCACGTCAACTGGCCTGGCCTGCTCTTGTGAGTCACCAGGGCTTTTTTTTTTTTCTTTTTTGGTGCTGTTTACAAACAAATGAATCATGAGAAGACCTTGCTGCTCCAAGTGTGGTCCGCGACCAGCAGCAGCAGTCGCACCTGGAACCTTGTTAGGCAAATTCTTGGGTCCTATCCCAAATAAAAACTTTAAAAACAAAACAAAACAAACCTTGTTAAAATGCAATGAGAATCTGCATTTTAACAAGCAGATGCTCATGTGATTTGTGTACACATGTAAATTGGAGACATACCTGAAGTTTAAGCTTCTGACTGTATTCATTTGCTTAACAGACTTTTTTGGTAAATAAACAATGGCAGACTTCCATCTGAGTTAGGGTCTTTGGAATTTGCCCCTTTGGGGATCTTTCTGTTTTGCTTTTTCTTTAGACTGTAGCTAATAATACTGAATGTTTTTCAAGTAAATCAGTGGTTCCAGGTGGTTCTTGGATAGAAGCCCTGTAAAAAAAAAAGGCTATAAAAGGCCAGATAATTCTCTTGTAAGTTTCCAACTTAAGTATTCCCTGAGGCAAACAGCTTCAGCACAAGGGACGCAAATAATTTTACATTAAAGAGATGAGTATCTGCCTAACTACCACACTACCCCCATGTACATCAAAATACATCAAAATCAGGGGGGAGATTGCCAAAATCAACTTTATTTTAGAATGTCACACCCTGACACAAGGAAAAGGGACTTTCACACCAAAACTGAGGAAAACAAGTTTAATCCACATACTTTTCATATTAGTTAAAATTCTTCTACTGCCAAAAAACCTCCTGCTATAATTTTTTAAATCTTTCTTTATCCTTTGTTTTTACAGCCTTCCCAGAGCTTATAATATTACCACTGTGATTATCTGATAAGATCTCAAACTATTTACTCTGACCAAGGAGCAAAAGAAAACATGCAATGAGAATATCGAGTATTTTGAAATAAGCCATTAATTCTTCAGTGGAATTGTTTGCAAGAGAACTTTCAGGTTCAAACATAAAGTCTCCTACTTAGACAGTAAAAACAAGTTAACATAGGCCAATTTGTTCCCAGACCAAACTGAGAGTCAGGCTGGTATTTCTCACAGCCCAATAATGAGATGCAAATGAACTGGGGAAGAAGAGGGTTTTATTTTCTGCCACTGGTTACAGGAAGAAAGCCCGAAAATTATCACCAGACCAACTCAAAATTACAAAGTTTTCTAGAGCTCATATACCTTCTAAACTATATGTCTACGTGTAAGTGTGCATTTGTCGAAAGACATAAGTGATAAACTTCTTTTAATCTATAACTAGGTCTGAGTCTTGAAGACCTTCTTCTGGAGCCTCAGTAAGTTTACTTAATCTAAACGGATCTAGGTGCTGGGGTGATTACCCTTATCTTGTCTCCTACTAAATCATAAAGGTTTGGGGAGTTCCTTTAGACGCCAATAAACTTGTTTGTGGAGGCCTGGGGAGTTTCTTCAGACCCCCAATAAAACTTGTTTAATCCTAAAAGGGTCCTGTTAATAATTCATTCATTATCTTGTCACGCTTCAAGGCCCAGGAAAAGCCTAGGCAAAACTCTTGGTGGGCTCTTTGTTACATTCCAGGCTTTGTGTATGGGCACTGGCTCAATCAGCTTTTAATGTTTAACCTAGCTACTCAGTTCGTGCTGGGACAGTTGTGATGGAGGCCTGTGTTAGTGAGACCTGGCCTGCCACAAATGTACTTAGATATGGTATTGCAAAGCAAACTTCAGTGCATAAAACATAATCATGTATTATGTAGCAATAATGACTATGTACTGACACATAATACCAACCATTTGGTATTATTATGTATCACTACATGACACCAATCATTTGAACAATCATGACATTACAATGCCTTTGCCCTTAAATTCAATGTTTATTGACCAACCTGCACCCAAGCTGCTCATATATTTGTATCTGATTGACTACATGGATTGTTATTAATCATGCCTGGATCTTTTACTTCATGACATTTGTAAAATACAATTCATCAAAAATAAAATGCAGACAAAAAACCTGGCCAAATCCAAATTCCTAATTCAAAATACACCCTCTCAATAGCGAAAAAACAACCTGATTAAAAAATAGGCAAAAGATCTGAATAGACATTTTTCCAGAGAAGACACATAAACAGTCAGCAGGTTTATGAAAAGGTTTTCATCACTAATCATCAGGGAAATGCAAATCAAACCATAATGAAATACCACTTCACTACCTGTTAGGATGGCTCTGATCAAAAATTTAAGAGGTAAGTTTTGGCAAGGTATTTCTGGAAAAAAAGGGAATGCTCATATGCTGTTGGTAAGAATGTAAACTGGTACAGCCATTATGGAAATAGCATGGAAAATCTTCAAAAAATTAAAAATAGGACTACCATTCAATCCAGCCATCCCACTACTGGGTATATATCCAAAGTAAGTAAAATCAGTATATGGAGGAAAGATCTGCACCTTCATGTTCATTGCAGCATTATTCATAACAGCTAAGATATAGAATAAACCTAAACACCCTTCAGTGGATAAATATACAATGAAAATGTGATGTATTCACATTTTGTGAATGGAATATTCGGCCACAAAAATGAAGAAACGAAGAAAATCCTGCCTTTTGCAACAACATAGATAAAGCTAGAGGATATTATGCTAAGTGAAATAAGCCAGACACAGAAAGACAAATATTATATGATCTCACTTATATGTAGAATTTTTATAAAAGTTAAAATATAGAAGCAGAGAGTAGAACAGTAGTTGCCAGGGGCTGGTGGCAGGGAAATGGGGAGATATTGATCAAAGGGTACAAAGTTCTACGATGAATAAGTTCTGGGGATCTAAAATATGGCATGGTGACTATAGTTACTAATTATGTATTGTATACTTGAATTTGCTAAGACAGTAAATCTCAAGTGTCCTCACACCCCCTCCCCCCGCCACACACACACACACACAATGGTAAATAAGTGTGACAACAGATGTGTTCATTTAATTGTGGCAACCATTTCACAATGTATGTCAAATCATCATGTTGTATACTTTGTTTGTGTTTCTTTTGAGACAGAGTCTCGCTCTGTCGCCTGGGCTGAAGGGCAGTGGCACCATCTCGGCTCACTGCAACCTCCGCCTCCTGGGTTCAAGCGATTCTCCTGCCTCAGCCTCCCAAGTAGCTGGGATTACAGGTGCCCGCCACCACGCCCAGATAATTTTTGTATTGTTTTAGTAGAGATGGGGGGTTTTACCATGTTGGCCAGGCAGGCCTCAAACTCCTGACCTCAAGTCATCTGCCCGGCTTGGCCTCCCAAAGTGCTGGGATTACAGGTGTGAGCCACTGCACCCGGCCGTATACTTCGAATATATACAATTGTTATTAGTCAAATGTACCTCAGTAAAGCCGAAAGAAAAAAAACACATCTTTTCCTCCAGTGCAGTTGAAACAGATGGGGAAGAACACGTTGCCACAGTGATGAAACCCTCTTTGAATTCATGACCTCGAACCTCACCTACATCTGGACATGCCGCCCTCAAGCAGCTACACTACATTCCCTCAGTTTATTCACTCGCCCAGTCCCCTGGACAACTACACACCTTCTCTCTCCTCTAACCTTCAATACTTGCTAACTCATCCTCACTCTCATTTGATGACCTTTCTTCCTAGTTCACTTAGAAGTTGAAAGAATCTGAAGACAATATCCACAGGCCCCTACCCCCTGGAAGGCTGACATTAGGCTGCTGAATATACCCTTTTCAGATCTGGCTAAATTGTCATTATTGTTTGCTAGCTGGGGTGCACCACTTACCATTTCCTTCTTATCTTCCTGGAAGTGCACATCTACAAACATCTTTCCAACAACATAAGGGAGGGCACTTTCAATAAAGTTTACACATTTGTCCCACTGAGGCAGCAAAGTTGTGGTCCCCTGGATTACCTGTGGGAGATAATTGATCCCGATTAAACTTCATTTGGATAAAATCCATGGCTGAAAAAAAATTCAAACAACCTGAAGAAAATAGTCTACAAAACATTGCACACCCTAACCCATATATATGCATCAGATAGTAGAGGCAAAGGTAAAATAGCTGAGGAAAAAAAATTCTGCTTGTCCCCATTATATTTCAAACTAAATGAAAATGTTTTAGGCCGGGCGCAGTGGCTCACATCTGTAATCCCACCACTTTAAGAAGCCCAGGTGGGCAGATCACCTGAGGTCAGGTGTTTGAGACCAGCCTGGTCAACATGGTGAAACCCCGTGCTTACTAAAAATACAAAAATTAGCGAGGCAGGGTGGTGCATGCCTGTAATCCCAGCTACTTGGGAGGCCGAGGTGGGAGAATTGTGTGAACCCAGGAAGCGGAGGTTGCAGTGAGCACTCCAACCTGGGCAACAGAGTGAGACTCTGTCTCAAAAAAAAAAAAAAAAAAAAAAAAAAAAGGAAGAAAAGAAAGTGTTTTAACAGTTAAAATAATATATTTATCCTTTCTTCCCAATTTTCCCCATTAACAAAGAATCTGGACAATGGTATCATCACTTTTCTGCAGTCAGCAGGGACATGAGAAGATGCTATCCAAGTGTCCAGATAATATTTAATCTCTACTGAGAACTAAAGTTCCACTAACAAGGTCTAGATTCAGTGGGTGAGCAAAGTTCCTGTCCAGCGAGGGTTTCCTTGCTCCGAGTAGCACTCAACAAGGCAGACCAGGAGAACACGGTGCACCATGAACAACACAGGGAGCATATTTACATTGTGTCACAGCAAAAAACACACTGATAAACAAGCAAAACACAGATGTAAATGCTGTGCCCATCTGTCCCAATTATATCATTACAAGAAAACATTTACAAACAAGTAAGAAGGTTCTCGAGCAGGACCTGGAAGGGTCAGAGGTTTACTCTTGGGGATAAAAGCAGAGAAATAAATATAGTATAAGTTGCCCTTGGAAGTTGGGGGTACAGGCAGGGAGGAAGGGAGGCCCTGAGAACGGTGGCCAGAAGTGTCCTTTGCACAATATTAGACCCAGGTTGTTTTGAGGAATGGGATTAAGGCTTAATTTCATCTATTCTTCCTCTGATTTCTGGTAACCTCTCTCAGAGGTAAGGGATGAATCTATTTTTAAAACCTCTAGAGAAAGAGATCCTACAACCTTCTTCGGCAATTCAATATTATATTTAGCACTTCGTGCTCAAGAAACATCCCCTCATACCTAACCTTAAATGTTCACACACTGCTTCTTACACCTCTCTCATTCTCTTCACAGTAGGGGTGGAAAGCAGCTGGGCATCATCTTTTATGTGATTCATAGCAGTTAAAAATACACACACACACACGCACACACAATCTACTTGTTTTGTATCTTAACCCATCAATACGACATATATATAGAGAGAGAGAGTTGTTTTATGCTGTTCTCTGGAAAAAGACTTTTTTTTTTTTTTTTGAGATGGAGTCTTGCTCTGTTGCCCAGGCTGGAGTACAGTGGTGCCATCATCTCAGCTCACTGCAGCCTCCGCCTACTGGATTCAAGCGATTCTCCTGCCTCAGCCTCCCAAGTAGCTGGGACTACAGGCGTGTGCCACTACGCCTGGCTAATTTTTGTATTTTTTGTAGAGACAAGGTTTCACCACCTTGGCCAGGCTGGTCTCAAACTCCTGACCTCAAACAATTTGCCTGCTTCGGCCTCCCAAAGTGCTGGAATTACAGGCGTGAGCCACTGCATGCAGCCCTAAAGTAACTTTATATGCTAGTGACTTTATAGGGTCAAAGCATATCCAAAATAATTGCACTACTCTTCCAGAGTAATGGCCCACTAAGAATTTCTATACTTACAGTTCCTCTAATAACAAAAATGCCTCTTGAATGAAATCATAGCTTACAAGATTCACCATTTACTTCACTTTAAATTGATAGAAAAATAAAAACTGTTTCAAAGATACAAAATCCTTACGGCCTCTAGTGGAAGGAGAATTAGTCAGATACAAGCCTCAAAAACAAAGAGGAGAGTACCATGGGTATAAACCGGGAGGCGAGCAAGGGTGGGAGAGAAGCCAAGATTAAAGAGCCAGGTGAGGCCCGACACAGTGGCTCATGCCTTTAATCCCAGCACTTTGGGAGGCCGAGGTGAGAGGATCATTTGAGCTCTGGAATTCAAGACAAGCCTGGGCAACATGGCAAGACCCCATCTTGAATAAAAATAAATAAATAAAGAGCCAGGTGGGCAGGTGGAGGAGGTCTCAGAGAAAACTCAATTAGAGCCTCTTGGACCTAGCAGAGGATAGATGCGAAGATGGAAGGTATAGGCAAAGTTTAAGACAAAATTCCATTTCCAAATTGAAAATGAAATTCTACCATCTAATATCTCTATCATGCACATTTTAAATGTTCAGAATACTGAAAATAAAAGATAGTTACAAATATATCACAATGAAATGTTAAAACTATAATTACAGTGACCCAGTTAAAAACTCTGGGGGAAAATGGGAATCCACTGATAAGACGGGGAAGTTTGAAAACAATGTGTGGCCTCTAGTATTTCTCTAAATATCTTCATAGAACCCATCAAAGTAGAGCTTGAGTGTATCTTATCGTATGTAATTTATACCTAAATAAAAATAAATAAGGCACACACACACAAATAGAGCTTGGGCTACAAACGCCCTGTCTAATCCCTGAAGATGATTTTTATTGGATCAGTTAATATATGGACGATTCTAGCATGTAAAGTTATCCAGCGATGTAACATTGCAATCTTCTTAAACTTACCCTTGAGAATTCCAGCCATCTATACTGAAAGCGCCTGCTAAGGTTTGGAATTCTGGAATAAACCATTCTCCACACCAAATAGTTGGCAATGGTCCTGTTAACAGAGAGAGATGCCCATTTATTGTATTTTAGGTCAATATCTGATGCTCTGCAGAACACCTTGAGAAAAACGGTTGGCAAAGCTCCACCAAGGGACCTCTTATTCATACAAAAATGCAGAACTTTCACTTGAGAAATGACATAAGATGATAAATGTCAATAAGCACAACCAAAATTGGCTTGCTTTTCACCACCCAACAGAGATAGATGAAGGAAAGATTCCAGCCCCAGCCCTCAGAGTGAACATTTTGCTTTCACTCTCAAGGTATAAAGTCCGCTGTTACACAGCCTTTCATGTCTGGAAATTGTGAGTACCTTCAAATTACAGCAGATCCTCAAATAGCATCATTTCATTCAACATTCTTTTGTTATACAGTTGATAAGAAAAAAACCCATTCTGGGCCAGGGTCACTGTCTGTGTAGAGTTTGCACAGTCTCTCCAAGTCTGCACAGGTTTTCTCTAGGTACTGTTGTTTCCTCCCACATCTCAAAGATGTGTCTGTTAGGTTGATCGGCGTGTCTACACATTCCCAGTGTGAGCGAGCATGGTGTGTGTGTGACTGCACCCTGCGACAGGATGGCGTCCTAGCCAGGGCTGGTTCCCGCCTGCTGCCCTGAGCTGCCTAGATAGGCTCCAGCACCTGCAACCCTGAACTAGAATAACTGGGTTAATAATCATCTTACTTACTTTTATTCATCTTTCTTAAATGTATGCATGGCTCACATGTATTCAGTGTTCAATATTAGACGTGTTTTGGTCTTTATTTAGAAGTTTGATGATGTTTTTGTGAGCAGGAATATGCCATAGGAACTTAACTCTTGTTTACATCAATTAGCCTATGGTAAAACTGATTTCATTATCTGTCATTTTGCTTAAAGTCACAGTTTCCAAGAACCTATCGATGATGTTAAGTGAGGACTTACTGGATTAGGTGACTTGATACCATGCCTATGTATTCTTTGCCTTTGGAAACTAACAGCTAAACATTGGCTAATACCAATTACCTAATTTTGCACCCTCATTCTATACTTACTAAATATGTGAGTTTGGACAAGTCACTCAAGGTCTGTGATTTTATCTTTCCTTGTCATACAATGAGGATCATCCCCACCTTACAGGGTTGTTGTAGGGTTCAAATAAATAACAAAATGCTTGACAAATATATTTCTGGGGTTTTGTCTTTCACTTCCAAATGTATGAATAAGCTCATGTAATGCCTATAATACATATCTTTAAAAATACGTTACATTTTAAGGGTTGCCTTTTTCTATAAGCAAAAGATGACCTGACCTCATAAGAATGTGTGATCTGAGTTAATTTCTAACCCAATAGTGATGATGGATTTTTAATGATCCATTCCCCTCCCAGCTGTGCCATTACCATGGTGACTAATAATACACATTCCTGAAATGGCTTTCTGGTCAATCATGTGAGAGTAGTATGACATGACGACACTAAAAGCCCATCAAGAACAAACCACACTCTCATTTGTATGACATTCTGACAGTGGACATGCGCTCCTACTAGTAAAATATTTTTCAGCATACATACCCAATACATGGATGTTTAATTTCTACAGAGATATACTAGTAGACTAATATATTAGGAATATTTTTAACAAATACAAAAACAGAAATTTCAAAAGATGAGGTAAAATGAAATTAAAAATCTTCAAAAGTCATTAATCCTTCAAACACCACTGGATTAATTCTTCAAGACATAGTGTCCATATAGGATTTGGTTAATACAACAATGACAGGCCGGGCGCGGTGGCTCAAGCCTGTAATCCCAGCACTTTGGGAGGCCGAGACGGGCGGATCACGAGGTCAGGAGATCGAGACCATCCTGGCTAACCCGGTGAAACTCCGTCTCTACTAAAAAGTACAAAAAACCAGCCAGGCGAGGTGGCAGGCGCCTATAGTCCCAGCTACTCGGGAGGCTGAGGCAGGAGAATGGCGTAAACCCGGGAGGCGGAGCTTGTAGTGAGCTGAGATCTGGCCACTGCACTCCAGCCTGGGCGACAGAGCGAGACTCCGTCTCAAAAAAAAAAAAAAAAAAAAAACAATGACAATGAATATAAATCCACATTTCTTAGAGTCTTCTTGACTATTTCAAAAATTTATGGCATGTCTTTGTCAGATTACTATTGTGCTTGTTCTTGTTAGACCACCATTGTATTTCTCTTGTCATCTGGCTAACCAACATGGCGTACCAGCCTGGGAGAAGGGTCACTTCTGCCAATTTCTAGCTGTTCTCTTGTGCTTACATCATCAATAATCATTTCAATTCCTGTTTCTCTGGAAGAATTTTTAAGCCACTTATCTATGCTGTATGTAGTAAACTAGACAAACTAGACAATAAAATTCATAAATCCACAGGTATATGTAAACTGCTCAAGATTTTTTTTTTTTTTTTTTGAAGATGGAGTCTCGCTCTGTCACCCAGGCTGGAGTGCAATGGTGCGATCTTCACTCACTGCAACCTCTGCCTCCTGGGTTCAAGCAATTCTCCTGCCTCAGCCTCCTGAGTAGCTGGGATTACACGTGCCTGCCACCACGCCTGGCTAATTTCTATATTTTTAGTAGAGAAGGGGTTTCACCATGTTGGTCAGGCTGGTCTCAAACTCCTGACCTCAGGTGATCCTCCCGCCTCAGCCTTCCAAAGTGCTGGGATTACAGGCATGAGCCACCACGCCAGCTGAGATTATTTTTAATATACTGAACGAAAACAAGCCAGTGAGGGTGACAGTGGCCCTCTCACATGTTCCACGCAGATCAAATGAAGGGTCCATAGCCATCAATATAGAACTCAATAAAGCATAATTATTTTTCTTAAAAAGTTTTTTTATTTCAATAGCTTTTGGGAATGTAAGTGGTTTTTGGTTATATAGATAAATTGTATAGTGGTGGGCCAGGCGCGGTGGCTCAAGCGTGTAATCCCAGCACTTTGGGAGGCCGAGACGGGCGGATCACGAGGTCAGAAGATCGAGACCATCCTGGCTAACATGGTGAAACCCTGTCTCTACTAAAATATACAAAAAACTAGCCAGGCGAGGTGGCGGGCGCCTGTAGTCCCAGCTACTCGGGAGGCTGAGGCAGGAGAATGGTGTAAACCCAGGAGGCGGAGCTTGCAGTGAGCCAAGGTCCGGCCACTGCACTCTAGCCTGGGCAACAGAGCAAGACTCCGTCTCAAAAAAAAAAAAAAAATTGTATGGTGGTGAAGTCTGAGATGTTATAGTGCACCCATCACCCAAGTAATGTACACTGGATCCAATCTGTAGTTTTTTTTATCCCTCATCCCCTTCCTACCCTCCCTGCTTCTGAGTCTCCAAAGTCCATTATATTACTCTGTATAAAGCTTAATTATTTTTAAATTTAAATAAAGATATAGAAGTTCTAAAATGTTCTTCTCAGACCCAATGGATCTTGTTAGGGTATGCACATTCCCCTAAGATACCACTGCCCTAATCAGCAAAGTCTGGCCCTTGTCCATCTCTGTTGAGGCCACTAAGTGGTTTGGGGTCATTCCTTTGGCTCTTTTGCATTCACATCTCCACTCCTTAATAGGATAAGAAGTGCTCACTGAGTACTTATTGTTGGCCAAGTATTGTGCCAGATGCCATGAGGAACGTAAAGAAATAAGAACCCAGCACCTACAGTTAGAGAACTCAAAGTCCAGCTCGGAACACAGGACTTCAGACTTCAGCTTGTTCATGTAATTGGGTTGTTTCATTGAAGGGACACACTGTAAGTATACAAGGGATCTTTCTTTCATTCACTCAATCAACACATCCTGAGCGCCCACACATATACTAACAGTTCTACGTGCTGGGGAGATGGATAGTCCCTGATTTCCTGATGCTTTTAGTTGAACAGGGGAGATGAGACAAGTGCATAAATGATGATTTGGTAGACTCTAGCACCGAAAAGTGCATGCCAGACACTTCACTGTAAGGATAGTACATCTCAAACTGAGGGCTAAGGGAAGGCTTCATGAGAGGAGCATGCCGAAAGGTTAAAAGGCTTTGGTGTTGCAAACAGGAACGCGAACTCTGGACCGGCTAAATAATGGTCGAATCGGCTGATGTGTTGGAGAGGATGGTGAACAGGATCATCACTCAAGGAAGTGGGCAGAAAGGCCAGCCACACTGGGGAGATGCAGACAGCAACCAGGGCATAGTCTCTAGCACATTCATGGGCCAATCCTGGTCTTAGTGCAAGGACTTTATGTTCTTTGTCTCTAAAATACCTCTTGCCAGGCGTGTGAACCATGCTGGATCCATAGGTGGAGACGAGAAGGAGGTCAACAGCCAGCAGATGTCCTTTCATCAGTTCAAAAGATATTCCCTCAAAGGAGTGGTGATGAGCCAGAATAACTGGGGAAGTTGTTAGGGGGCCCGATGGTGGCGGTGGAAGAGGCAGTATGGCAAAGTATACTGGGGTTTGAGAAGTAGGGGCCCTTCCAGCTCCCCTGAAATCATCTCATTTAGGCATCTCACGTTAACTATGATCCTCACAGTGCTGCTGTAAGAGAGATGTGATTATACCCATTTTACATATGAGGAAACTTCAGGCTTAGAACCATTAAGTAAACTCACAATCACATATTCGGTGAGTCTCAAACTAGAATCACCTGGGGAAGTTGTTAAACGTCCACATGCCTAGGCCACCCCAGGCCAATTAGGTCACCATCTCTGAAGTGGTACCCAACATAAATATTGCTTATAAATCTCCTCAGCTAAGTCCAACGTGAGGCCAAGTTGAAGAACCACTGTAATAAACAATGGAGGCCAGACCAGACCCAGGTGTGTCAACTCTAAAGCCTGCATATGCTTTTCGTTATGCCACACAGTGATGAATTAAAGCCTCTAATTTTTTTTTTTTTTTTTTTTTTTTTTTTTTGAGACACAGTTTCACTCACTCCTGTCACCCAGGCTGGAGTGCAATGGCACTATCTAAGCTCACTGCAGCCTCGACCTCCTGGGCTCAAGGGAACCTCCTGCCTCAGCCTCTCAAGTAGTTGGGACTACAGGCACGTGCCACTGTGCTCAGCATATTTTTTTGTATTTTTGGTAGAGACAGGGTTTCACCATTTTGCCAGGCTGGTCTCAAACTCCTGGACTCAAGCGATCCACCCAATTCGGCCTCCCAAGTTTCTGGGATTACAGGCGTGAACCATCATGCCTAGCCAAGCCTCTAATTCAGCTAAGATTTCCTGGCCAATCACAGAGACCCCAAAACACTCCAACAAAGATGCTTCACAGAAATCTAAGGGCATAAAAATTATGAGGACTTCCTGGACAAGGCATTACAAAGGGTGATAGCATAACAAGCAGACCTCTGCAAGCTGGAAGCTGGAATGCTGAGAAGTTCACACAGCGAGACAATGGCACTGATGAGTTTCTTCAGTGTGTTATAAATACACTGACAGAATGCTATGGAGCACAGCTTTGGAGTGCTAATATTACCACGCCAGGAACAGATATAACCATAATGACTGAATCACTGTCACCTAATGCTCAGATACATCAAAAAGCAAAAATCAGACTCAGCAACAGTCCTTGAAAATAACACATAACATCCTTTTTCTCCAAAAAACACATTTTCAGCCATATGGTAATTTCCCCAAGTGGCAATAAATAAAATAGAGAAAGGCCAAGTGTCTCAGAAGAGAATCCACCACAAAGAGAGCAACGTGAAATCATTTCCTAAAGCCTCTGACTTGGAAGATGTTTTTAATTTTTAGATTTGGGACGCTCCATTGGTAAGTATAATGCAAATATTCCAAAATCTGAACAAATCCAAAATCAGAAACCCTTCCGATCCCAGGTATTCTGGATAAGGGACGCGCAACCTGTGGAGGCAGCTTACATTTGTATTACATTTCAGAGACCACAAAATACCTTCTTTGATTTTTATAACAGTGCTGTGAAGTGATTATTATTATTCTCCTTATTTTCAGATGAAGAAAACAAAGGTCAAGGTACTTCCAAGAATGTAACAAATCTAGGACCAACATCTGGGTTTTCAGATTCCAGAGCTTGCATTTGCTCCTCTCGGTCATACTATCTGAAGTGAGCCACAGGGGTTCTTCTTAAAGGTTCTCAAAGCCAGAGATCTTCCTAAATCCTACAGGCTGCCCAGAGGCAAATGTAAGGCAGTGATTCTGAAAGTGTGTCCCTGAGCCAGCAGCTTCAGCATCATCTAAGAACTTGTTAGAAACTTCCGAGGCCTTACCCCCAGACCTGCTGAATGAGAATCCGTGGGGCGGGGGCCAGCACACTGTATTTTAGCAAGCCCTCCAGGGGATTCTGGTCCGTGTCAGTTTTGAAAACAGCTGGTCTAGGAAAACTCCATCTCCTCATCATTCTGCACATACAGCTCAACTAGGACTTCCTAAATCCCACATCAGTGCTTCTTAAAGTTGAATGTATATATGAGTCCCCTGGGGATCTTATTCAATTTCAGCCTCTGATTCAGTAGGTCTGGGGCAGAGCCTGATAGGCATTTCTGACAAACTCCCCAGTGATGTCTCTGCTGCTCATCATAGGCCATTCTTTGACTAGCAAGACCCTAGATCACTCTCAGAAGAGCTGGCCCCCGGGAGAGGTCCACATAACAGCACATTTTCCAGGTCATCCTTTGGAAACATGCAACAAGAATCATCTTACTTTAATGTACATTGTACTTGCTTTATATGAAAAGAAACTTAAAGACAGGAATACTTACAGAGTCCTTGACAAAACTCCAAGGGTTTGCTCTAGGCCAGTCTGCTACAAAACAAAACAACAACAACAACAAAAACAACAAAAGAAAACAGTCCTGGTGCAGATGATCTCCATGGGGCCAGGCCTGGCCTAGAAGAGGAAACCACAGCAACTCCTCCTGATGCCAACCTTCCTTGGCCTCTCCTCTTCCCACTCTTACTCCTCAGATAAAAGTAGATGGGAAGTGTCTGAGGCAGCCTCAAGTCACGAGTGAGGAGGAGAATTGAGGGGGGACAGAAAGGGAGGCAAGTCTATAGAGCTCCTCACCCAGTGACGTGCTAGTAAATGTTACCAACTGCCTTGTCGAGAAAAAAAAAAATGATTTGTTACATTTGCCAATTTCCATGGTGTCAAAATCCCCCATGGTTGAATTCAAACTATCAACATGAGATCACTGAACATGTAGTTAGGAAGAGATGCACATAACATGAGAGATCATCACTACCTCCTTACCCCCTTTCCACCTTAAACACCAGCTCTTGTTCCCCACAGGCAGCCTCCAGCTCATTCCTCCAAGGGTCTCTCCCTGGCCACCTACTCCCCTGGACTGCAAGGTTTGGCACCACCACCACTGGAGGATCTCATTGCTCTAATTCTGTACCATGCACCACCTACCAAAGAGTCAGTGCCACTGTCCCCACAGCCACTCAGTCAGAGAGAGAGGCCTAATCCCCTAGACTGGCAGTGGGAGTGATATAAGAAGGGAGAAGCAGCAATTGAGAAATAAACAGCTGAAAGAAAAAAAACAAACAATCGCATCAAAAAGTGGGCAAAAGACATGAATAGACAATTCTCAAAAGAAGATATACAAATGGCCAACAAACATATGAAAAAATGCTCAACATCATGAATTATCAGGGAAGTGCCAAACCACAATGAGATACCACTTCACTCCTGTGAGAATGGCCATCATCAAAAATAAAAAAATAACAGATATTGGCATGGATGCGGTGAAAAGGGAACACTTTTATACTGCTGGTGGGAATGTAAACTAGTACAACCACTATGGAAAACAGTATGGAGATTCCTTAAAGAACTAAATAGAACTACCGTTTGATCCAGCAATCCCACCACTGGTTATCTACCCAGAGGAAAAGAAGTCATTATACGAAAAAGATACTAGCTCATGCATGTTTATAGCAGCACAATTCACAATCGTAAAAATATGGAACATACATAAATGCCCATCAATCAACAAATGGATAAAGAAAATGTGGTATATATACACCATGGAATACTACTCAGCCATAAACGGGAAGGAAATAATGGCATTTGCAGCAACCTGGATAGAGCTGAAGATGATTATTCTAAGTGAAGTAACTCAGGAATGGAAAAATATATAACATATGTTCTCACTTTCAAGCAGGAGGTAAGCTATGAGAATGCAAAGGCATAAGAACGATATAATGGACTTTGGGGACTCAGGGGCAGGGTGGTGAGCAATAAAAGACTACGCATTGGGTACAATGTACACTGCTCAGGTGATGGGTACACCAAAACCTCAGAAATCACCACTAAAGAATTCTTCCATGCAACTAAACACCACCTGTTCCCCCAAAATTATTGAAATAAAAATAAAAATTAAAAAATAAGAAATGAACAGCTGACACCAACACAAGATGGCTTTGAACCCCTGAAAATTGCAGGAGAATTGCCAAAGCTAGCAATATCTAACTATCTGAGGGTACAACACGCTAGTATCTCCAAAATGAGCAGTGAAGCATCTGAAAAGTGTCTCTTTTCACACCAAGACATTTATGGAAAAAAAGAGATAAGACATAGAAATGAGGGTGACCCCATTTAGAATCTCAGCTGTTTCCTCTTAGAGGTGTGATCTTGGCCAAGTCACTTAACCAAAGCTTCCTCATCTGTAAAGTGGGAACAACACATAGAATTGTAAAAATCAAAGATGTTAACCATAATGGTTACCTGTATATGATTTTCATAGGCAGATTCCCAAAAACAGAGGCACAGCAGAGATGCCCAATGTGAGAAGGCTTGGCTGGCTTTTTCTTCAATGGTGCCTCCAGGGGAAAGGTAGGAGGTGGGAGGATCCTCATAACATTCATCTGATGCCTTTCCTCTACATATCCTGAGCCCAAGCTGGCCCCTCAGCTCTCTAGCCCCCTGCCTTGCAGGTGACACCCAAGTTTACACTAGTTCCACCACTCAAGATGCTTACCATCCCCTTTTCTCCATTCTCCCATACCTAGAAAATTCCTCTTTATCCTTTGGGGTTCCATTCATATGTCACCTCCTTGTGGTTGTGATGGGGTATCTGGTTAACTTCTGGAATTTTTAAAGTGTCTACTACATGAGAAGCACTGTGCTAGGCCACAATGCTTAAAAAAGCAATCACAAGAGAGCCTGCCAGAAGCAACCTAAGTGTCCATCAACAGATAAATGGATTTTTAAAAATGTGGTAGATATACACAACGGAGTACTATTCAGCCATGAAAAAGAATGAGATCCTGTCATTTCCAGAAACATGAGTGGAACTGGAGATCATAATGTTAAGTGAAATAACCAGGCACAGAAAGACAAACTTCACATGTTCTCACTTATTTGTGGGAGCTAACAATTAAAATAATTGAATTCACAGAGATAGAGAATAGAAGGGTAGCAGAGGAGAAGGAGGGAAGGAGGGATGGTTAATGGGTACAAAAAAATAGAAAGAACGAATAAAACCTAGTAGTTGCTAGTACAACAGGTAACTATAGTCAAAAATAGTGTAAATGTACATTTTAAATAAATAAAACAGTATAATTGGATTATTTGTAACACAAAGGACAATTGCTTGAGGGGATAGATACCCCATTTACCTTGATGTGATTATTATGCATTGCATTCCTGTATCAAAATATGTCCTGTATTCACAAAAATTAAAAATTTAAAAAAGAGTGCCTGCCATCAGGTACCCACAGTGTCACAGAGGTAGGGAGCAGGGAAGCATTTGCCATTGAGAGAAAAGTCGTCATTTCAAGAAAATGAGATACGCTCTTTGATAAAGGCATGTCTAGGGAAACTCCAACTCCTTTTCCTCCTGGGCATATAGCTAAACTATATTTCCCAGTCTCCCCTACAGCTAGATGAGTCACAAGACTGAGTTCTGGCTTATGGAATATGGGTAGAAGTGACATACCCCACTTCTAGGCCTTCCCACCAAAACCTATACAATCCTCCACCCTCTCTGTTTCTCCATTCTCCAGCTGAATAGAGAAGATGCCAAACATCCACGGGAGAGCAGAGTCACAAGATGAAAGGAGTCTGGGTTCCTGAGTCACTATTTAGAAGAAAGCTCTCTTACACGGACACCCATGTTCAGACTGTTCCATGAGCAGAGGGTACAATTTAGCCAGTGAGTGTTTAGAGGTGCTGGTTATAGCAACTGGCATATCATCATCAATGGAAAATGATCATCAATGGAAAAACATCACCATAGTATGCAAATAAAATACTGTCAGACTTCTCATGATGTGTACGTTGTCTTGAAATCTCACAAGAATACACAGAATACAAGTTGCTTTTTTATGAACTGGTGGTTGCGGGATAAACTGTGTGAAAGATATTTGGGTTTTGGCTTTATTTTTATTTCATTTATTTTTTAAGACAGAGTCTCTCTATGTCACCCAGGTTGGAGTGCAGTGGTGTGACCTTGGCTCACTGCAACCTCCACCTCCTGGGTTCAAGCGATTCTCCCGCCTCAGCCTCCCAAGTAGCTGGGATTACAGGTGCCAGCCACCACACCCAGCTAAATTTTGTATTTTTTTAGTAGAGACAGGGTTTCACCATGTTGGTCAGGTTGGTCTTGAACTCCTGGCCTCAAGTGATCTGCCCGCCTCAGCCTCCCAAAGTGCTGGGATTACAGGTGTAGGCCCCCATGCTTGGCCAATTTTTGTCTTTATTTTTAAATGAAGTTGTATATGTACATAATGTCTAAGGTGATTTTTCCATCTATGTTTTTTCTACTGTTGTTCCCTATGTTTACATTTGTCCAAGTTATCATTTTGACAAGAATCAGAGTAAAATCTCCCTCCAATCATGGTCTTTTCCACTGTTACAAAAGGTCCTGCAATTACCAAGTAATCATCACGACAGAGATGCTTTTTCTAATAGAGTAAACCAAATTCCAATCTATCCCCTGATTGTAAATTAGGCTTTTTTTGGAAGTAAAATTAATCAGTGTTCAGAAGTACCTACTCTTTTAACACAGATACTAGAAGAAACTGACTCAGGAGGTGAAGGATGAATCTCTAGCAGGCCAAACTCCATCTTTCAATGGAAATTACCACCAAAATTTAAAATGTGCTCCATAACTCAATGGCATATGAGTAGAAAATCATTAGGGTCATATTTGATAGTATTTGAGAGCTAGGAAGTACTTACAAAGAAATTTCCAAATACAGTGATCCCCTTCTGCTCCCCTAAGAAAAGTTAATCGTAAGATTCTCCTGAGGTACTTGTTTAAAATAAAGATTACTTGGCCTCCCTTCCAGCTCTACTGTATCAGACTCAATGGAGGAGGGCCTTGGAATCTGCATTTTTAACAAGCACCCGAGGTGACGCTGCTGACATTCCTGGCCCATGGAGCAAGGCTCTACCCTGCAATATAATTACCTACCTCTAGATTCAATTTTCTTTCTTTCTTTTTTTTTTTTTTTTTTTTTAGACGGAGTCTCCCTCTTTCGCCCCGGCTGGTGGAGTGCAGTGGCCGGATCTCAGCTCACTGCAAGCTCCGCCTCCCGGGTTCACGCCATTCTCCGGCCTCAGCCTCCCGAGTAGCTGGGACTACAGGCGCCCGCCACCTCGCCCGGCTAGTTTTTTGTATTTCTTAATAGAGACGGGGTTTTACCGTGTTAGCCAGGATGGTCTCGATCTCCCGACCTCGTGATCCGCCCGTCTCGGCCTCCCAAAGTGCTGGGATTACAGGCTTGAGCCACCGCGCCCGGCCGATTCAATTTTCATTTAGAAAATTTTCGAAGAATCCTGGCTTATCTCTAAATGACATAATTTTAAGTAAATTGTTTCTTCTCTCCCTTTTCTGTATATTTTCCTCAATGAACACAGATTACTTTTATCATCAGAAATTATCTTAAAAAGAGCAGCAGCTTCTCTCAGGTGTCTAAGTGTTTCTGTAGGGGATAAATGCTACATTTTATTCCTAGAATTGTTGGAAGTGCCTTTTTTAAAAAACATAACTTCTGGCAATATAGCCTTGTCTGAGTCCAAATAAGAAAATATGATTTTAATCATGGCCCAGCAATTAACTCAGTAAAGTGTTTTGTAAACTCGTTGATTCATTTCGTAAACTCTGTGATTCATTTTCTGAAGTCAAAGCTGAATGCCTTAATGAACCTGTAAAATTCTCCTTCCTGGAAATTTTGAAGATTTTTCTTTGTAGTACTAAACTAGCAAAGCAACAAATTCTAAAACATTCTTTAAAATAAGAAAACCCTGGCAGTTCCTAAAGTTGTTTTATCAGTGCAATTTTTCTACCGCTCTCAAAGTGGTCTTGTGTCTTTTCAATACAGATACTTTTGTTTATTGCCAGAAAGTGACTTACTGGTTAAAAAGGAACCAGGAAAAAAAAAAAAAAAAAGCAGCAAAAGATTGAGAATGAACTGGGGAAAAAAAAGATGTTCACACAGAAATTTTAGAAAATAACATAATTATATAACTTGTTCCCCAAGCTCATAAACAATTTAGGATCTCGAAGAGAACAGCATGGAGAAAGACCAGAAATAAAGGACAAAAACATTTGTTATCATTGCAGCAAGTAAATTACACCAGACAATGGTTTTGGCCAGTTCATCACAAAGGATACCGGGATTTTCCCTATGACTCTTTTGATGTAACATTCTTTAAAAACAGTTTTCAAAGAATGTGAGAAGGGAAGCCCTTATAATTTAAAGAAAACACAAAAGTCACAGTAAAATTCACATAAAGTTCTTACTTCTTTCTCTCGGACCCTAATATCCTAAACAAATCTTTAAAGTACTGCGGGACGCGGACCACCACATTCTCGGAGGGGCTGATGTCTTTCAGGTGGGGGTAGAGTCTGGTGTCAATGACCTTCTTGATGTAGCCCAGCCAGTCAAACTGAGGGGAGAGAGAACAAAACAGAATGAGAGAACCTCTGTTAGGTAGCAAGTAAGAAAGGCAAATAGAATAGATTGAGTGTCATTCATTTCTTTTGATTTCACACCTAATAATTCAAGATGCAACTACTCAAGTCTAGAAAATAAACTCCTGATCATTGCTATTCAGATCTATTGTCTTTTTTTTTAGACAGTCTCGCTCTATCACCCAGGCTGGAGTGCAGTGGCATGATCTGGGCTCTGCCTCCTAGGTTCAAGCAATTCTCCTGCCTCAGCCTCTGAGTAGCTGGGATTACAAGCACCCACCACCACGCCCGGCTAATTTTTTTTTTTTTTTTTTTTTTTTTTTTTTGTATTTTTAGTAGAGGTGGAATTTCACCATGTTGGCCAGGCTGGTGTTGAACTTCTGACTTCAAGTGATCCACCCACCTTGGCCTCCCAATGTGCTGGGATTACAGGTGTGAGCCACCGTATTCGGCCTGATCTATTGTCTTAATCACAAATGGAGCATGTGTTCTGTACCATCTACATCTGGACAACACACACACACACACACACACACACACACACACACACGAACACAGTAATATGCACCCTCACTCCCTTGGCCCCCTCTAGTACTCTTCCTCCTTCCTGAACTCTCCCCTCTGTCTTTCTCTCCCCATTCTGCTCTCTCTCCCCATCCTGTACTCTTCTTCTATTCTATACTCTCTTTTTTCCTCCCGTACTCTTCCCTCCTTCTCTCTTGCATTTCTCTTCCTCCTTCTAAATTCTTTCTCTATACTGTACATTTTCTCTCCCTCCCTCCCTTTCTCTGTCCTGTACTCTCCCTCACTCTCATATATACACAGAAACAGATGCCCCAGTACATAACTAGTCTCTGTGACACAGCCTTTAAAAAAAAAAAAAAAAAAAAAGAGGAAATAAGCAGCAACAGAAAGTAAATGCGGCCAGGCATGGTAGCTCACGCCTGTAATCCCAGCACTTTGGGAGGCCGAGGCAGGGGGATCATTTGAGGTCAGGAGTTTGAGACCAGCCTGGCCAATCCCGTCTCTATTAAAAATACAAAAAATTAGCTAGGTGTGGAAGCAGGCACCTGTAATCCCAGCTACTTGGGAGGCTAAGGCAGGAGGTTGCAGTGAACCCGGCAGAGGTTGCAGTGAGCCAAGATCACGCCACTGCACTCCAGCCTGGGCGACACAGCAAGACTGTGTCTCAAAAAAACAAACAAAAACACAGAAAGTAACATGCCTCCATTCTTCAGAGCATCCCTATCTTACCTAAAACACCATATGGTGTTTCTTAGATTGGCTACTCTAAAAGTCTTTTCCCAACCTTTTCTCCATTACCTGTGTCCACTGTTGAAATGGAAAACCAGTTACTCACTTGCCCAACCTCCCCGGTGGTTAGGAGTGGCCACGTGACCCAATCCTACTCAATAAGAAATAAAGGGAAGACATCTGGAGATGTTCTGGAAAGGTCTGTTTGTTTTTCCTAGTAAAAGAGTTAGACACATCACTGGCCCTTTCCCCTTCTTCCTGCTCTGACACAGATGTGATATATGGAGCTGTGATGGATACCTTGCAACCATGAGTCATCAAACATGAAGTCAAAAAGCCAACACACTAAACAGAGTAGGATGCAAAGATAGGAAGAACTTGGGCCTTTGACAACACTGTTAAACAGCTGAGCCAATGCCAACAATTACCTATGTCTAGACTTTTGTCATGTGAGAAAATAGGCTTTAAGTTTCTAAGCCACTGTTGGAAAGATGTTTTGTTCCCTATAACAGAAGGCATCCCAATACACAGACAAGGGATATTTTATGTGATTGTTGACAAAGACGATGATAACCAAGACTGGGAGTAGGTTTTACAAGACAGAAATTTACACACAGATGAAATCCAATCCCTTCTAAAATGACCAGTTGAGAGAAAGTTTTCTGGATATTTTCACCAACCTGGGGAATCATAGCACTCAGTTCAGAAATGTTCATTTTGTTGTACATGGCCTCACTGGTTCGGTTTTCATGAGGAATCATTATCTGTTGGAAAGAGATTTTGGTTATTTTTTTTTTCAAGTGAACCATTTCTTACTGTATGATTACTTCCTACATGTGCCAAAACATCTGCATAGTATTATAAAGTTTTTCAAGGCTTTGGTGTGGTGCCCAACTTCGAGGGAGAGAAAAGAAGACATAACTTTAGGCAGGATTAAGAAAATAAACTTTCACATCCTCCTCTGCATCAAATATTGTCCCCAGCACAAAAAGAACTACCCAAAATCTCCCTCCCAATCTATAATGTGGATGGGCAAAATCTATTGCTGGCTCAATTCTGACAATTAAACTTAAGTTGGACAATTGAGGTAAACATCCCACTGTCACCTGTGGTCTCCAAATAATGATCTCAATATTTCATGAACCATCGACTATCCCTTCATCTCTAGGGGCAAATTTTCACTGATGAACACAAGACTATCCGGATGCCACTGTTCCCCGTGATCATTCTGTCAACAGCTCATACCCTCATTTCCCCTTTTGTTTCTTTGACCTTGAGATTTCCCTAGCCCCATTGCTGGGAGTATGGATTCAGTCACTGCCTATTCACACATTTCAAAACCTGCCTCTCTCCAGCCCTGACTCTATACTCTTTCCATTCCCAATACTCATGCTCTTGGCCATTTGGCCAACACCAAATCTGAGCTTCTAGCCTCCACTATGTTTAACTTAAGAAGAACAGCAATGATTATCTTCCTGAAGGATCATCTTAATCACTTCCATTGACCAGCAGTAGCTCCCATATCCACCCTTCAATCACGTCATGACTTTGCCTTCGGGCCTTCCATCATCTAATTCCCTTGCATTAAACTTGCCACATTTCCACTGCACACATGACTCTCCTACTCTTACATCTCCTATCCACCATCACCACCTCCATGGTTTGAACTATGACTCAGGACTGCCCAAGATTCACTGCTTCTAGCAAGCCTTTCCAATTACACTCCACTTGGTTCCAATCACAAGGGCTACTCCATCAATAAGACCTCTCCTTGTGCACACATCTCTCCAGCTGGATTGGCTAAGTATATGCTTCCATGGCTGTATTTACAAGGACTTATTTGTGCTAGACTGGACTGTCTTGTCTTCTCAGCTTCAGAAGTTTCCCTAGGACTACATATCCCACTAATTTTGAAAGTACCTAGTGATGTGTAGTGTAAGATATGGAGGTAAGCATTACTAGCAGTGATTTTTCAAGGTAAAGATTACAGAGGGCTTACTGGCAGATATCTGCCCCCTCTTTGCTAAATGCTTCAGTGTCCTTAGCTTCCCTTTCTTCACTCTCCACAGGAGAGACCACACGTAACTTACAAACAGCCTCCTGGCTCTGTGTGAATCATTGCCTCAGAGAATATCCACACTCCTCTTCCACCAGCCCCTCCTCCGCCCTCGGAGTCTCACAGCCCCAAGTTGGAGACCTTTGGCCTCAGAGCTGTTTTCAGCTCTCTGCCAGCCACTCCCCTCCACACAACAGATTTGTCACTTCATTTAGCCTCTTGACAATTCCCAGTCTTGCCTCAGCCCAGCTGTTTTTAGTTCCCTTTTTGGTCCAAATCCCTGGCTCAGGGCAAGGCCTTCCCTGCTGTTTCAGAGTTCTAGTCCAAATGAGAGTCCTGGGCCTCCTATGTGCCTGGAAAGAGAATTCAGGCAGACTCTAGACATGGCTCAGAGGCACAGTCATGGATCTCGAGACACGTGCAGCAGTCTTCACAGTCTTCAAAGGTGACATGCAGGAATGAACTTCTTGCACTACAAGTAGGAGTTTGGAGAGAGCTGTACACGAACATCATCACAGCAAAGACAGAGAGACCAATTCCTCTTTACCCTTATCCTTCATCCCTACTCCCATACCTCAACACACCACCAGCACCTCGCCAAACAAAACCAATCAACATTTGGACTCTTATACACCTTGAGATTTTTACTAACTTCTCTTGTGGAAGATTTCCAACACATGTGCAAAAGTTGCTTGGTAAAAAGTATCATTTTCTTTCACTACAGGGTTTCCCCAGAAGCAGATTTTACCACATTTGTTCCCTCTTGGCCTAGGAACATATAGAGAGATTTTTACACTTTGTTTCTTCTAGAAAAAAGTTACTCCATAAACAAAGCTAACCATTTAGAAGTTCTCATTATTTTGCCCATAAGTTTGTTTTTACATCTTTTTGTCTCTACAATGAGGCAAAAAGAAGTTAAGGTAATTTACACAGACATGTAGTTTTGTGTCATGCATATGACACAATGATATTCATTAAAGTAGCGCAAGAAAAGAATGAAAAAACAGGGGCAGATACAAAGTAATACCAGAAAGGTCATTTAAAAACGTTTACCAACATGTCCTACCTACTTCTATATCAACTTTTATATCCCGTATTGGTGGACAGACTTCCCTGAGCCCAGAACTTAAGCCAGAATGATTCTGAGTGGGGATAGCACAAAACATGGACTGGATTAAAAGCAACCTTCCATTCAAGCCAGATTACTAAGGATTTATTAAACATCTATCTTCTATTTAAGCCAAACATGAGTTTCTCCAGAAAAAACGGTCAGAGGGTCTCTCTGCTGCTATTCTTTGGCCACAGCTGAGCAACATATGGACACTGAATGGGCTTAAACCAGGGAAGTGGAAGGAATGAAGAGCTCTTCTGTCACAGTCCTTCTTGTTACTTCCTAGAGGCGATGCTACTAGTTCTACCTTAGGCCCAAAGGGCAATGACAGAAAATACTATTATTTGATTGCAATTTATATTTTCATTCAGGATATACTGCCTTTAATATACGGAAAAGAAAAGAAAGTAAAGGAAAGAAAGAAATTTTCAGTGAAGACTTACCTCAGCTATCTTAATTTCCAATCTAAGCACTGACTTCATGTCATGCTCTGCTCTGGAACTGTTAGCTCCTAAAAGCACGGCAGTATCCACCATGAACTTGTAAAGGGCGTCCCGATACTATAAGAAATAAAGAACAAAGTGACCATGACAATAGCTTATTAGAAAATATGTTTCGGAGACACGGAAGAGCAGAAATAGCAGGCGGAAATAAATGTCTTTTATTTTCACTCTGTACTCAAAGTATGGTGCAGGCATTATGCAATACCAGCCACCCACATAACACTTTGGGAGAAAAAAGAGTGATGGCTACTTGGGTACTGTTTCCATGACAGACAGAGATGCCCAGCCATCAAGCATCAAGAGAACTAGTTTTCTGGCAACCGTCGATATTATGCATACATGAAATAACTCCAAATGAGACAAGAATAGAAAGTTAAAGGTCAGATGTCCTCTTTCCAGACAAGTGAGGCTTTAATAAAATAATGGGAAAGAACTGTTTCTAAAAGCAGGAGGCCTGATCCATAAAGAATGGTGGGAGGTGTGATTTATTCTCTTGCAACTCAATTTACCCACCTTCACACTAAGAAATAAAAGACCAGTGACAGCAGTCCTGTGTCTTTTCAGTTTTTTACAGTTTTCACAAAGTTCTGCTCCCTAGCTCAGGAAAAAAAGGAGAAAAGAGAGGAACGATGATGTGAAACCTAACAAATAGCAAACATAGAATTTCCTTCCTACATACTCATAAACCCATTTTGGGGCTACTCATATGTCATTGGGTGGGGCGGGGGTGACCTTACATCATGGGAATTAAAGAACTGCCTTAGGCCCACCTCTCATTTCAGACGTATTTGTGAGATCTCAACGCACCAGGTATTAAATGACCTACTTCTCATGCATTGGGAATAAGATTTACTAACATATACCTTGCCTCTATAAGCTATTCTTACTATGTGTGTGACCTTAGGACCTATATAGTACTTAGAATATAGCAGGCCTTTAATAAATATTTGTTGAATCAGTAAGCAAGCTTTCAAAATAGTCTTAAATAGGCCAGGCGTGGTGGCTTATGCCTGTAATCCCAGCACTTTGAGACGCTGAGGCAGGCGGATCACGAGGTCAGCCTGGCCAATAAGGTGAAACTACATCTCTACTAAAAATACAAAAAAACTAGCCGGGCATGGTGGCACACTCCTGTAGTCCCAACTACTCGGGAGGCTGAGGCAGGAGAATCGCTCGAACCCAGAAGGTGGAGGTTGCAGTGAGCCGAGATTATGCCACTGCACTCCAGCCTGGGCAATAGAGGGAGACTCCGTCTCAAAAAAAAAAAAAAAAAAAAAGGAAAGAAAGAAAAAAAGAAAATAGTCTTAAATAGAAATAATATTTTGCTATTCCCAGTTCAATTCAAAACAAAACATATTTATTGGCCGGGTGTGGTGGCTCACGCTTGTAATTCCAACACTTTGGGAGGCCGAGGTGGGCAGATCACTTGAGGCCAGGAGTTTGGGACCAGCCTGGCCAACATAGTGAAACCCTGTCTCTACTAAAACTACAAAATTAGCCCGGCAGGGTGGTGCATGACTATAATCCCAGCTACTCGGGAGGCTGAGGTTGCTGAGAATCGCTTGAACCCAGGAGACATAGGTTGCAACGAGTTGAGATCATGCCACTGCACTTCAGCATGGGCAACACAGCAAGACTCTATGTAAAAAGAAAAACCAAAAAATGTATTTATTGAGTACCTACTCAAATGTACAAGGTGGCTTAGTAGGCCCTCTGTGCATATGTTAGGAAAGAGTGGTACAGACAAAAATATAATAGGTGTCTGGTTCCCAAACAGTGAGGGAGATAAACATGTAATTATTAACTATAACATTAAAGACATCAAAATAACTTCCTTAATAAAGCTGCTACATGCTTGGAAACTGAAGAGCTGCAGAGAAAATCTAGCCTGGAGAAATTGGGGACATAGCATTTGAGGGAGACTGGTTCCGACGCAGTGAAGAGTCCTGTGAGGTAGGTGATACGGTTTGGCTGTGTCTCCACCCAAATCTCACCTCGAATTGTAATAATCCCCACATGTCAAGGGTAGGGCCAGGTGAATATAATTGAATCATGGGGGTGGTTTCCCCCACATATCCTCATGGTAGTGAGTAAGTCTCATGAACTCTGATGGCTTTATAAATGGGAGTTCCCCTGCACAAGCTCTGTTGCCTGACACCACATAAGACATGACTTTGCTCCTCATTCACCTTCTGCCATGACTGTAAGGCCTCCCCAGCTATGTGGAAGTGTGAGTCAATTAAACCTCTTTCCTTCATAAATCACCAAGTCTCAGGTATGTCTTTATTAGCAGAGAGAGAATGGACTAATACAATGGGCAAGCTGCTTTTGTTGGGGGAAGAACAAATCCAGATGAGATGGGAAAGATGACTTGGGATGAAGTCATGAGGCAGCCTTGAAAGCCCTCTAAAGAATTTAGACCCTGTCTTGGGAGCAAAGGCATGCTGGGAGCAGTGCTTTGAGAATGGAACTTGCCAACTGGTGCTAAGGAGGCAATGTGATGAAGGAGAGGCAGTAACAGTTAAAAGGCTACTTGTTGTAGCCAAGGCAAGAGTTAACAAGAATCTGACCTATAGTAGTCAGGATAGAAAAGAGGGACCAAGGGGATGGAAGAGGTATTTTTAAGGTGGAATCACTAGGACTTGACTGATAGGTTATGGGGGAGATGATTTTGAGCCTAGTTGCTGAGACTCCATGAAAACCAGGGGTACACCCTCCCCCACATTGGCAAATGTTCACTCTGTCTACTTTTAGGAAGGTAAACTTGCCAACCCTCTTTGACGAGTGTCCTCGGCAAGAAAGCTGCCCAGCATCTTAGTTAGCTTCCCTCCAGAGCCTTCTATGTATAGAAGTTAGTAACAGCATAGACCCAGGGGACCTAGGTCTGAGGCTTCTTTGGAAGTTCAATAAATTTTCCAAAATAAATTGAAAGTGTCAGAAATGAACCAGCTCTTTCCAATATTCAGGAAACTGCTAGATTTCTAAGCCAACCCAAGAAGTCTAACTTGATTGATCCTTTCTGATTCTTATTAAACCTCCATTAACCTGGAACACCTGTTAAAAATATAGATTCTCAGACCCTACCTCAAGTCTACTAAGTCAGACTCTCCAGAGCTGTGACCCAAGAAGCAACATTTCATGAAAGACTCCCAAGTGATTCTAAAGCAGTACAATTTGGGAACCATTTGTCTCCTGGGTATCCCTTCCGACGCTTTATTTCTGCAACTGATAGTGAGTTCTCTGCACTTCTGAGGAATGAATGACTGCAAGCTCATTTCTTTGTTATTTCATTTGGGCCTGCTGTCTCCCAAGCTAGATAATAAGGGCATTGAGTACTGAGACTTGTACAGCCTTGATGAGCAGACTTCTAGAAAGACAGGGAGTGGAATTTATCTGTCTGAATAAAAGTCTTCCTGTATTGGGAATATGGTCATTGAATAGCCACACTGCTCATTTCCAATAAAGCAGCAGTGACCTTAGAACAAGTAATGGACCTGATAGCAGTCTGATAAGGCACATAGTTGAATATGAGTAAAACTTACAGACTTGGCTTCTGTACTGTTATCAAGATAGTCTTCCCTCACGGCTAGGGAGAGTGTTGCTTGGTCCAGCTGTAAAAACAAAAACAGAAAGCATTCTGCTAGCACTGTAAATTCTTACGTACCATGTTAACAAGAGTGATGAAATCGTCTGCATCCCAGCCATATTTTGAGCTCATGTTACCATTACAAAAAGAATTCAGTACACTCCGAACTACATGCAAATAGGTACTTTGGCAATGACCGATATAATAAAGTATCAGAGACCTGCCCCTGCTTTTCTAATTTATGTTTTCTAAACCTTTTGAGGTCTTATCAACACTGAATAACAACAAGTCTATTTCAGTTGGAATAGATCTTAGAGATTATTAGCTATTCCCCCTTATTCAATGGAAGGAGAAACAAAAGCCAGATAATTGATGTGACTTTCCCAAGGTAACATGATTGGGCAGAGCTCAGACTAAAATCATTGTCCCCAATCACCAGATCCAGTATTTTTCTCATTGCAGTATTTCGCAAAACGCCAATCTGGATGGAGTTGATTAACCAGACTTTTCCAACTCCTTATCTCTAAAATAACATATGGCATTGAATTTTTTTTATTTGAATGGAATCAAGTAATAATTTTGTTTTGAGAAACCTTTGCAAATGTTAGAACCCTCTCTGGAAGGTTTAGGATAAGTGATAAAAACACAAATGATAACCAGACAACTAAATAAGTAGAATTATGGTGATAGAAAAGTATAGTATAAATTCTTGAATTAAAACTTTCAGCACCTTAGGCTGGTGTGGTGGCTTACACCTGTAATCCCAGCACTTTGGGAGGCCAAGGTGGGTGGGTCACTTGAGGTCAGGAGTTCGAGACCAGGCTGGCCAACATGGTGAAACCCTGTCTCTACTAAAAATACAAAAATTACCCGGGTGTGGTAGCGTATGGCTGTAATCCCAGTTACTCGGGAGGCTGAGGCAGGAAAATTGCTTGAACCCGGGAGGTGGTGGCTGCAGTGAGCCAAGATTGCACCACTACACTCCAGTCTGGGCAACAGAGCAAAACTCTGTCTCAGAAAAAAACAAAACAAAAAACAACTTTCAGCACCTTAAAGGTAAAGAAAAGAAAGAAGACAGTCTTTTCAAAGAGTGTGCTAGAAAAACTGGACATCCAGGCCTTGTGTGGTAGCTCACACCCATAATCCCAGCACTTTGGGAGGCCAATGCAGGCAGATCATTTGAGGCCAGGAGTTCAAGGTCAGCCTGGCCAACATGGTGAAACCCAGTCTCTACTAAAAATACAAAAATGAGCCAGGCGTGCTGGCACACACCTGTAATTCTAGCTACTTGGGAAGCTGAGGCAGGAGAATCACTTGAACCCAGGAGATGGAGGTCGCAGCGAGCTGGGATGGCGCCACTGCACTCCAGCCTGGTGACAGAGTGTGACTCCATCTCAGAGACAGAGTGTGACTCCATCTCAGAGAAAGAAAAGAAAAACTGGACATCATAGGCAAAAAGAAAATAAACTTTTACCCATACCTCACACCTTATTCAAAAATTAACTGAAAATGAATCATAGCCCTAAATGTAAAACCCAAAACTATAAAACTTCTGGAAAAAAATATTGGGAAAAATTTTTGTTACTAGGAGTTAGACAAAGAGTTTTTAGACATGACAATAAAATCACAATCCTTAAAAGCAAAAATTAATAAATTAGACTTTATCAACATTGAACAAATTTGCTCTTGAAAGAAATTTAGGCTGGGCGCGGTGGCTCATGCCTGTAATCCCAGCACTTTGGGAGGCCGAGGCGGGCAGATCACGAGGTCAGGAGATCAAGACCATCCTGGCTAACACGGTGAAACTGCGTCCCTACTAAAAATACAAAAATTAGCCGGGTGTGTTGGCGGGCGCCTGTAGTCCCAGCTACTCGGGAGGCTGAGGCAGGAGAATGGCATGAACCTGGGAGGCGGAGCTTGCAGTGAGCCGAGATTACGCCACTGCACTCCAGCCTGGGGGACAGAGCAAGACTCCATCTCGAGAAAAACAAAAAAAGAAACTTAACAGAATAAAAAGACAAGCTACAGAATGGGGAAAATATCTGAAAAATCACATATATGACAAAGGATATGTATCTAGAATACACAAAGATTCCTCAAAACTCAACCATAAGAAAAGAAACAACTCAATTTAAAATTGAGCAAATGATTCTAACAGACACTTCATCGAAGAACATATGAAAATAGAAAATAAGCACATGAAAATATGCCCAACATCATTAGTCATTAGGAAAATGTAAATTAAACCCACAATAAAACACTACTATAGATCTGTTAAAATGGAAAAAAAAAAATCTGACAACTGCTGGTGGGGATGTGGAAAAGTTGAATCACTCATGTATTGCTGGTAAGAATGCAAAATGGCACAGCCACTTTGGAAGGAAACCAATTTTACAGTTTATTATAAAGTTCAACATACATTTACATAAGAGCCAGCAATCCTACTTCTAGGTATTTATCCAGGAAAAAAATTTAAAAGTCACACAAAAACCTGTATGTAATTTTATTCATAATCACCCAAAACTGGAAACAACTCAAATGTCCTCCAACTCATGAAAGTATAAACCGTGGTATACAATGGAATACTACTCAACAATAAAAGAGAATGAACTGATACAATATGGGTGAATTTTACTTAACATCCTGAAAAAGCCAAACTTTACAGGAACAGGGAACAAAGTGATGGCTGACAGGGTTTGGGCATGAGGAGAAGGTCTGACTTAGCAAAGAGATAACATGAGGTATTTGGGGATGGATGATGGGACTATTCTATTTCTTGATTACAGTGGTGGTTACATGACTCTCTGCATTTGTCAAAACAGACAGGTACATCACAAAAAATGAATTTATGTAAATTTTAAGATACTTTAAAAACATTTCCAGCACCTTCTCTAAATCTATGGTTTGTTCTTTCTTGAGTATCAGCAACTGACTAAAGATAAACAAAATGAATCTCAAGAAGAGTAGATTTTTCCAAATTAAATCTCTAATTCACACATTAAACATTAAGCCAAAATAAGAAACAAAATCTAAATAACAAATTAAAAATTAGTAGTATCTGAATAAAAACTGAATCCTACATGCCCATACCATTAGTTTATATGACTTTAAATTGTTTTGATCCATCTCCTCCAACTTCTTTTTCATCTTACTATAATCCTAAATATTTTATTCTTAAATACATAAATTTGTATAAGATTATAGTTTTCCATGAAACTGCCCTTAATATACAACAAATTTTACAAAGGCCACGTTAAGAATTAGTGATATTACGAAAAATTCCAGGAAAAACATAACTCTTGTTTCAAGGGAAAAAAGGCACTTTCAAAACATCCATCTTGTCCGTGTATACTGCTAAAATCCTCTAATTATTTTGTTCAGCCCTCTCTAATTGGCCTGAAACAATGAAGTCACAATTCTTCCTGGCTTTGTCCTATTGCAATTCCCAATGTGCCACTATTTCTTCCAAAAATTAAGCAAGCCATGATCATGAAACACAATATTATGATTAAGACACTTTGGCTTTCCATTAAATTTGGACCACTTGAAGAATCTTTTGAGCTTGAGTCTCATAGGAAAAGAAACTGTGTAGATACTATCAAGAAAGCCAAAGTTTCTCTCTCATGAAATAAAGTTAAATCCACTTATTGTGAAAGTTTAGATGATTCAAGTGAGGTTACCAGACCTTTTATAAACTTTCAGATTGTTATGGTTTCTAGGGAACATTTTAAACACACCAACCAACAAATTGAATAAGGTCAGTCAAATAAATCTCATTAGAAACATACAAACTGTTGAGGCAAAAGACTTTCTCATGAAGCCATCAGGACACTGTTATTTGAGATTTTTTAAATCCTTGCATTTACAACTGATCTGAATACTGTAAACAAAAAATAAAATATGTTTTTTAAGGAAATCCAACACATTTAACTGAAAAATATAAATGTTTTCTCCAATTACAACTGGCATTCCAGTGATAATAAACCTCAAGTTAGAAGACAAAGTAGTAATACAAGAAGAAAGAGCTTACAAATTATGAGGTAGGAAATGGAGTCTGGACTTCAGGTTTCAAAACGGTGGTGGAGACAGAACCTGGCTTCCCTCCCCACCCCAACATATACACAGGAAACTAAAAACAAATATACAGCACTAAGATTCTCACCAGCAATATCCCAGAACTCAAATATAAGGATGAATCAGTTGCTGAGGCCACAGAGAAGTGAAAAAGCTCCAAGCAAAGGAGAATCAAATTTCTCTATGATGCCCTTCCAACCAATCTGTCCAGCAATTAGCATGCAGAAATTTTCCCTGACTCATAGTTTCTACACTGGAAAAACTGAGATCAAGGTGGACAACCAGCTTCCCGACCATCTTGCGTTCTTTGACAGAAGACCTCCTCATACCTTAACCCACAGAAGGCATCATGAATGCCTGAAGGGAGATATATTCCTAAAGACAGCAAGAGACAAAGAGGGGAGATGGGACTACCATACCCAGCCCTGGAAACTCTGCTCCATAACTTGGTCAAAGGAGATACCAAATCAGAGTGGCTATTCAGCAGCATTATGCTAAAGGAGGTTCATTCCACAGGTCACCTGTACACCAACTGCCAACCAGCTTTTCCACACTGCCAGGATATCCTCTTTAGGATCTCCCCTATATCTGGACTGGGAGTGCTCTGATCTTTGGCTAGAGTCAAAGCAAACGTAGGTTTAAGGTGCCATTTAGTGCCAGAAAAACAGGCAAGGACCTAGTGGAGACATAGCAATATATTGCCTATCTCAATTATAAATACCTATGCATCTAACACTGGAGCACCTAAGTATATAAAGCAAACATTAATAGATCTAAAGGGAGAAGGAGACTGCAATACAATGATAGGGAACTTCAACATTCCATTCTCACTAATGGACAGATCATCTAGACAATCAACAAAGAAACATCAGCATTAAGCTAGACACTAAGCCAAATAGGCCTAACTGACATTTACAGAACATTTCACCCAATTGCTGCAGAATACATATTCTTTTTATCACCATGTGGAACATTCTCCAGAATAGATCATATTTTAAGCCACAAAATAAGTCTCCACAAATTCAAAGCAGTAGAAATCATATCAGTTATTTTTTCTGACCACAATGGAACTAAAAATCAATAATAAGCGGAAACTTGGAAAATACACAAACACATGGAAATTTTTTTTTTTTTTTTTTTTTTTTTGAGATGGAGTCTTGCTTTGTTGCCCAGGCTGGAGTGCAGTGGCATGATCTCCATTTACTGCAACCTCCACCTCCCAGGTTCAAGCAATTGTCCCACCTCAGCCTCCCGAGTAGCTGGGATTACAGGTACCCGCCACCATGCCTGGCTAATTTTTGTATTTTTAGTAGAAACAGAGTTTCATCATGTTGGTCAGGCTAGTCCCGAACTCCTGACCTCAGGTGATCCACCCGCCTCGACCTCCCAAAGTGCTGGGATTATAGGCATGAGCCATCATGCCTGGCCAAATACGTGGAAATTCAACAATATGCTCCTGAATGACCAATGGGTCTATGAAAAAAATAAAAAAGAAATTTAAAAATTTCTTTAGACAAATGAAAATGAAAATACAACAAATTAAAATCTATGAAATACAGCCAAAGGAGTACTGAAAAGGAATTTTATAGCAATAAAAGCCTACATCAAAAAGGTTGAAACACTTCAAATAAAGATTCACAAACAATCTAATGATACAACTCAAGGAACTAGAAAAATAAGAACAAACCAAACCCCAAATTAGTAGACACAAAGAGATAAAGATTAGAACAGAAATA
Organism: Papio anubis; assembly: GCF_008728515.1. Lineage (NCBI taxonomy): Eukaryota > Metazoa > Chordata > Mammalia > Primates > Cercopithecidae > Papio > Papio anubis. The sequence continues at coordinate 123,371,118 of NC_044996.1, forward strand.
AATGAAATTTAGACTATAAAAACACACACACAAAAAATCAATGAAACAAATTTGGTGTGTGTTTGTTTTTTTTTTTTGGAAAATCAACAAACCTTTAGCTAGACTAAGAATAAAAGAGAGAAGACACAAATAAATTAAATCAGAAATGAAAAAGAAGACATAACAACTGAGACCACAGAAATACGAAGAATTATAGAGACTATCATGAACCACTATATGCCAACGAAGTGGAACACCTAGAAGAAATGAATAAATTCCTGGACATATGCAACCTACCAACATTGAACCATGAAGAAGTAGAAAACCTCAACAAATACCTAGTAACAAGATTGAAGCCATAACAAAAGGTCTCCCATCAAAGAAAAACCCAGGACTTGATGTCTTCACTACTAAATTCTACAAAACATTTAAAGAAGTAATACAAATTCTACTCAAACTCTTCAAAAAAAAAAAAAAAAAAAAAACTGAAGAGAAGGGAATACTTCCAAACTCATTCTATGAGTCCAGCATTACCCTGATACCAAAACTGCACAAGAACACAAGGAGAAAAGAAAACTACCGGCCAATATGACTTAGGAACAATAGATGCAAAAATTATCAGCAAAATACTAGCTAACCTAATTCAACAATACATGAAAAAGATCATTCACTCTGATGGAGTGAGATTAATCTAGGGATGCAAGGATAGTTCAACATACACAAATCAATAGACATGATATGCTGGGTGCAGTGGCATACACCTGTAGTACCAGCTACTCAGGAGGCCAAGGCTAGATGATCACTTGAACCCAAGTCCAGCCTGGGCAGCATAGTGAGATCCCTTCTCAAAAAAAAAAATGGAAAATCCAAATGCAAGTAACTAAATATAGACACATCACATTAACAGAACCAAAAACAAAAATCGCATAATCATTCTAATACATTCTGTAAAAGCATTCAGTAAAATTCAACATCCCTTTATGACAAAAACCCTCAACAAACTGGGTACAAAAGGAACACACCTCAAAAAGTAAAAGCCATATCTGACAAACACATAACCGACATCATACCGAATGGTGAAAAATTAAAAGCCTTTCTTTTAAGATGTGGAACAAGACAAGGATGCCTGTTTTGCCCACTTTTATTCAACACAATATTAGAAGTCCTGGCCAGAGCAATTAGGCAAGCAAAATAAATAAAGGGCATCCAAACTGGAAAGGAAGAAGTCAAATTAGCCTTGTACACAGATAACATTATCTTATATTTGGATAAACCTAAAGGCTCTACCAAAAAACTATTAGAACTGATAAACAAATGTAGTAAAGTTGGAGTATACAAAATCAACATACAAAAAAATCAACAGCATTTATATACACCAAAAGCAAATAATCTGAAAAAGAAATCAATAAACAATATCATTTACAATATAAAACACCTAGGAATCTATTTAACCCATGGAATAAAAGATTCATGTAAAGAAAACTATAAAATGTTGATGAAAGAAGTTGAAAAGGACACAAAGAAAGGAAGGATATTCCATGCTTATGAATTAGTATAATATTGTTAAAATGACAATACCACTGAAAGCAATCTACAGATTCAACACAACCTCTATCAAAATACCATTGACATTCTTCACAAAAGAGAAAACAAATCCTCAATTTTATACGGAACCATGAAAGACCCCAAATAGCCAAAGCAATCCTGGGCAAAAAGAACAAAGCTGGAGGAATCACATTACCTGACTTCAAAATATAGTATAGGGCCTATGTCTGGAATGGTATTTCCTAGATTTTCTTCAAGGGTTTTCACAGTTTTAGGTTTTACATTTACATCTTTAATCCATCTTGAGTTGATTTCTGTATGTGATAAAAGTAAGGGGTCCAGTTTCAATCTTCTGCATACGGCTAGCCAGTTATCCTGGCACCACAGTCCTTTACCCATGCTTGTTTTTGTAGACTTTATCAAAGATCAGATGGTTGTTGGTGTGCAGCTTTATTTCTGGGCTGTTTCCATCGATCTATGTGTCTGTAGTTGTACCAGCCACACTGTTTTGGTTACTACAGCCTTATACTATAGTTTGAAATCGGGTAATGTGATGGCTCTAGGTTTGTTCTTTTTGCTTAGAATTGCTTTGGCTATTCAGGTTCTGTTTTGATTCCATATGAATTTTAGAATAGCCTTTTTCTAATTATGTGAACAATGTCATTGGTAGTTCGATAGAAATAGCATTGAATCTGTAAATTGCTTTGGGCAAGATTTCATGATAAAGACGCCAAAAGCAATTGCAACAAAAACAAAAAATGACAAACGGGACTTAATTAAACCAAAGAGCTTCTGCACAGCAAAAGAAGCTATCAACAGAATAAACAGACAACCCACAGAATGGCAGAAAGTATTTGCCAACTATGCATCCGACAAAGGTCTAATATCCAGAACTTGCAAGGAACATAAACAAATTTATAAGCAAAAACCAAACAACCCCATTAAAAAGTAGACAAAGGACATGAACAGACACTTTTCAAAAGAAGACATACATGTGGCCAACAAGCATATGAAAAAAAGCTCACCATCACTTATCCGTAGAGGAACGCGAATCAAAGCCACAATGAGATACATCAGTATCTCACACCAGTCAGAATAGTTATTATCAAAAAGTCAAAAAATAATAGATGTTGGCATGGATGTAGGGAAAAGGGAATGCTTATACACTGTTGGTGGGAATGTAAATTAGTCCAGCCACTGTGGAAAGCAGTTTGGTGATTTCTGCAAAAACTTAAAACAGAACTATCATTTGACCCAGCAATCCCATTATTGGATATATTCCAGTTACCATGATTTGATTTTATGAATGTATAAGATTATCACATGTACCATGAAAATGTGTAGTTATGTATCAATAAAAAATAACAAGAATAAAATAAAATTCTATGTTCTGTCAGTTCCTGGGAAAAAAGGAAAAAGAAAGAGAAAGAAACTTTTCCAATTTTCTTAGAGTTTCTCCTTGCTATTTTTTACGAGTTTTACTGAGAGCCAGAAAAATGCGGGCTGTTGAGAGATGATGACTTTAAGTTGTTGTCTTCATTAACTAGTAAATACATACTGGGGCAACCCTGGCCTTTCAAATACTCTTTCAGGATCACATATACTCACGTCTTTTATTGTACCTTAAATCCTCATACTTACTATCTCCTGACATAGAATAAATCCAAACATGTGTAGCAAGATAATGTTTTTGGTCACTAACTTCTATTGTTTTCTGTATTTTTGAAATCGCTTTATCTCATTTAAGCCTGTAGCAAACCCTGTGTCATTTCGCCAAAGGGGAGCTTTGCAGAAGTATGTTGTATAGATTGGAGCAATCCCTGCTGGCCAAATTGCGTGTCTTTGGCATGGGGCTATATCTACCCCTTAGAAATAGTGCCTCTCTCTTCACCCAAAGGCACCATCTGCTCACCCAAAAGGATGCCCACAGTGCTGTGCCTGCCCAGAAGGCCATTCTCTTATTCCTGTGGGTTTGTGGGATTAGAAAAGCTAGGCACACCGAGGAAAATTGAATTTGATGGAAAAGGAAGCCTAAGGACATTGACAGAAGAGAGTTTCAGGTAAGAGGGATTTCTCCCAGAGCAGAAAGAGGATCTTTCAAGCAGCAAAAGAAGTCAAGGATTCTCATAAGCAGAGGAACTGATCAGTGTCCCCGAAACATGGCAGGATCTGAGAAGGAATGGGAGTCGCAGGACCTCAGCATCAGAGGGGCACACTTGAAGGGGCTACATGGTTCCATAGTGGATTTCTTCTCAGAAACCAGATAACTGGTATTGGAGTTTCCCAGTACTCTAGGAGAAGACTGAGAAATGGGGCCACCAAGAGGGGAGGTAAATGCCTAGACTAAGGTTCAGTTTCCCACCAAAAGGTTGGGTGGGAGCTCAGAGTCAAAGATTAGGTCGAGTAAACAAAATGCCTATTCCTTGCACAACTGAGTTTGAGCTCTGAGAGGCCTATCAGGTACACATGTCAAAGAAAAACATTCTCCAAATGGTCCTGACCAGTTGCTCAGTCATCCTTGAAGAGTAGGTTCGGAACCTTGTATCATGTGCTACTGTGGACCAGTATCTACCACGAAAACTGTCACAAAAGTCAATTCATTCGAATCTCACTGACAATTAAAAGTAAATTCTAATTCACCCTTCCGTACACATGGGAAAAGTGAGATCAGGGAGGTGAAGTAATTTGCACAAGGATATTCTGTGAGTAAATCACAGAGCTAAACTGCAAACCTCAATCTTTTAAATACCAAAGCCTATTTTTTTTAACTATACCAGTAGTTTTCTAACGATATTCCATAAAACCTATAAGAGAGGGCTCCAAATGTTCATCCAATTAGATTTTGTCTTTTATAGTTTTAACTATTTTTAAATGAATAAAAAAGCAACACTTGCAAATTCTACAACTTTGGCAGGCACCAGTACGCTAATTTTTGTTATCAGGTTCATTGGGTTTCATGTAGCTCTCAGAATAAAGCTTCTCCTACCATCTCTAGATACATGCTCGAACTCTTGTAAATGTGTCATCAGGAAGACTATAGTTATATTATATCTGAGGGAAGGCAATTAGTTCAGATATGTGAATATTCAGTCATGTAAAATGGTACAAACAGGAACAGAACTTAAGCAAACGTTTGCCACACTCAAATGCCAAACAACGTTAAATACCAGTTTGGAACAAGCTGCCATCTTGGCAAAAGAGAGCAATAATAAGTACATGGGTGCCTCCTTACATTTGGAAAGTATTCTATCATTGACATTTTAGCATTTCTAGGATCAGTTTAATTGAATATTAAGTATACAAGGCAAGCTATTAAAAACTGGTTACCATGTTTCTCTATTCCTCATGTTTTCTGTAAGCTCGTATTAAAACTAGAGGCTCAATTGTGGGGGCACAACAACATCACTGGTGATAGTGTGCACTTCCAACTGATACCAGGAGGCACAAGATATCCAGTTGCCCCACTTTTAGCGATGCTATCATTGATATTAGGGTACAGGTGATATTGGTCTGCTCTATCATGAATTTCCCAATCAACCATTTACCTAATAGTTTTAAGCAGTCATTGATGATAATTACCTAGATCCATCCTTTCATTAGGGATTTTTTTTTAAATAGATAGCTTCCTATTATTTATTCTGCATTTTTAAGCTGTGATTCTCCTGTAAACAAGAACTTTTGTCAGCTATTAGATTACCCTGAAAACAGTCAAATTCAGAATGTAAGACAGTTTACAGGAAAAATACTCCAGTTTCTTCAACAAATAAATGTGGTTTAAAAAAACAAAAATAGGGGGATCCCTTGTGGAGTACAACAGACATATCAACTAAGTTCACCTGTGAGTCTTATTTGGAGATTGAATCAAAGACCAACTGTTTTGTTTTTTTAAGGACATGTTTAAGACAATCACAAAAGTTGAAAATTAACTAGTTATTAGCTGTTAATTATGGAATTATGATATCTTTTTGGTTGTGATAATAGTCCTTTCCGCTAGCTAAGCACTGAAGTATTTACTATGCAATGATATATTTTTAATTTGCTATAAAACGTTCTAGCCACCTCCCAAAAAAGGAGGGGTCTAGATTAAAACATAACCTCAGAAAGAAACATAACAGCAGAAAGTTGAGAGTTGTTGAAGTTGGGTTGATGGATACATGGGAGTTTATTATTCTATTCTTTAATTTTGTATCACATTTTGATAATAAAAACTTTAAAGAAATAAATTCAATTGAGTAGATCCAGAAATAGGTGAGAAAGATAATAAAATGGCTACCATTTGCAATTATTCATCTGTGTGTGAATCAAGATCTTCTATCACTCAGTAGAATGCATAAACTTAAACTCAAGTTTGGAAAACAGCCTTCAGTTTACTTCAAAACACCACTTAAGCCGGGCGCGGTGGCTCAAGCCTGTAATCCCAGCACTTTGGGAGGCTGAGACGGGCGGATCACGAGGTCAGGAGATCGAGACCATCCTGGCTAACATGGTGAAACCCCGTCTCTACTAAAAAATACAAAAAACTAGCCGGGCGAGGTGGCAGGCGCCTGTAGTCCCAGCTACTCGGGAAGCTGAGGCAGGAGAATGGCGTGAACCCGGGAGGCGGAGCTTGCAGTGAGCTGAGATCCGGCCACTGTACTCCAGCCTGGGCAACAGAGCGAGACTCCGTCTCAAAAAAAAAAAAAACAAAAAACACCACTTAAGGTATTTGAAAGAACATCATAATAGTTCTGGAATTGATAATGATAGTCTTAAAGCCTAGTTTCAAAAAATGAGTGATATATCAACACAGTACAGAGATCAGATGGGTTATCATCATCGTGTCTTACATAGCACATCTTATCCTGACAGCATTAGAAGATGGCTCATTTCATCACCAAACATAGAAACACAATTGTCTCTAGAACTCAGAATTTCCTCCTGAGTAGAGGGGAGTCCTTTCAATGACCCAAGATTTTTACTGAGAATTCCATTGTCTAACCTAGAGGTGAGAAAACTACAGCCAATGGGCCAGCCCGCCACACAGCCATACCTGTGTTGTCCACAGTTGCTTTCCCAGACACAATGGCAGAATTAAGTAGTTGCAACAGAGACCAGATGGCCTGCAAACCCTAAAATATGTATTATCTGGCCCTTTACCCAAAAAATGTGCCAATCTCTGGTCTAAATCAAAAGATGAACTTTAAGATTTGGATTTTAGAAGGTTAAAATACATGAGATGAGGGCAATACCTGTCTAAAATTAGAATATCAATATTTCATTAATATTTTCTGATTTGACTAAGGACAGAATTGGGGAGAAAATCAGTCATGCAATAACATTTTCACTATCAGTCAAAGTAACTGTGGAAGTAAAACAAAATAAAACCGAGCAGGATCAAAGCACAAAACTATTTGACGAATGTTATTTGAATTCTTGCATAGCTCTTTCATTGGTGAGTCTGTAGCTGTTGGTAGTTTTTGGACAGGCTCCTGATTTCACCAATGTGCTCTGCCTCAGGGTATGTCCATGTGGCCCATTGCTTTATGGAAGACATGGTTAGTCTTCCAACAGAAAATGCAAGCAAGCACTTGGAACAGAACAAGTTTTGCTGCATCTTTGAAAAGGAGGGAGGAGAGATTCAGAGTGAATTTGATAACTAAAACTTAGGTGTGTGCACACGAAAATGTTAGTGAAAGAGGAACAAAAAATCATGGCATGTGTTTTCTCCTGTCAAGAGAATGAGGAGGCAAGGACAAGAGCAGGGCACAGAAAGTCTCTGCTAACAACAGGAGACCTGTAGTCCCCTTCCCACTGGAATTTAGGAACCTTAGACTTGCTCTGAGTAGGCATGTGAGGGCCAGATCACAGATCACTTGAAACTAATTCACTAGTTTTCCAAAAGGCTTACAAAACTTGTGTGGTAATGGTATACATTCTGCAAATCCGGGAGAAGGGAATATTCTAGATTCTACTATTCCATAAAAATGTTTTATGTTATTATTTCACTAAGGCAGCATGAGTCTCTTTCCCCAGGATGGCACCCCAAAAGGCTAATTTAGGACTGAGCAAAGAAGATAAATGGGTCCTCATTATACCTTCAAGATATGTTCATTGGATGACTTGTCATCAGGGGACACATACAAACGGATGAACACAGAATTGCTGTATTGACCACGAAACGTTGCAAGTGTCTGCAGAAGGCTGAACTTTCTCTCTGACCAAACCCCTTCGGGGCCAATGTTAGATTCAAGCACGGGCCAGCGGAAAGGTGAATGCCGTAGGATGTGTAGCAGTGGCCTGGCATCTGCTTTTTCAATCGCTTCTGAAAGGGAGCAGATATGAAGAGAAAGTTAGAATTGCAAACTGGATCAACACACTAGAATTCAAGTGCATCTTCTCAAGACAAAATTCCCATAAGGCTCCAACTTAAAATTTCAGCCGTTAGGGAGTAGGTAAAAGAGGTGGGGTGAGATGAGCATAATCACAGAGACAGAACTACCTACAATCCACACTTCGATGTGACTGTCTACATCTAGTGTTCTTGCCAGGACAGCTGACCAGGGAAACTGCTGGATATTCACTACAATAAACATGGACTCTCTACATGGAACCCAGTCAATGAATAATACTTGGTGGGACTAAGGTACAACGCTAACTAAAGGAATGCCTCAATAAAGCCAATCACTACCCAACGAAGAAGTGATGCTTCAGATTCCTGTCTTTTATTGCTCTTTTCTAGCTCACCACATGATACCCCAAATCCTAAACCAGTTGACACACTTCCCACAGGCACTGGCTTCATCCTGCAATGGCCTTGAGAAGGCAGACTAGGTCAAGTGACCAGTATCTGTTCTAATTCCAATCAGACCCAAGGTGTTGAGACAGGGCTAAGGACCCAACAAAGATGCCTGTTAGGCTGACACAGGAACCTGGCAAGCCTAGGAATCTGGATTTCTCTAGGCTCTAGTAGGTGCACTCCCTCCCAGTCTCTTTCTCAAGCCAGACTTGGCCTGGCTTCTGGATTCTGGTTTCTGAATCAGATACAGTGGAGTTTGCCCTGCTGACTTTTTCTAAGTTTCTCAGGGAGTAAATGATACCCAAAGAATCCAACCCATATAAATAAGATGATTTTCTCCACCAAGCCAGTAACAACATTAACTAAGATGGGACTAGTCAAAATCCAGTCTTTGACAATCATTCCTTTAACACTTTTAAACATTAATAGAATTCTTAGTAGTTCTCTTCTTCCTCAAACAATATATTAAAACATTAATAGAACTCTAAAGGATAGGTATGGTAAATATTTTATTTAGTTTTCTTCATCACTCACTCTCATTCATGCAGGATGAATAAAGGATTTTGGCTTTCTGTATGGCTTCCGTGTCCCGCCTTCTACTGATCGATTTCTCCAAAAGTTCTGGGAAGGTTAAGAAAGGATTCATTAGTATCCACCCACATGTGCTGCCAAGTTGGAAGTCATTCGATAATCACAATTCCAACCTCCAGAAAATTAAATATAAAGACAGACAACCCTGGAAAAGACAGATCTATCAAAGATATGCAGACAACAGAACAGATTCCAAGTTGCATGAGGTTCAAACAAAAACAGTTTTACATTCTCTTATCCAGGGCACTCCTAACTCAAAAGAAACCAAAAGTTCAATTTCCAACTGAGACTGGATCTTCTACAGGGGTCAATTTCTTCTGCCACCTACACAAAAGGAAACAGAATTCATTTGTTCAAGAATCAAAAATAACTGAATTCTGTCCCTTGTTCCAGGACCAAGTAATATTCTCAACGGAGCTAATTTCATCGGGGTTGTGTTTCTTGAGATTTCTCCACAGCCCAGTCTCTCAGGGAGGTCACCCGGAAGAAATTTCCCATTAGAAGTTTTATCCAATGTTGAATAAACATGCTGTGGACATGGAAGAAGTTCTTTAGACAGGAAATGGAGAGACAAGATTGGAAAATCTACCGGAATTGCCTGAAAACTTGCCCATTTACACATGCAAAGTCCTAGACATCTAAAAGAGTCCGTGTGTATACAACGGTTGCCAGCACAGACATAGGCCCAACTGGAAAATAATTTTCTATTTATAAAATCACTAATAATAATGTTTGAAGGTAGAAAATGATAGTTGTCACTATTTCATTAAATAAGGAAAGAGGAAAGCCAGGACTCAATGAAAACAACCATCTCCCGAAAAAGAGAACGTTGAACATACTTGAGAGTATCAGTCTACCAACGTGAAGCCAAGATGAAAAATCCCTGTGGTGACTGCAGCACCAGGTCACTGCCTTCACCAAACTATGTCAAACTGCCTTGTCAAGGCATTTGGGGAAACAACCTAGCAGCCATCATAACCACAGTATAACAGATGTTCCTATGATACTCTGAATAGCTTCAAGACACAATGTACAGCACTAATTAAATTAATACATAATTATATATCTCCTGAAGAGGAATCTTCCTTCTAAACTAGAAGTTCTACAGTTTAAAAAAAAAAAAAAAATGCAACCCAGAGCTCCTGCCCAGTTTTTTAAAAATAAGCACCTATACCTAAAACGAGTCCATATAACTAGATAGATTCCAGTGAAATAAATTAAATTGGGTTGGATGTATTTTCAATTATTTCAGATTGTTTGGTGTTTCTTTCTTGTGTATCATCATAATAATAAAATCAAGACAACTAGCCGCAAGTTTTTTTTGTTTTGTTTTTTTGTTTTTGAGACAGAGTATCACTCTGTCGCCCAGGCTGGAGTGCAGTGGCATGATCTCAGCTCACTGCAGCCTCCACCTCCCGGGTTCAAGCAATTCTCCTGTCTCAGCCTCCCGAGTAGCTGGGATTACAGGCACACCCCACCACACTCAGCTAATTTTCTGTATTTTTAGTAGAGATGGAGTTTCACCATGTTGGCCAGGCTGGTCTCAAATGCCTGACCTCAGGTGATCCGACTACCTTGGCCTCCCAAAGTGCTGGGATTACTGGCGTGAGCCGCCGCACCAGGTTCCCAAGGATTTTTTAAAGGAGACTTTTTTTTAATAGACAAAAAGATCTAAAGCCATATCCACATATATTTCCATTCAAATCGGCTCCTGTGCCCTTCCACTATATTGCTTACACAGTCATTAGACTGTTTGGGAAACATACTTAGAAGTAAATAATCCAAATTTCATTTAGGGTTGTGATGATGTTCTGATGCTATAAACACTCCATGGGCTAAAAAGCATGAATGTCCTAAGGGCCAAACAAGCCACAGGAGCAAAAAGAACTAAAAGCATGAAACATTTACCTGTGTCTGCTCCCAAGGCGTGCTATCTATCACAAGGAGGGAAAAAGAGGACCAGCATATGCTAAATAGGGCAGTTGCAAAACACTAGCCATGCACGAGTATCAATAATTCGTATATGTCAAAATTCTGGTTTCTGTACCAGAATTTGGCTTTTAAAACAGATTCGGCTATCACAAGTTCCTTGTCATACCCTTTTCCTTCTCTTCTTTCCTTCTCTCTGAGCCCAGGCAGACAGGAGAGCATTGATATGCAGACAGTGATGTGGCAATCAGTTGACAACATCCATTTTACGTATCTCTGCATGTGAATTAGCAGTAAGAAGAACAAAATGTAGCCTGGAGAGTTAATGAGTAGAAAACAAAGCCTGCCTACCACAAGTAATTACTCAAGTTATTAAAATGTCCCCAAAGCATTGAGAAAGGCTCATGGGTCACCCATACAGGGGCATTCCAATCATAGCCTGTGTTGTTTCTTGGAGGATTTCTCAATCCCCAACCCACCCCACCCAGGTATTTCTTACCACCTTACAACCGCAAAGGACAACTGCAGTTCGTAAAACTGCAGGCCAGGCACGGTGGCTCATGCCTGTAATTCCAGCACTTCGGGAGGCCGAGGCGGGCAGATCACGCGGTCAGGAGTTTGAGACAAGCCTGGACAATATAGTGAAACCCCGCCTCTAGTAATAATACAAAAATTAGCTGGGCATGGAGACGCACACCTGTAGTCCCAGCTACTCGGGAGGCTGAGGCAGGAGAATTGCTTGAACCCGAGAGGTAGAGGTTGCAGTGAGTCAAGATCTCGCCACTGCACTCCAGCCTGGGTGACAGAGTGAGACTGTATTTCAAAAAATAAAATAAAATAAAAATACTATAGCACAGCAAACCTCAGACTTTAAAATTGGTTTGAGAAGTTCTTCTGATCATCAAATTTGAAAACTAAGTATGTTTCTTCTCACTATGCTCCATCAAATAAAAAAAAAATTTTTTTTAAAGGCAACATAATAGACATGTGGGGGGGTGCTTTGGAATCACACAGACATGGGTTCCAGCTGCAGCTTGCTGCAACTTGCTAGCTGGAATTCTAGCGAGTTATTTAATCTCTCTAAGCCCCAGTTCCTTAATCTGTAAAGTCAAATAATAAGAGTACATGCTTCCCAGGATTGTGCTGAGGATTTAAAATTTTTAAATGCACAGAAAGCCCCCATCTCGGTGCCTGGGCACATGATAACGGGGATCAATAAGTGGTGACTTAAACAGGATTACAGGCAGAATTAGCCCTATACAAAACTGTCAAGTAATCAAGCTTGTTTCCAGTGCTTCCTCCATAATTGTTTTTGTTCTCTTGCTTGCTTCTCAGGATATTGGTGGCCAAAGGACTTACGCTAACCTAAGATACTGCCAGGCTGTGTGTAGGACTATTTCACAAACTGGACCTGCTCTAGCCACCTTGCAAAGCCCCATGCTCTCAACATTTCCTCTGCTTCTATAGTAGAGGCAGTTCTAAATGGGGAGACATATTTTGCAATCAGTGTTAACCTCCAAAAATATTTTGCTCACATTCTTCATCTTGGACAACAAAGCATTTTTTTTTTTTATGTAAACTTTTTCAATGAAAGTACAGAAAAGTACACAAATAATACAACACACAGAAAAGTACACAGATCATAATGTGAAGAATGTTCACAAAGTTAACATGCTTAAGTAACCAGCATTATTAATTACTGGAACCCCAGAAGCCCCGTGTGCTCCCTTCCAATCACTACCCCCAACCAAGAAAACTAACATCCTCTATGGTAAAATACTTATTCAAGTCTATATCACATATTTATAGAGCAATCTACCTTTTTGTTATTGTTTTGTAGAAGCGTTTTCTATATTCTACATACAAGTCCTTTTTGAATATATTATAAAATATCCCCTATTACATAGACTTCATTTTTAATGGTATCTTGTAATAAACTGAAATCATTTAATTTAGTTCAGCTTGTCCATTTTTCTCCTCCATGGTTATCACATGTAACCATGTCCTGTTCAAGAAATCTCTGCCTATCCCAAACTCAGAAGACAGTTTACATTTTCTTTTCTTTTTCTTTCTTTTTTTTTTTTTTTTTTTAAGATGGAGTCTTGCTCTGTCGCCCAGGCTGGAGTGCAGTGGCTCCATCTCAGCTCACTGAAATCTCCACCTCCCAGGTTCACGAGATTCTCCTGCCTCAGCCTCCCAAGTAGCTGGGATTACAGACATGTGCCACCACACCCGGCTATTTTTTGTTTTTTTTGTTTTTGTTTGTTTGTTTTGAGACGGAGTCTCGTTCTGTCACCAGGTTGGAGTACAGTGGCACGATCTTGGCTCACTGCAACCTCCGCCTCCCGGGTTCAAGAGATTCTCCTGCCTCAGCCTCCCGAGTAGCTGGGACTACAGGCATGCGCCACCATGCCCGGCTAATTTTTTGTATTATTAGTAGAGGTGGGGTTTCACCATGTTAGCCAGGCTGGTCTCGAACTCCTGACTTCAGGTGATCCACCTGCCTCAGCCTCCCAAACTGCTGGGATTACAGGCATGAGCCACCACGCCCAGCTTGTATTTTTAGTAGAGATGGGGTTTCACCATGTTGGTCAGGCTGGTCTCCAACTCCTGACCTCCGGTGATCCACCCACCTCATCCTCCCAAAGTGCTGGGATTACAGGCATGAGCCACTGCGCCCAGTGATAGTTTACATTTTCTTCTAAAATCTTTATTGTTTCACATTTAGATCTACAGTCCACCTAAAATTTGTTTTTGACCACAGTGTGGACAACCATGCCTTTGTAACACAAGCCTAGTCTCAAAGGGGATGAAACATGTGAGAATTTTAATAATAAAGATATTTTTGGTCATTGGGCCTCAAATAGTATCACCAAGAAATACTGTTGGTATGAAACACTGGCATTAACAACGGCTATACTCCATTAGATTGAATACTCTTTTGGGCAGGGGCTGGGTCACATTCATGTTTGAACACCCAGGACCCAGAGTTTGGCATGGTTGGTGCTTAGTTAATGTTCGCTGAGTTGAATTCCTGACAAGGAAAGTCTGAGAGAGACTTTCATCCAGTTGAAAAAGAACTATGAGAAAGAAGCTGGACTACTTTTATTATTTCTTTTTACAATCAGCAATGCCCTGATCATACTAACACCACAATCTCTTTTTTTCACATCTCAGTCCCTATATCATACAATGCAATCCAAGACTTCATTCATCTGTTTTCATGAATGCCAGTTTTAAGGGTACCTAAGTTTTATTTTCATCAATTGTCTCAGCTTTATCATCCATTCCCAATGCCCTGCTCTTCTATACTGGGGAGAAAAAAAATACTTAGTTATGCTCGGAAGCTGAAGGAGGACTATCAATCCTCACTCAATTCAATTCTGCTGCTCAGACAGGACATTTATTGAGTGCTCTAGAATACAAAAAGGAAATTCCAAAGGAAGGATGAGGCCTTTGAGGATTTTATAGTACCCTGCTTAGTCAAGAGTTCATAACAGCCATCTGGAGCTCAGGCCAATCATTTAAAGTTTCTACAATATCTAAGACATATCCACCTAATACATTTCTCAAAAACTCCACATATGCAGTTTTAGGTCTGTGAGCAACAACCTACCAAGAACCTTGATGCTGAGCTGACATTTGAATGAAGTGGCTCAGGAGCACAGGAACTCTTAAAAAGCACCCTCCTTTGTGTTCTTTCTCCTGACCCTACAATATTTCCATGTGCCTATTCTAAAAGGGGTCCTCTGGCTACTTGCTAAGAGAACAGTGAATCCCAGAGCCATTTGCTTGATTTGCTTAATAGGTACTTTCAGAGACAGGGTCTTATGTGTCACCCAGAGTGGAGAACAGGCATAATCAAAGCTCAATGAAGCCTCAACCTCCTGGGCTCAAGTCATCCTCTCGCCTCAACCTCCTGGGCTCAAGTCATCCTCTCACCTCAACCTCCCAAGTAGCTAGGACTACAGGTGCACACCACCATGCCGTGGCTAATTGTTTTATTTTTATTTTTGTAGAGATGGGGGTCTCGCTATATTGCCCAGGCTGGTCTTGAACTCCTGGCCTCAAGTGATCCTCCCAACTCAGCCTCCCATAGCACTGGGATTACAGGCATGAGCCACTACACCTAGCCAGCAATTGCATTCTAAAATCTTCACATCAACGTCACCAAGGTAAATTCTCAATTTCGGGCAGATTACGGTAACATTTCTCTTTTGGAAATTAGAGGGAGTGCCCTCTGATTCTGGTGAAAGAAAGAACATGGAAAATTAAAACTCTGGAAAACCAAATCTATACTTTAAGCTTCCACATCTACATAATGAACAGGATGTTCTCTAGACCCACACTTTTTAAAAACTTACTATATCATGGCCTGCTTTCACCTTTGGTGGTACTTAAAAACTACCTTTGGATGGTCTACGGTTGAATGTTGCCTCTAATCCTACTATTTTTAGCCCTTGTTGATTTTCTAGGCTACAGATTTCAATTTGGTTTCCAGGCTCCTCAGTTTATTTACTATACTGAAAATTTTCATTTTTCTAACTCACACTGCGTGGGTATTAAAGGTATTAAACCCTTACGCAGTTAAACCTGCAGACTCTAAATCAGCTTGCAAAGCTTGTTGTTATTCTCATTAAAAAATAAAATTCAAGTTAACTAAGTCATGGTCCGTGGATCCTGTAACTCTCATATACTTTCACACGAATTGTGTGACGCTCAGCTTGGCGGTTCCTCAGCCCCACGGCCAGTCAAGCATAGGATTAACTGAATCTGTTTGACATACTGAAAAGCCAATAAGAGTTGATATTTCTCATTCCTCTAGAAAACTCCCACCTAAATATAGGGATAGAAGCTGTCAGAATTATTTTCTCTGTTCATTTTTTATGATCATCTTATAAATGATAATTGTTGATTAAGCATCAGCTTAAGAAAAAGGTGCAGAGATGATTTTAAGGAGATTAATATCCTTTAAATCAATCTAAATCATGGGTTACCAAATAACACAAAAATGTCCCCTTTTAACACAAAAGACCTCTTTGTCCATAATGAAATTAATTATATAAAATTGCTAGATACTACAAAACTCTAACAGAAGGTAACTCTTTTATTATGTTCACTTATAAGTGAATTTGTAAGAATTATAATTATCAAGGTTAGACTTCAAAATAATTTCAATTTTAGCATTATTCTTTGATAGCATAGCATTACAATGAATCTGCCAATCTGATGTTTTAACTCAATATAAATAGCTTTCCTATTTAGATATTTTGTATCTTAGCAGATCATTCCATGTAAGGTCTGTGCCAAACTTGAGGTTTAAAATACATCTATCCTCAGTTTTTTCATATCACATTTTTACTACTAACTCTAATTATATATATTTTTTCTCCCTCCTATTTCTTTTGAGACAGTCTCACTCTGTCGCCCAGGCTGGAGTGCAGTGGCATGATCTCAGCTCACTGCAACCTGTGCCTCCCGGGTTCAAGCTATTCTTTGCTTCAACCTCATGAATAGCTGGGATTACAGGCACTTGCCACCACGCCCAGCTAATTTTTTTGTGTTTTTAGTAGAGTCAGGATTTCACCACATTGGCCAGGCTGGTCTCAAACTCCTGGCCTCAAGTGACCTGCCTGCCTTGGCCTCCCAAAGTGCTGGGGTTACAGATGTGAGCCACCACACCTGGCCTCTAACTCCTATTTTATCCATCTTAACGTTACAAGGAAAAAGCCATGTGTGTTTATATACTCCCTGCAATGGTCCTTCCTGAACAATCCTAAGACATCCAAGGACCAGTAATGACAGTGTTCATTTTTTAAGCGCCAGCTCTGTGCCAGGTGTATTATATTAATACGCAACCTCAATTAACCTTCCCAGCAATCCTAAGAAACATATATCATAACTCCATTCTACAGGCAAGAAAACTGTAAGAACTTGTCCAAGGAGACTCAGTAAGTAAAGGTTAGAGCTTGGATTTGGACTCAGGTCTCTGACTCCGGTTAATTCAACCATCAGATACCCAGAAAAATTCTGCAAGTTGCTTTCCTGTGAGAGTGGGCCCCCAGTGGCTAAACCAGAGGCAGCTATGCCCTCATGGAATTCCCCGACAGATCTCTCCACCATAACTGAAGGAAAGACCTTCCCTGGTTACATCATAACTTCTTTTTGCAGTGGTGGAATGACTTTGTGATGAGCCATCTACTCCTTTTGTCCTGTCACCCTATTTTTGACCAGGGACACAGATTCCTGAGGCACCTAACCAGAGGTAGGAGGCCTAGTGAGGTTAGAACAGAACAAAGTTGGCTGGTCCTCAAGGCTTGACCTCACATTTTGCTCTAGTCTAAGCCAGTGGTTTCTAAATTTGAGTGTACATTGGAAAAATCAAGAGACCTTGTTAGGCCAGGCGCGGCGGCTCATGCCTGTAATCCCAGCACTTTGGGAGGCAGAGGCAGGCGGATCACCTGAGGTCAGGAGTTCGATACCAGCCTGGCCAACATGGTAAAACCCCATCTCTACTAAAATTACAAAAAAAAAAAAAAAAATTAGCTGGCCGTGGTGGTGGGTACCTGTACTCCCAGCTACTCGGGAGGCTGGGCAGGAGAATCGCTTAAACCCGGAAGGTGGAGGTTGCAGTGATCCAAGACCGTGCCATTGCACTCCAGCTAGGTGACAAGAAAACTCTGTCTCAAAAATTAAAAAAAAAAAAAAAAAAAAAAAGCGGGGGGAAGCTTGTTAAAATGCAAATGGCTGTGTTTTAACTTGAGTGTCTAATTCAGTAGGTCTGGGGTGGGGCCCAGGATTTTGCATTACTAACAAATTGCCAGGTAAAGTTGATGCTGCAGGTCAGGGGAATACACTTTGAGAATCACTACTTTAAACCAACAGCACTCACCGGTCTTTCTTGATGCCTGCAATCCCAGGAAACATCACCAGCCCAGATTCCCACCTCTGCCATTCCTACCCTACCTCAAATCAAAAAAGGAACTTTTGGCCGGCGCGGTGGCTCACGCCTGTAATCCCAGCACTTTGGGAGGCCGAGGCGGGTGGATCATGAGATCAAGAGATCGAGACCACGGTGAAACCCTGTCTCTATTAAAAATACAAAAAAAAATTAGCCGGGTGCGGTGGCAGGCACCTGTAGTCCCAGCTACTCGGGAGGCTGAGGCAGGAGAATGGCGTGAATCCAGGAGGCAGAGCTTGCAGTGAGCCGAGATCACGCCACTGCACTCTGCAGCTCCATTTTAACTTGGTGTCAACATTCTTCAAGGAGGACACTAAACACTTTGTTTTGTTTTGGAAACACTCTCCTTGCGTTGGCCCATTTAGGTCTAAGTTAGTTCTCAGTTCTGCCAACCTCAGTTTTAAAAAGTTCCTTTCTTAAACGTAAAATGCAATAGGAGTTTGATGTGAGGGTTGATACACAGATTCAAGAGTGGAAAAAATATCAACAGTATGCCAGAAAGACTCTCAAAGTGAAAGAAATAATACCATACAGGGTATTTCTTTTTTTTTCCCCAAGACAGGGCCTCACTCTGTTGCCCGGGCTGGAGTGCAGTGGTGCAGTCTCGGGTCACTGCAACCTCCGCCTCTTGGGCTCAAGAGATTCTCCTGCCTTAGCCTTCTGAGTAGCTGGGACCACAGGCATGTGCCCCAGTGCCTGGTTAATTTTTATTTTTAGTAAAGATGAAGTTTTGCCATGCTGCCCAGGCTGGTCTCGAACTCCTGGGCTCAAGCGATCCACCCACCTCAACCTCCCAACATGTTGGGATTACACGCATGAGCCACCACGCCCAGCCGGCTATCTATTTTCAATTCCAGTTTATACCACACCCTCAAGAGAGGAAGAGAGATAAACATCACATCCCTGAAATCCTAAAAAATCTAAGCTTCAGACAATTCCTCCCTCATCTATGAAAGTGGCATCAAAACACTGTAAACATAGGTTTAAAAAGCCACTTCCCAACTAACCCCTGTTTTCACTCCCACCTTCTGTGAGGAGGTGAGAGAAGGAGGGGTTCTATTCCTGGCTGTTCAAACCACAATGTGTGGTCGAGGGAGACTACTCCTCCAGAACTGGGTTTCTGACAGTGAGAGATTAGGAGTAAGCCTTTCTTTCCTTCTCTATCCAGAATCATCTCCCCCAAAAGCGGGGAAGCAACAGCACCTTTGGCACAAGCAGTGAACCCAAAGGGGCAAAAGTGCTGGTAGAACGAGTGCTAACTACCATGCCCACCAGCAGCTGCCATGGCTTCCCTGGAGGATTTTGCCCCATGAGTGGGGGTGCTTGACAAAATACCTTCCTAAGTTCAAAGAAATCAAGGGCAACAAAGAAGCAGCAATGATCTTTCATGTTGACCTAAGGAGAAAATAGAAAAAAGGATAAACAATCATGCCTTGGTATTTCCTGTAACAAGGAAGTCAAACTCTACCTTCGTTTGGATATCAAGCTAGAAAACAGGTCAGTGTGATGGGGCTGGAAAAGCATGAATTGGTCACCATGTGTCGGCTACCTCCTCCAAGCCATTCTCCACAGACAGCAGCACGCTCTAGCAAAGCATATTGCTCATTGCATCCCTCGACATGACATTTACAAACACCTTCCCATTGCCCTAGGATAGAGTCTAAAATCTTTACATGGCCTAAAAAGCCTGTATGCTCTGCCCCCACCTTTCTCTTCAGTTTTGTCATTTATCCCTCTTCCCTTCCAACTCAGAGCTCCAATCGCACTGGGCTTCTTGGGTTTCCTCAAAGGCACCAGCTGGACAGAGTCTCTGCGCTTGCAACTCTTTCCGCCGGGGTTAAAATTGGAGACATTTGAAATGAGAGACCCATAATCTGTGGGGGACAAATTATATGGCTGGATCAGTTTGGGCAAGTCACATAATCTTCTTGACCTTCACTTCCTCAGATATAGGGCAAAGACAGAAATAAACAATAGTGACTGCTGACATCACAGAATTAGAGTGAAGACAATAAAGAAAACAAATGATTCTCTAAAGAAATAAAATTAGTATCAAGAAATGCTTGGACCGGCCAGGCGCGGTGGCTCACGCCTGTAATCCCAGCAGTTTGGGAGACCGAGGCAGGCGGATCACGAGGTCAGGAGTTCGAGACCATCCTGGCCAACATAGTGAAACCCCGTCTCTACTAAAAATACAAAAATTATCTGGGCGTGGTGGCATGTGCCTGTAATCCCAGCTACTTGGGAGGCTGAGGCAGGAGAATCGCTTGAACCAGGGAGTCGGAGGTTGCAGTGAGCCGAGATTGTGCCACAGCACTCCAGCCTGGCAACAGAGCAAGACTTCGTCTCAAAAAAAAGAAAAGAAAAAAGAAAAAAGAAATGCTTGGGCCTTGAGGAAGTGGACTTATGAATTTAGAATAGACCAGTGGGTAGCAGAAGCAGTTCAATTCGGAACTTAATCTAAATGGCCACTATAGGAAGTCTTTCTGCCTAGTGACACAGGCAAACTTGTGAGTATATTAGCACATATTTGTGTTTGTGCTGCTCTCTTTCATAAATATCAGTCCCTACACCTATTTTAACTGTTCATGAAAATAAAATTTCCTTCTCATTTTACAAATTAAACGATTCATGAATGTTTTTAAAAAGTACCTCTCACTGTGCAAATATCAATACCAATGAGGCTTTCCAAATAAACATATCTTGTTTGTGACAAGCTATTATCCAAACAGCATATAATTAATTTTCCTGTTATGGGTGGTGCCTTTTTACATGGAATGTTCTCTTGATACTTTAAAGCAAATAGTCCATCATTACAAATTCATTAAGTATTCACATAGATGCTATTAATCATGATGAACTAATGTGGTATTAATGGGTAGGTTATTAATCTGCAATTACATGCAGATTTCCTAATAAATTCGTTTCCCAAGTTTGAGAAAGAAAGCAAAGGAAAAGGAAATGAACAAATCTTTCATAAAACAAATTAAGGGGAAAAAAATCTCTCTCCCTGTACCATAAGATCAGACATACAAAATTCCTGCTGTCTTTGCATTTACCCAATGCAAGGCAAAGAAATTTGCAATATATACGTTTTCATCAAAATAATAATACAAATGGAAGAAAAATTAAAACATCCATGTACCCTGGAGAGGTACTGAATTTCTTCACTGACATACTATGTCCTTAGACATACTAAAGTCTAGCTATTAAATGTGTGGTCCCCAAACCAGCAGCATGGGTATCACCTGAGAACTTCCTGGAACTAAAGACTCTCAGGTCCTTTTTCAGACCTAGTGAATCAGAATCTGCATTTAAACAAAATTCCCAGGTAGTTCATGTGTACATTAAAGGTTGGGATGAACTACAAAGCTGCAAAAGTACAGCTTTGTAGCTACAAATTGGAGTAAGTGGAAGAAGGAAGTGAGGGAGTGTTGTTTATACACCATTGTACACTAAAGCGAAGGTATGCTGAGGCAAGGAATCCCACAAGTCTCAGCGAAATTGTTTAAAGCAAATAAGCATGGTGAATGTGACAAGCAGTTGGAAAGCCTGGATTCTCAGAAATATAATTTACATGCCATATTTCATCAGTTTTAAGATGCACATTTATTTCACATCTTAACATCACTGAAATTGGAATCCATCTTCGAACCATCCACCAGGCATAGTCACAATGTAGTTACCATTGCCTGTCCACACAGGAATTTGATCATAGCCATTCTTAGTGTTGGCATTTCAAATGAGTCGGGTACATGGCTGGTAAATTGCCACTTAAAATGTCTTCAGGAAAATTTCATCATGACTTAGCAATGAAATAAAAACTTACTGCATATCCAAAAAGGCCATCTTGGACAAAAATCCCTGAGGCAGTTAGGGAGTACTTTTTCAAGAAATGTTGAATTGCCACTGTTCTTGATGAGAGACAGAGAGCACAATATTTTGTGAGAAAACAAAAACATTGATGATTTTAAATCAAAGAGACTGTGAAGAAATTTTAGAAGTACTTCAAGCAATCTTTTTACTTTTGTTCTCCTTTTTAATGGATGTAAAACAATGATAAATATTAATGTCTGACATGCACACACGTTTATTGCAGCACTATTCACAATAGCAAAAACACAGAATCAACCTAACTGCCCATCAATGATAGCCTGGATAAAGAAAATGTGGTACACATACCACGGAATACTATGCAGCCATAAAAAAGAATGAGATCATGTCCTTTGCAGGAACATAGACGGAGCTGGAGGCCATTATTCTCAGCAAACTAATGCAGGAACAGAAAGCCAATACTGCATGTTCTCACTTATAAATGTGAGCTAAATAATGAGAACACATGGACAGAAAGAGGGGAACAACAGATACTGCGGCCTACTTGAGGGTGGAGGGTGGGAGGAGGGAGAGGTTCAGAAAAAAAAACAACCATCAGGTACTATGCTTAGTGTCTGGGTGACTAAATAATCTGTACACCAAACCCCCAAGTCACAAGTTTACCTATATAATGAACCTGCACATGTACCCCTAAACCTATAATAAAAGTTAAAATTATTTTTAAAAAGTAATGTCTAAGTAAGGCTAAAAGAACTTCAATGAACACAAAATAAAATTCCAAGTGATAAAAAAGCATCGTGTAATAGCTTACTCTTTTTTTTTTTTTTTTTTTTTTTTTTTTGAGACGGAGTCTCGCTCTGTCACCCAGGCTGGAGTGCAGTGGCGCGATCTCGGCTCACTCCAAGCTCCGCCTCCCAGGTTCACGCCATTCTCCTGCCTCAGCCTCCCAGTAGCTGGGACTACAGGCACCCGCCACCACGCCCGGCTAGTTTTTTGTATTTTTAGTAGAGACGGGGTTTCACCATGTTAGCCAGGATGGTCTCGATCTCCTGAGCTCGTGATCCGCCCGCCTCGGCCTCCCAAAGTGCTGGGATTACAGGCTTGAGCCACCGCGCCCGGCCAATAGCTTACTCTTTAGCTCATGTGAAACAATGGTACATCTTAACAGTTGACAGTATTTTTGATTTGATGAAATACAGTATTAATTTTGGTAAGGCTGTGGAAGACCCTGCAGTGTTTGTATATTCTTTGGCTTAATTTGAAGTCAAATAAACATAACTAACAAAATTGAATATAACTAAATAGCTACCACTTCAGAAGAGCTAGTATTTTCATTCTGGAAAGTAATAAATATGTCAGAAATATTGAAGTTATATTTGGATTTAAAGGAAAGAAGCCAATAGAGAAATTATTCCAAATGACTTCAAAAGCATTTTAAGGGCAACTGAACCTCCGGGTGAGATGAGACATTTTAATTCTTGAGTATTGGGTTTCATATCCAGGGTTCAGGGGCAGAATCAAAAGTTTGGTCCAGTGGGAAGGTGGACACGAGGCCTCTGCCGAGGGCAGCTTTGTGAATGTCCTGAGACACAGCGGGCTGTGCAGCCTTCAGACCTCAGGCGAACCACAATTGCCTCCTTTCTTCACCCAGCACCTCCCACGCATTCCCCACTAGACTTGTCTCATTCTGGCAGCCACCTGCAGCTTTCAAACCCCAGCTTCCTCTTCTCCACAGCTCAGAGATTCCAGGCTGACACCAACACCTTTGACCCCAATTAAAAGAGTAGAATTTTATGTCTGAATCTACTTTCAGTGGTATGTATCCAGACCAATGTGTAAATCAGCAGGAGAAAAAAAAATCTCTTCTTTTCTTATGTTATTCTGGGGACTTGGTCAACATGTTGGGGAATGTAAATGGAGAGAAATTAATAAATTAGCTAGGGCACTGCTTGGCATTCATTAGTGTCAACTAGCAAAGCATACTGCCAGAGTGGTCATTTTGAATGGTTCTTATCTCAGAAAACTCACAGAAACTTAGCCAATGTACAAAGGTTACAGTTTTCTATTCAGTTAGTTTGGGCACGCCTGGTGGGGAGGGAGGTGGTTAAAAATCCTCACATCTAGCCAGGCGCAGTGGCTCACACCTGTAATCCCAGCATTTTAGGAGGCCGAGGTAGGCGGATCACTTGAGGTCAGGAGTTCGAGACCAGCCTGTCCAACATGGTGAAACCCCGTCTTTACTAAAAATACAAAAATTAGCCAGGCATGGTGGTACGCACCTGTAATCCCAGCTACTCAGGAGGTTGAGGGACGAGAATCGCTTGAACCTGGGAGGCGAAGTTTGCAGTGAGCCGAGATCACACCACTGCACTCCAGCCTGGGCAACAGAGCAAGACTCTGTCTCAAAAAACAAACAAACAAACAAACAAAAATCCTAACAGCCAAGCAGCACCCCAGATCAATGCCATGAGAATCTTTGAGAATGGGCCTCAGGCATCTGTGTTTTATAAGCTTCCTAGTAATTCCACTGCACAGCCAGGGTCAAGAACCACCACTCCAGAACTGTTCTTTTCAGTAGTCCTGTGAGGCTACTGGGTACCTGCAATCTGGCTGGTCCAAATGGAGAAGTGTTGCAAGTTTAAGATATGCACCACATTTCAAAGACTTAGTAGAAAAGAAAGAAGAGAAAATGCCTCATGGGTAAGTTTTCTACATTGATTACATGTAGAAATGACAATATTTTGGATATATTGGGTTAGATAAAATATATAATTCCAACTGCTACTATTTTTACTTTTTAAAATGTGGCTCCTAGAAAACATAAAATCACATGTGACTTGCATTTGTGACTCACATTATATTTTTATTGGACAATACCACTCTGGAAGTTATCTTTATCGGTCACTAACTGTGTGAATATGGGTAAATTACTTAACCTCTTGTTATGGTTTGGCTCTGTGTCTCCACCCAAATCTCATCTCAAATTGTAATCCCCATAATCCCCATGTTTTGAGGAAAGAAACTCATGGGAAGTGATTAGGTCATGAGGGCATTTTTCCCCCACGCTGTTCTCCTGATAATGAATGAGTTCTCAAGAGATTTGATGGTTTTATAAGGCAATTTTCCCTGTTCTTGCTCACTCACTCTCACCTGCTGCCATGTAAGACATGCCTCCTTCCCCTTCTGCCATGATTGTAAGTTTCCTGAGGCCTCCCCAGCCATGCAGAACTGTGAGTCAATTAAACCTCTTTCCTTTATAAATTACGCAGTCACAGGTATTTCTTTGTAGCAGTGTGAAAACAGACTAATACACCTCTCTAAGCCACAGTTTGCACAACTGTAAAACAGGAATAATATCACCTTTCTAGTTTTCAGGGCTTTTACCAGGTGGTAAAGGTCAAATGGGCCAAATCTAATCCTGGCTCAATTGCATATCAGCCGTGTGACCTTGGGCTAGTTATACTGCTTGGTGCCTGTTTTCTCATCTGTAAAAGGCAGATAAATCTTACATCTTACCTGTTGGGAGCTCAGTTCAGAGTCCAATAAATGATAACTAATGATATTATTAAATAAGGTCACCTCAATAAAGTGCCCAGCCCTGTTAGGTCCTTCCCTAGGTGATATACTCTTACAATTTTTTAAATCTATTAAAGGCTCACTTCACAGTAATGAATTGAAATATCTCCCCATTAGTAGTAAATCAGAGGAGAAATGGGGATTTTGTCACATTGTAAAGATGCTTGACCCATCCACACCTCAGTCACAGTTGAAAAGTTCTCAGAATTGGGGGTGAGAGCACAGCTGAAACCATCTAATCAGAGAGTATAGAATACAAGGATAAAATTTTCAACTCGGTTCCACTATGAATGCTAGCATGCAACCAACTTTTTAATTTTTATAGGGCTTCCATTCTGCCCTTGATCAACTCAGTGTATGGTAAAGGTAAGGGATTCACCCATCTCTGTAAGGTGCAGGACATCTGAGTCATCTGCTTCTGCTGTGAAATCTGGATGCCCCTGGAAGTTCTCACTAAAATCCCATATTCTCAGCTCCATTATTATTCTGGCTTCTGGCAACCAACAGCAGGAACACGTGGATCCTTGGAGAAGCTTCAGGAACTGTTACCACCGAAGCTCATGTGGGTATGCCTCCCAACTGTTACCACCAAAGCCAGCTAGGATTTTTCTTTCCTTTCCAGTCATCCTCTTTCAGGAAATAGTTTTTCAAAAATATGCAATCCTTCTGAACAACTGCAAAGTAAAATACACTTAAACATACCAACCTTGTAAAACAGGACCTGGGTGTGGGCAGGTGGAGAAGTGTCATTGTGGGTGTATATGTCTTTCTCAGGATGCACATATCCTGTGTCATTAGTCATGCTGAGGAACTTATATTTAGTCAAAGGAACCTAAATTTAGTCCACAATCTTCTAAAGTGAAATGTTTCTTTCCTCCTACAACATTCAAGCTAACTCACAGGAAACTTTTCATAATGTGTGGCAATATTTATGCTACAAAAATGCCCCCTTGTCTGCTTTCCCATTCATTTTTTTCAGCCAATATTCCCATACATAGCATTTTGCAGGCTGTTGCTCCACTTCTCAGAAACCTTAGCATTCCCTGCTGCAAGTCAAAAATCTCGCCAATGGATTTCAACATCTTTTATCTCCTGTCTTCTCTCACCAAGGGCCCTGTTCATTCCTTCCTTCCAACAAAGCCAAGCTATATATATTGGGTCTGACCCTTAGGACTTAGCTCCTAGCACCTCCAGGTTTGCAGTTCCCCCACTCCCTTACTCTCCAACCTTCTAAGTTCACTCAAGAGCCCCTGTCTTCAATATTGAATAACAAGCTAGCTCTTTTGTATACCATATATCTACTTATGAATAAACACTCTACTTGGTGTATTACTATTTTCAATCACTTGCACTGTTCACAAAAATTATTAACTACATCACAGCAAAAGCTATATCATTTTGAATAAGAATTGACCTTTTTTTTTTTGAGACAGGGCTTTGCTCTGTCACCCAGGCTGCAGTGCGGTGGCACAGTCTTAGCTTACTACAGCCTTGAATTCCTGGGCTCAAGCATTCCTCCCTCTCCAACTTCCTGAGTAGCTGGGACTACAGTTGTACACTGCCAGGCCCAGAATTGACCTTTAATGCCCTGCTTTCATGATAAGCACATGGCAAGCCTTAGTAATTTCACCTGAAAATATACAGGTTCCATGGCATAGACAATCATAAAGCCTGCATTTAATCAGTTCAAGGGTTGGTACTGGCACAAACTCCAGTTTCATCTAATATCCTCATAAACACATATTAACTGTCAGTAACATTCTCATTACCCAGGGAGTCTAGACAGTGAAGTACTCAAAGATTTGGGCATGAGTGGACCCATGAGGCCATGTAATAGCCAATGCCACTCCCAGCACCTGAATTAAGATGGATCAAGAAGCTGGAGCTAAATAAAACTATGCCTTCTTGAATCTTGCTCCAGCAATCCTTATTTACACTGGGGTTCTTAATGTTTTTTTCTGCCTACATCTCTTGGGCAGTCTGTTGAAACCTATGGACCATTCTGAGAATACTGTTTCTAAGTGCATAAGAAACATAGGCTTACAAAGAAAAACAGGTATTTCAAAACACAGCAAAACATTTTTTACTGTGTGAAATTATTTATATATGCTATTTGATTAATTCATTAAATACCAAGCCCTAATGAGTCTGACAACTACTATAATTTTGAAGTAGTGATACATGTACATAACATTTCAAGATACCTGCAACATCTGCAGTAAGGCAGAAAAATAACCATGATTGCTGTTGGTAACAAAGTCACAGGCACTGCTAATAGTACCAGGGTTTGTTGCCTACATTCGTAAACAAAATGCTAAAATTCTGTGAGAGGTTAGTGAAAACAAAGGTGCAATTTTTCCCATCTAAGTACCTGAATTTTATTGACAGCCCTCTTGTGGGAAGACTGTGGACTTAAGTTAAGGATCTCCTAGGGATGGGAAAGAAGAGAGAACAAAGGGAAACTGGGGCTGCGCACGCTGGTTCACACCTGTAATCCTAACACTTTGGCAAGCCGAGGCGTGTGGATCACCTGAGGTCAGGTGTTTGAGACCAGTCTGGCCAATATGTTGAAACCCTGTCTCTACTAAAAAGTACAAGAAATTAGCCGGGCATGGTGGCAGGTGCCTGTAGTCCCAGCTACTCGGGAGGCTGAGGCAGGAGAATGGCGTGAACCGGGGAGGCGGAGCTTGCAGTGATTCGAAAAAAAAAAAAAAACGAGAAATTGGTAGCAATTTTTTTAAGTGACATCCAGAGAAGCTCTAGAGAAGCATAAGGGAATATTTGTTCTTATTTTTACCAATTCCCCTTCCTCTTCTTTCTCTTCCTGTAGGAGTGATTTAAAAATCACATGGCCTCCAATGAATGTGTTATCTGACAATTAGATTATCAAAACTGTCCAGGGTTTAGGGTCATGACCAAAGTCTGGCAATGAAAGTTGGGAATATGTACAAATGTCCTCATCTGCTATGTTTTATCTCCAGCCTTGCTTTTTTCAGAATCAGCTTCCTTATTTACAGGCATGTGGGGAGTTTGAGAAAAAAAAAACTAGATCACAACATTTTATTTTAATAGTGATGTCAAGGTCTTCTTATAAGTTATTTTTATTTGACTGGAGAACATTTCTTAAGCATCTACTATGTGCCAAGCGCTTTTAAAACATTAATTTAAACCTTGTGAAATTAACAGTAACAGATTCCATTTATGGAACCTTGTGTAGAAGACTTTCTACACATCTCATTGGATTTGTCCAACAGTATTACCAGATAAGAAACTGAGGCTCAGAAAGAAGTAGTTTGCCCATGGCCACACAGCTGATAAGTGGCAGAATCCTTTTTTTTTTTTTTTTAATTTTTTCAGAACCCAAACTTGAACCACATCCTGCAAGTTATTTTTCTTGTATGTAGCTTGCATCAGATCCCACCAACAGAGAGTCTTCGAAGGGCCCAGGCCTGTCTCATTGCCCACGTCCCTGTCCTGCCTTCCTGAGGCCCAGAACACAAATGGAAAATGACTGATGATTTTGCTTCCCCTCCTTTCAGGGGCAAGTCCCAGTTGCATCTCAAGAGTCTTCCGGGACTATGGGCACAGGAGGAGATGGAGTGAAAGGGAGAAGAAAAAGCCACTCCTCTCTACCCAGTCAGCTGCCCCCACAACTGCATTCAGCCAACCACAGAGGGCACATTCCTTTTCTCCTTTCTTTAGGAAGTATTTACTGAGCGCCTCCTATGGCAGGCACTATGCTTGTGCTGCGGTCACAGTGACACCCAAAATGGAGTTTCTCACGGAGTTTAACATCTACAGGAGCGGTGTGAGAAGAACAGCAAGCATGTACACAAATGAGATCATTACAGATGGTTATAAGGACCACAAAGGACACAAATACAAAGGAATTGGAGATTGGGTAGGGGACTATTTTTTTTTTTTTTTTTTTTTTTTTGAGATGGAGTCTCGCTCTGTTGCCCTGGATGAAGTGCAGTTGTGCAATCTTGGCTCACTGCAACCGTGGCCTCCCCAGCTCAAGTGATCCTCCCACCTCAGCTCCTGAGTGGCTGGGACTACAGACATGTGCTACCAGGTCTGGCTAATTTTTGTTGTTGTTTTTTATTCTGTTGGCCAGGCTGGTCTCGAACTCCTGGCTTCAAGTGATCTGCCCACCTTGGCCTCTCAAAGTGCTAGGATTACAGCCGTGAACCACCGCACCCAGCCAGAGGACTATTTTAAATCAAGGTGTTCTCTGAGCTTTCTCTAGCACTGAAATCCATCTGAGTTATTCCCAGATAGTTCACCTTGCTAATAGCCTGTTCAGGGCTCTAGAGCAATGCTTTCTGGTAGAAATATTACCCAAACCACGTATGTAATTTTTAATTTTCTTGTAGCTAAATTTAAATAAGTAACAAGAAACAGGGGAGATGTTTAATGGTATATCTTATTTGCCTTACTATAACTCAGAATATTATTTCTACATGCAATTACTTACTATAAATGAAACCATCAATTTATTAATGAGAGTGCTTTCATTTTAAAAAATGAAGTATTTAAAATTTGGTGTATATTTTACACTTACATCACACCTCAATTCCACCTAGCCATATTTTCGAGTACTCAAAACCCACAGTGGCTAGTGGCTGCCATGCTGAGCAGGACAGCTCTAGAGCATTGATTACAGTACCTATGGGAACACTCGTGAAGTGCAGATTGTAATTTCCATTAGGATAGACTAGGGGACTTTATTATTATTATTATTATTATTATTATTTTGAGACACAGTCTCGCTCTGTCACCCAGGTTGGAGTGCAGTGGAGTGATTTTGGCTCACTGCAACCTCCGAGTAGCTGGGATTACGGTTCCCACCACCACGCCCAACTAACTTTTGTATTTTTAGTAGAGACAGCGTTTCACCATATTGTCCAGGCTGGTCTTGAGCTCCTGGCCTCAGGTGATCCACCCACCTCAGCCTCCCAAAGTGCTAGCATTACAGGCATGAGCTACCCCGCCCAGCCTAGAGGACCTTATTAATCTTTATACTTCTGTATCCCTTCTGTCTAACACAATGCCTCTTGCTAGATATGAATGAGGAAGTATAAATTCTGGTTATTAGCAACAATCTCATGACCAAACAGACTTAGAAGGAAATATGACATGGTGGATGTCAGAGTAGAGAGAGAAAGAAAAAAAAAATGTGATCCTTAATGTTCAGCTGCTGGATCAGCCCTTACCTGAAGTCTACATAATTACTAGACTTTTTGGTTACATGAGTCAGCATATTTTATTGTTTAAGCCAGTTTGAGTTGGGGTGTCTGTTACTTATGGCTGAAAGCAATTAGTACCAGGAATAAAAGTAAATGCTTGGTAAATACGACTATTTTCACAGATCAGTTAGTACAATCAAAATGCTGTGCATTTCAATCTATTTGAAGCAGTGAATTTACCCCAACTGAACATCATACAATTTAGAACAAATGTAATGAACAGAGCTGGTTCTTACCAAGCATACCCAATTTATTTGTAGTAGAAACCACTAATGATGGAGGAGCTACATTAAAGCAATAGGGGAAGAGATCAGATCTTAAAATGGAAGGCTAAGAGCAGACAACAGTCAAAAAGTAAGACAAGGACATGCACTGAGGGTGGAAAAGCACACATAAGAAGAAAACCTGGCCGGGAGTGGTGGCTCACACCTGTAATCCCAGCACTTTGGGAGGCAGAGGCAGGTGGATCACCTGAGGTCAGGAGTTTGAGACCAGCCTGGTCAACATGGCAAAATACCATCTCTACTAAAAATATACAAATTAGCTGGGCATGTTTCATGTGCCTGTAATCCCAGCTACTCAGGAGGCCGAGGCAGGAGAATTGCTTGAACCGGGGAGGCAGAGGTTGCAGTGAGCCGAGATCATGCCAGTGCACTCCAGCACTCCAAAAAAAAGAAAAAAGAAAACCTGACAGGCTGACTGTCAGAACTACCAGAACACAAGCTTTTACACACGGTAGTCATTCTGATGGCCTCTTTAGTTCATTTAGCTATTTAGAAAGAGAACATATCCTAGAGATACACTCACATCTTCCACAGGGCGTTCAGAAAAAAAAAAAAAAAAAAAAAAAAAAAAAAAAAAACCAACTTATTTTTATATTTTTCCAGTTTTCCAATTTTTAATGTTTATGGATACATTATAGTTTACATATTTATGGGGTACATGTGATTATCTGATACAAGCATACAATGTAATGATCAACTGTGGGTAATTGGGATATCCATTGCTTCAAACATTTATCATTATTTTGTGCTGGGAATATTTCATATCTGGCACTAGGTTTGTTTTTGTTTTGTTTTGTTTTTTTGAGCTGGAGTCTCACTCTGCTGCCCAGGCTGGAGTGCAGTGGTGCTATCTTGGCTCACTGCAACCTCTGCCTCCCGGGTTCATGCAATTCTCCTGCCTCAGCCTCTGGAGTAACTGGGATTACAGGTGCCCGCCACCATGCACAGCTAATTTTTTGTGTTTTTAGTCGAGATGGGGTTTCACCATGTTGGCCAGGCTGGTCTCGAACTCCTGACCTCACATGACCCACCTTCCTGGGCTTCCCAAAGTGCTGGGACTACAGGCATGAGTCACCGCCCCCGGCTCTAATCTGACAACTTACCTTCTCCTCACACTCCATGCACCATGCACACCTACCAATACTCAAATGGTGTATGAGAGCAGGAAAACTCTGTACAACAACAAACTTTTCAAGTAAAATTATTTCATCTCACATTCCAAAAGTCTTTGATACAGGCCCAAATCTTCATGCAGCACCCCTTTGCACATACAGGACTATAGTGATGTATTTGCAACTTGGCAATTGGTTACTTCCTGTGTGGCCACATGAAAAAGAGCCAGCATGATCTGAGAAAAATGGGAATCTTCTCTGAGGGGGTGCATCCCAGTTTACATAGGAGACTCACTCAAAACTACCGAGGCCGAGTTTTCACTGGTAATAAAAAGCCCACCACAATGGATGGTTGGTCCTTAGCACTTCCCCGCTGCATCCCCACATTTAGCAGTCTGATATTTGTTTCAAAGAACTTCATGAAGTGTCCAGATGCAAGTGGCTCACACCTGTAATCCCAGCACTTTGGGAGCCTGAGGCGGGCAAATCACCTGAGGTTAGGAGTTCAAGACCAGCCTGGATGACATGGGGAAACCTTGTCTCTACTAAAAATGCAACAATTAGCTGGGCATGGTGGCAGGCGCCTGTAATACCAGCTACTAGGGAGGCCAAGGCAGGAGAATCACTTGAACCTGGGAAGTGGAGGTTGCAATCAGGCGAGATGGCGCCACTGTATGCCAGCCTGGGCCACAAGAGTGAAACTCCATCTCAAAAAATAATAATAATAAAATAATTAAAAAATTAAGAACTTTATGAAGTCAAAGCTCTACTATACATACAACATGAGGAAAATGACAATTCACTGTCTTCAATAATCTGAACTTCCTAATTACTAAATGACTTTATAGGAACTGAAGTTTTCAGTCTCCCATTGTCTGCAAAAGATGATTTGGCTGGAAAAAAAGATTATTTGGAGTGGGGGGTATTTAATTACGAGAACTATTTGAATCTCAGTCAGAAGGTGTTTACAAATAAATGGTCTATGAATCACAATCATCTCTATCTGTTCATTAATGCAGAGTCCCTACTTCATCTTATTGTTCTGCTGAAGCTGTGTTTGAAAATAATATATTGCATTTCTTCACAAAATATTGGCAAAGATAGCTATTCCGTAATAGAGCTGATCTGGCTGTACCTTGAGTCATCTGTCTTCTATGTGTCATAAGTGTTCTAGCTCATTCATTGCCTCATGTTTCATAAGTGCTCATTTGCTACATTTCCATCTGCTCATCCATAAGCAATGCATGCTGTGTCTTCTTCATGGTCACATGAAGACAAATTTGGGGGCGTTACAGAATGTGGATCTTAAGACAAACATCTGATTATATTCAACTTTTTAAAAAATCTCACTTCTTGGAGAGAATAAGAAGTAATTTTATTTTCCAAGTAGGAATCTGAGTCTTATATGCTATTTAAAGAAAAAAATTCACAAAGCCAGGTTGCTCACTTCAGTAGAGGGCAATTTTTCATCAGCCAGGTCTGTCAAGTCCATTTTATTTCACAAATTGGACAGCCGTATCTGTGTGTTTTCTATCAGCCTTAAGAAAATGGTACTCTTTTGATTGGTAGTACTGGGTTTTATTTTGGGATGTTCTCTCTTTTTATCAAGAGTGAGGAAAAATATCTTGACAGTATTCAATATTTTTGAAAGCACATGATATTTACACAAAGGATAAGACCAGAATAAAACTTAAAGCATTTGATAGACATTACTTCATGAATCTTAGAACTATCTTTGAAACAAAGCGAGGAACAAAGGACAAATATTTATGGAAGGTCTGCTATGTGCCAGGAACTGGACTGGGTAATTCATATAAATCATCTCCTTCAATATTCACAAAACCCCTATGATATGGGTATTCTTTTTTCCAAATATATATATTTTTTATTTCAATAGCTTTTAGGATACATAACCAGTAGTTTCTGGTTATGTAGATTAATTGGATAGTGGTAAAGTCTGAGATTTTAGTGCACCTGTCACCAAGTAGTGTATTTTGTATGCACCCTATAGTTTTTTTATTCCTCACCCTTCTCCCACCCTCCCCCTTTTGAATCCAAGGTCTATTACACCACTCTGTATGCCTTTGCGTACCCGGATATGTGTATTCTTATCTCCATTTTAAAGATAAGAAAACTGAACTAGGTGAGGTCAGTAATTGGCCCAGAGTGATACAGAGGGAAAATGAAAGGGAATCAGGATTCAAATCCAGCTCGATGTTTCTAAACTCATGCTCCAAGGGGCTTACAATGAAGAAAACATTAAAAATAACCTCAATAACACAGGCATTGATTAAGTAAATTACAGTATATCCAGCTGGGTGTGGTGGCTCACGCCTGTAATCCCAGCACTTGGGGAGGCTGAGGCAGGCGGATCACCTGTGACCAGGAGTTTGAGACTAGCCTGGCCAACATGGTGAAACCCCGTCTCCATTAAAAATATAAAAATGATCTGGGCATGGTGGCACATGCCTGTAATCCCAGCTACTTGGGAGGCTGAGGCATGAGAATCACTTGAACCCAAAAGGCAGAGGTTGCAGTGAGCTGAAATCGTGCTACTGCACTTCCAGCCTGGGCAACAGAGCAAGGCTCTGTCATAAATAAATAAGTAAATACATAAATTAAATAGAATGTATTATATGGTCCCTTAGAAGAGATACGTAATTTTATGTCTATATTTGCATTTAAAAAGTTGTTACTGCTGGGTGGTGAAGTATACTTCTTTTGTTGTTTATTTACGGTTGGTCTACAGTGAGCCTGTATTACCTGGATGGAATGATAAATGAATAGATAGTTGGATGACAAGGTAGATAGACTGACAGACACACAGATAGATGTAGAATATATTAAAATTTAAGGATTCAGTGTTTCAGGAAAAGAAGTAAGATTTTTAGCACATTTGACATTTGAAAACCTCTATACACTTTAGGAATATCTAATCATCTGTAACATACCTGCAGAGTTCAGAAAAAAATCTATATATCTGTATCTATATCAGTATTTATCTATACATTTATAGATATATTTTATCATATACCATCTGCCCATACATATAAAAGTATATAAATGTATATGTAGAGGATGATACACTATATATACATTTACAGATGGACAATGAAAGTATATATATAATAGAATAAATGTAGTAAATGGTAATAATCAGGGAATCTGGGTAAAGGGTACATAGATGTTCCTTGTGCTATTTGTTCAACTTCTCAAAGTTTGAATTATCTCAAAATAAAAAATTTATAAATCTAATACATATTTTATGCAGCTGTTTTTTGTTTTTTTGAGATAGAGTTTTACTCTGTCACTCAGACTGGAGTGCATTGGCACGATCTTGGCTCAATGCAACCTCTGCCTCCTGGGTTCAAGCGATTCTCCTGTCTCAGCCTCCTGAGTAGCTGGGATTACAGGCGCCTGCCACCACACCTGGCTAATTTTTGTATTTTTAGTAGAAACAGGTTTTCGCTACATTGGCCAGGCTGGTCTTGAACTCCTGACCTCAAGCGATCCACCCACCTCGGCCTCCCAAAGTGGTGGGATTACAGGCAAGAGCCACTGTGTCCAGCTATTTTATATTTTACCTATTTTTGTTACAAGACACTAATTTTAAGAGACCCTCTTTCACCATTTGCTCTCCTTCTTGACATCTGAAACAAGAACCCCACAACCAGTTTGTGAATTTGGCCTTTACAGTGCTTGTCATAGAGTAACTTGGGATTTATTGAATTATGTCTTTCCCAGAGCATAGAAACATATATAGGAAGCCTCCCACTTTGTTTGACTATGCCAGCACAATCTTAATAACAGAGTTTGACAAACCTAGTACACAAAACAACCACAAACCAATATGAATCATAAATATAGACACAAAAGTGTGAAACAAATTGCTAGCTTCTTCAATTCTGGTAATGTCTTAAAAAATACAAACCATTAATAGGCAGGATTTATTTCAAAATTATAAGTTTAGTTCAGCAGGGGTAAATCAAGATAAGGTAAAAGAGAGACTCTATCTGAGTCTCTTGATAAATGGCAAAGAGGCATTTTTCTTGGGCAGCACCTTTTTGCAAACTAGGAACAACAGAACACAAAAAAGAATAGCTATCTAAAACAAACAAACAAAAAGTGTATGTTTTCAGGGGAAATACTGGAGGCATTACCACCCAAGCAAGGAATAAGAAACTTACACCCATTATCATTGCTATTATTCAACACTGTTCTGGTATTTTTGTTTTTTGAGATGAAGTCTCACTCCGTCACCCAGACGAGTGCAGTGGTGTGATCTCAGCTCACTGCAACCCCTGCCTGCTGGGTTCAAGCAATTCTCCTGCCTCAGCCTCCTGAGTAGCTGGGATAACAGGCGTGAACCACCATGCATGGCTAATTTTTTTATATTTTTAGTAGAGACGAGGTTTTACCATGTTGGCCAGGCTGGTCTCAAACTCCTGACCTGAAGGTGATCCACCTGCCTTGTGTAATCCCAAAGTGCTGGGATGACAGGCATTAGCCACCACGCTCAGCCTGTTCTAGTATTTCTTACCTTTATTATTAACTATCTAAGAAATCCAAAGAAGCTACCAAGGAGCTATCAACTAACTAGACAGTTCCAATTGAATCCAATACATACATTCAAAGCTTTACTTTATACTAGGCATCAGGGACTGGCAAACTGTTTATAAAAGTCAAACAGTAAATATTTTAGGGTTTTTGGGCCATCCAGTTTCCATGGCAACTATTCGGTTGTGCCACTGGAGGGCAAAAGCAGCCATTGATAATGCATAAGTGAATGGATGTGGCTGTGTTCCAATAAAACTTCCAGGCAGTGGACTGGATTTTGTCTACTGGCCATGGTTTGCTGACTTCTACTTTATACCACAGAAAGCAGTTGATGGGAAAAAGTTATCCTTTAAAACATCAAAAAAAAAAAAAAAAAAGAAAGAAATATAAAGACCCAGAAACAAACTTTTTTGTTTTTGTTTTTTTTTTGAGACAGAGTTCAGAGTTTCACTCTTGTTGCCCAGGCTGCAGCGCAATGGCGCGATCTCGGCTCACTGCAATCTCTGCCTCCCAGTTCAAGCGATTCGCCTGCCTCAGCCTTCTGAGTAGCTGGGATTACAGGCACCACCATGCCCGGCTAATTTTTTAATTTTTAGTAGAGCCTAGGTTTTGATATGTTAGCCATGGCTGGTCTTGAACTCCTGACCTCAGGTGATCCACCTGCCTCGGCCTCCCAAAGTGCTGGGATTACAGGCATGAGCCACCGCGCCCAGCTGAAAGAAACTTTCTAAAAGGCAATTTGGCTATATGCATCAAAAAAGAAATCTAGAGTACTCTTTCAACCCAGTAATTCCATTTCTGGGAATTTATCCTAAGGATACATTTAGATCATTTAGATAAGGACATAAAGATGTATACACAAGGATGTTTATTACAGTGTTATTTATAATAAGAAAAGTTGGCCAGGTGCAGTGGCTCACGCCTGTAATCCCAGCACTTTGGGAGGCTGAGGCAGGCCAATCACTTGAGGTCAGGAGTTCGAGACTAGCCTGACCAACATGGTGAAACCCCATCTCTACTAAAAATACAAAAATTAGCCAGGCATGGTGGCAAGTGCCTGTAATCCCAGCTACTCAGAAGGCTGAGGCAGGAGAATCGCTTGTTTGAACCCAGGAGGCTGAGGTTGCAGTGAGCCGAGATAGTGCCATTGCACTCCAGCCTGGGTGACAAGAGCAAGCAAGCAAGAAAGCAAGAAAGAAAAGGTATCTACTGACATAATCTATGTCTATGAGGAATGCATAGTTTCTGAAAATAAGTTAGAGTAGTACGCATAATATCAGCTAATTTTTAAAATATATAGGTGTGCATATGAAGTTATGCATATGGACCCACATGTGCAACAAAACCTGGGAAGAAATATCCCCAACTGCTTTATTAGCAGTTATTTCTTATGATGGATTTATGAGCGACCTTTCTTTTAATTTTTGCTCTCTTTTTATTTCTTCAATGGAGCTGGGAAATAAAATTTTTGATTTTTAAAAGGAAGCTAGTAAATACAAAAACCCTGTGCTAAACAATTTACTCGCATTTCTATTGATTTTGAAGGAGCCTATAGAAAGTACCCTCCTCAAACAAAGCATATTGATATACAGATTTTAACTTTTATGTTAAAATTCCAGACACCCCTGAAAAGTTATTTAAGTTATCGTTAACCACTTCATGTCCTGAAGATAGAAATCTTTGGGTTATAACTAATGCAAAAGGAGCTTATGTCTGGAAATCTTGTAGTTTTCTTATCCTTCAGTAATGTTTCTGCACGCATGACTGTGCGTGTGTGTGTGTGTGCACATGTGTGTGTACACATCTGTCTATTGAGTAAGAAAAGCAAGATAAGGTAAATAGGAAATGGACAAGAATGGTAAATCAAAGACCAACATGAATGAATGTCCTACAGGGAAATAAGTATTAGTAAACTCACTCCTCAAGGTCTTATTTATGATTTTATAGTATGAGAATCTTCCTTTGGGTTTAGGAGAAAACCCTGACATCCTTGTAAATTCTCATTTATAATTTACCAAGACTGAATTTGGGTCTCCTAATAGAAAATATTAAATCCATGTGATTTATATCTAGTTGTGACATTTAAGCACATTTTTCCTCATAATTGACAATAGGTATCTAATTATTTATTTTGCCAAGAGTTTTACTTATTGTAAAATGATATATATTTAATTTTCAAGTATTTAAAATCTTGGGGAAATGTAAATGGGAAGGGAAAATGATTTTTATAACTTCTCAGGAGTTCTTTGTAGGTGTTACTGAATGCAAGTTACATGGTGTAACTCACAGTTGTCAAAAAGAGCCAAAAAACCCCACAATTTTTGCCTTCTCAAAACAATTACCTTATCTGGCTTTGAAATCTTCCTACTTCCCTCCTGAAGTGGCCTTCTCCAATAGCTTAGCATAAAAATTAGATCCAATGCTAACAGAATATCCTCCAATAATAGACATTTCCAACTTTGGCGGGGGGCGGGGGGCGGGGGGATTTCTTTGAGCACATATGCATGTTTGTGTGCATGCACGTGTGAGTATGTGTGTGTGAGCTTGTCATTGCTAGAGTGGCCATGGGAGAAAAGTGAATCTCCCTAGCGCCAACTTAGAAGTTAACAGGAACAATATGACAACCACAAGGTCATCCAGAGTTCTCAAAAGTGATGTCAAAAGATGATGAGGTGTTAAGTACATTTTGTAAGCCATGAAAATCCAGGACACAATCAGCAAGAAATGAAGTTTGCTCTGAATACGACAGACAAATGAGTATATTGATACAATTTTCATTAACTATTCCTTTGCTTGCAATCTCAATCAAATGCTCTTTATCCTTCAGCAGAATTTACTATTACCAAACATGAACATAACAACCTACATTAGTCTTATGTTGAGATCTGGGAGATCAAAATTCTGCAAACTTTCCTTTCAACCTTTCATTTAAAAAATTCTTGGAAATGAATTTAGTATAGTTAAAAAGTGAGAAGTCATGCTTCAAATCCCAAACTATATTTTTCCTGTCAAATATTGCTCTCTGTAAAGTGTATCACCAAACCCCAGTAGAAACTTACCCTTCAACTTGAGGTCAACATTATGTCTCAGCCAAGGATAAACCCCATAGCTTGGCATATCTTCGGGAATTGGATTATCGCTTATCCAGCCATCACAAGCGAACCGGAAGAAATTATCACAAGGATCCACAGACAGATTTACTTTACTTAAGATAGCAGCAGCTATTTAGAAAGAAAATCATAGGATTAATGATAAGCACTGAATGTTGTGTACTGTTCTTTTCCAAATTAAACAACGATTTCATATCAACCAGTTTCCAAGCCTTGGCATTTATATTTCCCCTTAAAAAAACTCTCTGAATCTACCTCACTATATGAAATGACTACATTCAAAGTGAATGGACAGGCTGGGCGCAGTGGCTCACGTCTGTAATCCCAGCACTTTGGGAGGCCGAGGCAGGTGGACCACCTGACATCGGGAGTTTGAGATCAGTCTGGCCAACATGGTGAAATCCTATCTCTACTAAAAATACAAAAATTAGCCAGATATGGTGGTGCATGCCTGTAATCCCAGCTACTCGGAGGCTGAGGCAGAAGAATTGCTTAAATTCAGGAGGCAGAGTTTGCAGTGAGCCAAGATCGCACCACTGCAGTCCAGCCTGGGGTGACAAAGTGAAACGGTCTCTCAAAAAAAAAAAAAAAAAAAGTGAATGGATAAAAGTTTGGTGGTATTATCACTACCGGCTTTTACAGGATCATCCCTAACATCTGTGGGGTATGGGACAGGAATACAAATAGAGTGTGTGGTCAATTATTTGCAAAGATAACTGTGACTCTTTCTTCTATCCTGCTTGTCCTTCTGCAAAGTGACCTTGCTGCTCTTC
The DNA here is from genome assembly GCF_008728515.1 of Papio anubis. NCBI lineage: Eukaryota > Metazoa > Chordata > Mammalia > Primates > Cercopithecidae > Papio > Papio anubis. The sequence goes on from NC_044996.1 coordinate 123,411,393, forward strand.
CCATCAAGTGGTAGAGTCTATTTCCCCTGCCTTGAATTTGGACTGACCTTGTCACTTGCTTTGACCAACAGAATTGGCAGAAGTAACTTTCTGTGAGTTTCAAAGCTAAGCCTTAAGAGGCCTTGCACCTTCCATATTAACTCCCTTTGAATGGAGCCCTTTAGCTGCCCTTTGAAGCAGCCTCCTGGAGGACAAGAGGCTACATAGAGAAGAACCAAGCCAGCACAACTGCCAAACGTTGACTGAGGCCATGATTCACCTTCCAGTCCAGGCGCCCCTCTAGCTGAATGCAGCTGCACAAATGAGCCTAGGCAAAAATCAGCAGAGAAACCATCCACCAAACACACAAAATCATGAGAAATAGCAAAGGATTTTTGTTCCAGGCCTCTATAGTTTGGGTGGTTTGCCTCACAGTGAAGGCTAATGGAAACAGGAGTCCATATGTCATCTAGCTAAATATTTAAAAATTATATTTACAATATACTTTCAAATTCTTGAGCTCCTTGATATTCAGTGTAGCTCTCAGAGAAATAAAGCCCCAGAAGAGACCCACACAGATCCTGGAAGGGAGCTTGGGGCCATCGGGCAGGGAATTCTGGGGTGTAGAAGGAAAGGGCTGCCTACTTGGCTCCACAGACGCCTTGATTGGAGGAGAGGCATGGCCAGAGGAGGGCCAAAGTAGGGTGTTCTAAATGAGGGACCCAGGTCTAGCGGTAGAACTGAGTATGTGTATAAGTTAACAGAAAGACACAATAGACTGATCTACCTTTTTTTTTTTCCTCTTTCATAAGCCCATACACAATTACATATAGAAGACAGCCCATAGGTAGGAGATGTGTGCATAAATACGTAACCATGAGCTTTAAAAGAAAACCCTTCATTACAAAATGAGAAGTTTCCAAAATTCCCAATATTGAACTCCAACGCCCTTCCAACTGCCATACAATTGCTGGCTACCACTCTAGCACAAAGATATGTACCAACTGACTTTTTAAAAACTAGCCAATACTTTAATGACATTGGAAAGATGACATTCTGGGCAATTTTCATACTTTAAATAATGCCAGAATATATTTTTGTTTGAAGTAATGAAAACCCAATGAGATTTCAGCTAAATATGAATGAACTGCCCCAAAAAAGTACAATCTGTGTAAATTTTGATACATATCTTACAGTTTGGTTACATGTGTGGTTCCTTCAGGTTTAAAAATAAGGCTAGATATTTCTCCAGCCTAGTTTTCTACAAAAATTTCAAACAGCCTTTTGTCTTCAATGAAGTGAATAATATAAAAACATTCTAATTTCTATAGGCCCTCAAAATCCCCACCATTTTCAAACCTCCCCCAACGACACAAAAGAAAAACAAAAAAAAAACAAACTAGCCAAAAATTGGTTTAGAGGCCAAACACTGTGGCTCATGCCAGTAATCCCAGCATTTTGGGAGTCTGAGGTGGGCATATCACTTGAGCCCAGGAGTTGGAGACCAACCTGGGCAACATGGCAAAACTCCGTCTCTACAAAAAAAAAAAAAAAAAAAAAAAGACTCGGAAGTTTGATAAATTTCAAATTGGCTTAACATTTTCATGCTTCAGAACTAGCATCAGTTGTCTTTAATTACATTTTCACTTACTGCTACTATTTTATCATTAATATTTAATGTGCAAATGTGCTAGGACATAACAAAATCTTTCTTTTGGTTGGTATTTATACATATATATTTCTATATACAGTTACTGTATGCAGCCACAGAATGAATCTGCTATGTGACACCTCAGAGACATGGATCACACGTCTCAGTCCCACACAACATTTCCAGTTACACAGAGGAGCCCTCACACGCATTTTTATCCACATACGTACACTGTTTTCCGGCCTCCTTCTCAAATTTTCCCTGCCCCCAACCCTCAAATGTATCCTCTCCATCTCACCAGTATTCTTGCAGGTACCTAGAAAAACTGCAAGGTCAGCTCTGACCTTGGCCCTGATACAAAAGTTGGGGAATACATCACTCACATTGAATTTGGAAAGAAGCCTGCTGAGTGAGAAAACTCTAGCTTCAGCCTCCCAATCCATCATTCACAACTCACAGCGGGGCACAGGGCTGCACTTTCTGCAGGGGAACTGTGACTTCAAATTGCAAGGGACCATAGTTGTCAAGACACCGAAACGCATTTCCCCCTACTCAGCTCCGTGGAGAAAACCCAGAGTCTTGATTTAATAAAAGAAATATGATGATGAAGGAAATCTGTGAAAGCTCAGGCTGCGTACTCTTCCAAGTCATTGTATATAAGGTTCATTGTCACACAGTCTCCAGCTGGTGTTTATGTAGTAGAGGTGGAGGCATCCTAAATACCAGCCTCTGTCTTTAGATTTAATCAAGGATGAAGGGAGAGAGTAGTAATAATAATAATTAACAATAATAAAATCACCAATATTGAGTATTTCCTTTTTGCCAGGAACTACGCTAAGCCCTTTTTAAGCAATATGATATCATGGCAAACTCTAGAGCCAGACCACTTGTGTTTGAATGACAGAAACACTATGCAGCAGCTAAGACACCTTAGGCAGGTGATTTAACCTGCGTCTTAGTTTCCTCACCTGAAAATGGGGATAATAATAGCACCCCATAGAATCATGATGCAAATTAAATATATGTAAAGTGCTTAGAATAGTGTTGGGCACATTACCGTATAAATGCAGGATGCCCGGTAAAGTTTGAATTTCTGATAAACAACCACTTTTTAGAATAAGTGTGTACCAAATATTCCATGGGACATACACCAAAAAAAGTAGTCATTGTATACCTGCAGTTCAAATTTCACTGAGCATCCTGTATGTATGTATGTATTCAGCTAAATCTGGGAACTATAATTCTACAATCACTTATCTGAAACTCTTGAGGCTAGATATGTTTCAGAGCTCATAGATTTTTCAGATTTTAGAAAAAAAATACATTGCATATAACCACCGATCATGTAATACTTCAGCAATGGCTGGAGTGGCAGGCCTGAAGCAAGTGCATTAATATTTCCATAGGGAAACATATGCATATTCTTATAAGTAAGATAAATGAAATCTGAAGCAGCCTCACATGAGTTAAGATCCAATTTTGCCATCACAGGAATTGAGATCAGGCCCCCATCTTGCCAACTGAAGGTTACAATGTTTTCTGGGTTTGGGGTTCAGAATTAGCATTGTGAACCTAGATTACTGCTACTACCATTATTATTTTCTTTTTCTTTTTCTTTTTTTAATTTTTTCGGTTTTTTTGAGACGGAGTCTCACTATGTTGCCCAGGCTGAACTGCAGCCTCCCCCTTAGGGCTGAAGTGCAGATTCAACCTGCAATCTCAGCTCACTGCAACCTCCACCTCCCAGGTTCAAGTGATTCTCCTGCCTCGGCCTCCCAGGTAGCTGGGATTACATGCGTGTGCCACCACGCCTGGCTAATTTTTGTATTTTTAGTAGACAAGGGGTTTCACCATGTTGGCCATACTGGTCTTGAACTCCTGGCCTGAAGTCATCTGTCTGCCTCAGCATCCCAAAGTGCTGGGGTGGCAGGCGGGAGCCACCGGGCCCAGTCTATTATTATTTTCTTTTATTCTCACAACTAGTATAAGTAAAAACTGTTATTCCCATTTTACACGTGGTGAGACTGAGGCTTAGGGTGGCTATATATTTAGCCCAGGATCATGTGGCTTGTAAATAGCTAGATCATGCTTCACACCCAGTCACTCTGTCTGCCCTTATCTGCGATCATGAGCATGCATGCCCTTTCCTTGTTTCTTCGCATTCTTCGTACAGCTCTTGTTTTGAAAGAGGGATTAAAATAAGAGGACACAGAGAAGAGGAGAGTTAAGGAGAGGAGGCATCTCAGAAATGGTTGGCACCTGCTCAGAAATGGTCCAGAAGGCGATCAAACACTCTAGTCTTCTGAACTTTCAGCACGCACGCCCACACACGCACAGCCTCTTGTTTAAGGCCCTGGCTTGGCCGCAATTCTCCTGTCATGTGTACTCAACAGCTGTTCTGCAGACCCCTGGGCACACTGAGGCTCATGCTACACTAAAGAGAACTGTGTCTTTGGTGAGCCTTTCACTACAGAAACAGCAAAATCAGTATATATTTTTTCAACATTAGAAAGCCATTTGCCAATGTGAAAATTAAAAACAGGACAGCAAGGCAAAACACACTAGCTGGCAGGAGGCTGTAAGTTTTACACTTGCATTATTATGATGTATAATACAGAACGAAAACTCACAAAATAAGTGGCCTTCCATACAAAAAATGTGTTCTAAACTCAAGTTGAAAATTTATGAGCTCAAAAATTCCCATTTCACACATCTGCAAGAACCCTACCACAGCCAAAGCACCGGGTGACATAAACTCTAAAACCTGTCCTGATAGTTCCGCCTGCTCTCTCACCCTACTCCATGACATCCTCTCGCCACTGGAGAAAACCCCAGGTCAATTACTCAAGCCTGGAGCAGGAAAGGTCCTGGGAGTTCCCAGATCGTTCCAGGGCCAAAAAGAGTTGCCTGTCATGGCCCCATATCACCAAGGAAAAGATGGAAAGGAGTCAGACATGGACACGAAGTCCAGTTCTGCTACTAACTCAGGATGAGACCCTGAGCAGTTATTTAGCCTCCAGAAGCCTCCATGTCCTCATCTGGAAGTGAGGATGGTGATAGCACCAACTTCAACGGGGATCTTTTGAAGGTTTTATGAGATGGTGCCTGTAAGTCACTCAACACACAGCCTGGTTAAAACAGATATATTGATCATTTAAGAATGGAACAAAAAAAAGAACTCTACTAACACAATTATCTAAGCCACTACCTTTGTATAAGGTCTCAGAGTTTACAAACTCTTTCACCTAAGTGTTTCCCATCTCAACAAACACCACTGCCCAACCATCACCAAAAATCTAAGCATCACCCACAACTGTCTGCTTTTGTTCACAGCCCAAATCGAATCCTTCAATAGGCCCTCTACCTCCTAATCCTTCCCCCATTCTCCCTCTCCATCTCTTGAATTCAAGGCAGCATTGCCTCTCACCTGGCATACGGAAATAAACCTACCTGAGTCACCTTCTTCTATTCTTGTTCCCTATGGTCTCTTCTCCATCAGGAAAGACTCCCGCTAATGGAGCCCTCCACCGAGACATCTTTTGAAATGCTCATAAGATGTACTCTCTTTCATAAAAGCCTCCAGAGGCTTCTGAGTGTACTTAAGGAAAGCCCAAACTCCCTGGCACTTGGGCCCCCCCATTGACTCCTCATCGCTTGCACCTCACCTAGCAAAAGCTCCTCCCGTTCCTCAAGTCCACGCTTCTATCCACCCTTTGCCCCATCTGTTCCCCCCACCTGGAAAGCCCTTGCCTCAGTCTTCACACAGCATTTCCCTCCTCAGCATTCAAAGGTCACCTTCAAGGTCATGTCCTCAGGCTTTTCAATCTAGCCATCCTGTCACTTGCTATCACATTGTTCTATGTGTTAAATTTTCTCTGTAACGTGTTCCACTGACTGATATTTCTCTTTCTTTCTTTCTTTTAGAGACGGGGTCTCACTAATTTGCCCAGGCTGGCCTCCAACTCCAGGGCTCAAGCCTCAGCCTCCCAAGTGGCTGGAATTAAAGGCGTGTATCACCATGCCCAGTTTCATAATTTTCTTCTTGTATTAATTGCCGTATTGTCTTTCTTCCCATACCTGGTTCACTGCTCTATTTCCAAAACCTAACTCAGTACCTGATGTGCAACAAATATTTGGTGAATTTGTTCATTAACCTCTTAAGGCCAAGAGGAAAGTTAAAGGGCCACATGCTTAACTTGTTTGATGACCTTCCTTTTGAAAAAAGTGTCCCTGCCCACTTAAAGAATGAGGGTGAGGGCTGGAATCTGGCTCCCTCAAATCTAGGCCCTAACACTGATTTAGGAGGGAAATCTAATAGCTATGTGTGGGACCCCCAGGTATCCCTCCTCCTCCCGCCCCGCCGCTTTCGGTGTGCTAACCAAAAATGACAGAATACCCTGATCACTCTGTGACCCAGCCAGTGGCCGGTTTGTTTTGTTTTGTTTTGTCTTTGAGATAGACGTTCCCTCTGTCACCCAGGCTGAAGTGCAATGGTACGATCTCAGCTCACTGCAGCCTCCGCCTCCTGGGCTCAAACAATTCTCATGCCTCAGCCTCCCAAGTAGCTGAGATTACAGGCATGAGCCACCATGCCCGGCTAATTCCAGCTGCAGGTTTTTCCCAGCAGGCTTAGGCCCAAACTGGACCCTTGGACATTCCCAGGCACTGATAAAGGTATCGAGGTTGATGCACAAAACACTGAAAGAAACCAGTACTGGCTCTGAGCCAAATTCCTTAAACCGTCATATAGTCTCCACACCCTAATACCCTAAGTAGAACACCCCTTTTCTCTCACTGTCTTGAGGATACACTGCAGCACTTTCAACATAAGCTGCACTAATAAATGCTTTGGACTGACCGGCTGCCCTGGCATCTATTGAGTGCTTCTTTCTTTGGAATCCCAACTGGCCCCATCTCGGGATGGGGTACTCCCTCATGGGAACTTCCCTGTCGCTGCTTTTGGGGCGACTCCAGACATGAGTTCAATGGGATAAGACACTGTGGCAAAACTGCGGCAACTTTAAGTGTCATCTTCACCTTGGGATACCCACTGATACACAGCCTGGTCACCTCAAGAGAAGTTTGACTTGCAACGTGTGACACAAAAAAGGATCCCAGCCAGGCACAGTGGCTCTCACCTGTAATCCTAGCACTTTGGGAGGCCAAGGCGGGTGGATCACTTGAGGTCAGGAGTTCGAGACCAGCATGGCCAACATGGTGAAACTCCATCTCTACTACAAATACAAAAATTAGCCGGGCGTGGTGGTGGGCACCTGTAACCTCAGCTACTAGGGAGGCTGAGGCAGGAGAATCACTTGAGCCCAGGAAGTGGAGGATGCAGTGAGCTGAGGTCGCGCTAGCCTGGGCGACAGAGCAAGACTCCGTCTCAGTTTAAAAAAAAGAAAAAAAGGATTCCCACTGGCAATGGAAGCATGGATTTATTTACAAAGGAGCCTTGCTTGGAGGCAGGCAAGTCAGACCCACAGACCAGAAAATATGCAACTGCTTAAGCTAAAGAGGAATCTATAGCCAGCGGAGCCATAGGAAGACCAATGTTCTCTGCCTGTGGGTCTTAAGAGAGGCCATTCAGCCTTCCAAGCCCCTTTCCTGATTCCCTTGCAACAACGCTTAGAACACCACAGCTGTTTTTTGTAAGGAAAAAGAAAACAGGAAACCTAAGATCCACTATTTCGCACCAAAACTTGAAAATAAACTTAAAATTTCTTCAAAATTGCATTTAGTACTTGGTAAACCTCAAGCAAACAGAATACTAAAAATACCACCTGTCTTCTCTTCCACTTCCCAAGGTACCATAATTATAACTTGACACAGGATGGAAAACTGTGACTTACCAGCTTCGATGCATTCTGGCTTCAGGCAGTACTCCTGTTTAGCTTGGAGACTTAAGAGACCTTGACTCACTGAAAAAACAGACCAAAATAAATGACTGACTTGTAGCAGACCACCATCCGGTAAACCACCCTCGGAAACATATGCAACACATTTGATATCAGTTCATCCTTCTCAGTGTTGACACGGTATTCCAAAACCCAGTTGGTTCAATGTCACGAAACCAGACTCTAGTTGCTAGCTACATAACCTTGGTAAGACTCTTGGTTGCTTTGAAACTCAGTTCTCTCATATGTAAGATAAGTAAGTATAACTAGACCAGAGCTCCTAAGAGTGTGGTCTCTAAAGCAGAAGCAGCTGTTGCTGCTGCACCTGGGAGCTTGTTAGAAAGTCACTCCAGATCTTGACTCAGAAAACCTGGGGGTGGGGCCCAGCCATCTGCAGTTTAACAAGCCCCCCAGGTGATTCCGATACATGCTCAAATATGAGCACCACTGGGCGAGATACTCTCTAAAGTCGTTTCAACCTCCAATTATCAGTGGTTTAAGTCTCATACTTTCACTCTATTGGTTATAACTCCATGCCCATGTTCAAGATGGGAAAATTGAAACTTAAACTATGTCATTTGGAGGCAATCAGAGTGGAAATAGAAAGCTAGCATGTATGGCTTTTAGAGTTCTGGATCTTATCTAAACCATCCATACAGATATGGACCAAAAAAGGAGTAGGGGTAAAGAATATACTGAACATATCTCAATCACCTATTAGTAGCAACAGTCATTTTCCGCCTGCCCTGAACCCCACAAACCCTCCGCCCACCAGGCCCAGCTTAGCTACCAGACATTTGCAACTCTGTGGAACAAGCTTCCAGCTATTTCCTCCTTTCCCCCCTTCCAAAAAAAAAAAAAAGTCTGAAATTGAAATGGCTTTTCACCAATGGCTTAATGTCCCCATCTGGCTGGCAACATTATCTAAATAGGTTTCTGCAGAAGTACAGAAGGGTGCCCATTTGTCAACCCCAGGTAGCACCTGGGCATTAGCAGATGTGAGTTTAAGATTTCAAAAATATTTGTGGTAGCTGAGGAAATTCTGGGGAATTCATTCTTGCTGTGCTCTGTGAGCAGAAACAATGAATCATTTGGAGATGTGGCCATGGGGAGAGGGATGGTGGGAGGTGAATGGGGACCAAGGCTCTCTGTGGAAGGATCAGAAAGCTCGGCTGTGCCTATATTTCTGCTAGAGATGGAAGACCTATAGATTACTAGCCAGTGTGGCAAGTTTTTGTAAATGGAGCCTTCTTTTCCTTTGTTTTTTTCTCTGCTGCCATCTTCCAAGCAGCCTCTTTGCATTGTGTTACATTATAGATTCAAGAAAACTGCCTAGGAAACATCTCAGTCCTATTTTTTTTTTTTTGGAGACGAGTCTCTCTCTGTCACCCAGGCTGGAGTGCAGTGGCACGAGCTCAGCTCACTGCAAGCTCCGCCTCCTAGGTTCACACCATCCTCCTGCCTCAGCCACCTAAGTAGCTGGGACTACAGGCACCTGCCACCAGGCCCGGCTAATTTTTTGTATTTTTAGTAGAGACGGGGTTTCACCATGTTAGCCAGGATGGTCTCGATCTCCTGACTTCGTGATCCGCCCACCTCAGCCTCCCAAAGTGCTGGGATTACAGGCGTGAGCCACTGTGCCCAGTCCATCTCAGTCCTATTTTTAAGAAAATAAGTTTCTTAGCAAAAAGATATGTTTTGATTTCTGTATAAAGCAAAAAAAAAAAGGTAAAAATATATATATGGGCAGCATAAAGATTAGTGTGCAATATTCCACTATGCCTGGGTGGTAGAACCTCAGGGGGAATTTTCCCCAACAGTCAATTTTTATATGTTCATCTAATTTTCTTTAGTGAGCATGTGTTCTTTTTTTATAATGCAAAAATAAGCTTTATTGTAAATAATAATAATATTTTTATAATTCTGGACAATATCTTCTTGATCTTAGCCTTATTTTAAAAAACAAAAGAGCTAATAAAATCATTAAAGATTTATTCCTTTCATGAGAAATAATTCTTGACCCAAAACCTTGAAGAAGTAAAATCAAGTATCTTTATCTAATGATGAGTAGAAGGAAGGTTTTAAATATAACTAATTAGGCCGGGCACAGTGGCTCAGGCCTGTAATCCCAGCACTTTGGGTGACCGAGGTGGGCGGATCACCTGAGGTCAGGAGTTTGAGACCAGCCTGGCCAACATGGTGAAACCCCATCTCTACTGAAAATAAAAAAATTAGCTGGGCGTGGTGGTGCGTGCCTGTAATCCCAGCTACTCAGGAGGCTGAGGCGGGAGAGTTGCTTGAACTCAGGAGGTGGAGGTTGTAGTGTGCCAAGATCGCACCACTGCACTCCAGCCTGGGTGACTCCAGAGTGAGACTCAGTTTCAAAATATATATATGTGTGTGTGTGTGTGTGTGTGTGTATGTGTGTGTGTATATAATTAATTGGGACACTGACAGACCCAACCCCTCAAGGAAGAGCATTATCTCCATGGATGGGGTTATTTTAAAATCCTCCAAATAAATGAGGATCAACAAGCCCAGATAATGTGAAGGTGTAAGTGAATGAAATAGAGACAATAACGAAAATATTTTTAATATAAAAATTAAGATGTTACTTTTGAATGGTTGGGAGCTTTGAAAAATACCTGTAAATAGCAGTTTGGTTTCTCATTGTAGATTTCTCTGTAACCAGAGGAAATGTCCTCAGGATGCAGTGGAGTCATCCACAGATCAAGAGCATAAGAATGGCCAGAAAGCAGGGGTCAGCACACTATGGCCCGTAGGCCAAATCCACTGCCTGTTTCTGTACAGCCCATGAGCTATGAATTTTTAACATTTTTTTCATGGTTGGGAAAAATAAAAAGAAAAATAATATTTCATGACATATGAAAAGTATATAAAATTCCAATTTCAGTGTCTAGAAATCAGATTTCCTTGGCACACAGCCATGCCCATTTGTGTACATATTGTCCGTGGCTGCTTTTGTGCAACAACAACAGAATTGAGTAGTTGCAAGAGGCCGTATGGCCCACAGAGTCGAACATATTTACTATCTGGCCCTTGACAGAAAAAGTTTGCGGGCCAGTGCATCTGAGAAACAGATTGTGGGGAGGAAAGAGAGGGAAAGAGAAGAAGAAAGGACACTTGGAAATAAATAAAGTGGTTACAGGCATATATGTTTTCCATTCCGGTGCCCTGTAGCTTCTCTGAAGCCACCGCAAGGCCACTGGCAATCACTCCTACTATAGAAGCACTAAGGTTTCGAGGAAAGATTATCCCGGAGCCTCAGATACAAAGACGAGGTAAGAAGGGATGCTAGAAATTGCAGGCATGTAAGTGAATGTGGACAGGCAGAGAAATATACCGCAAAGTCAACCAGGAAGCCCCCTGAAGAGAAGACGACCCTAACTAGAATATTGTCATGAAGAGCATTGCCGGGCAGGTCCCTGGAGCTTGTCAGACAAGCGCTTTGCCTGGGTGCAGAGTGGAGGTGGGTGGCAGAGTTGAGGAGAGGGATGGGGAGAGGGGGTAAGGGGGTGATTCTAAAATAGTGCAGAAATATTTAACAAAAAGAAGTATCCCTGAATGTATACATCCAAATAGATGTGGTCACCTGAAGCAATGCTTCTCAAACCTGTATTTGCGAACAATCCCCTGGGGGTCTTGTGAAAATGCAGATTGTGGATCAGCGGGTCTGGGGTGGAGCTCAAGCTCTCCAGTGATGCTGATGCTGCTGGTCCACAGACCCCATTTTGAGAAGCAAAGTTGTAGAGGCCACAGCCTTAGTTTGCCCTTATTCTCTAACATCATTTGAGCTCCTCTTAGAAAGTCAAGGTGAGAGCCAGGTTATTGGGCACGCAGGAAAGTTCTCTTTCATATGTTATGCAGGCCTCCTTATCCGTAATACTAGTGTCTGGCTTGATGAATTTTACTTTGCTCTAAGAACATCGACACTGTTTCCTAAGAAGAATTTTCTCTGAAAGAACAAAGATTTGCTGCCATGGAGAATCTTTCAACGGATATGCCACGGCCTCAGGATGTAATCATAAAAGTAGAGCTTTGTAAAAGTTTCATGCAGTGGTAATATCGTTAAAAAGAGTACGTATTTTTACATAAACAATAATTATTTGGATTTTTAAGTTTGGGAGCATTTGCAAAACCTAACCTTGCAGTCACGTTCCACATAGCATGTAGCCCACAGAATTTTCCCTCTCATTTTGAATTTCAGCAGAGGACACTTATCTGAATCCGAAGTACTGAGAAATCTCACAAGAGTTTTCAAGAGCCACAGATTCAGTTGCAGGAGTAGGAGATTTAGCTTTACCAGAAAGCAATAAACCCATCTAATTTCCTAAATCTTCAGCCACAGAAAACAGGGAAAGATGGTTTGCTCATTTTAGCAGAGTTTTCAACCACACAACCCTACCTCTTTTAATTACTGGTTTACCCCTGCCAAAATAAACATGGCCTCCTGCATCCTGTATATGCCAAGGAAGGTTTCCAGGTTTGCTACATTTCAAACTGCACCTAGAATCTCCTCATTCCTACATAACGTTCAAGCTAATGAAGTATTACGGGTTGTATGAGAAAAATTAAAATGGTAATAGTCAAGGGTTCAGCAAGCCTAGAATTTTAGAAAATCCTTCACTGCTTTCCAAGATATTTGATTCTTTTTCATAGGAATACACTTCTATCATCCTATATACTCTCTGGGTACATCATTCTCACCAAGAGTCATTAAAATAACTGAATCACAATATCTTTCAAATCCTGGGGGAAAAACCTCTGTTTTCCTTCATATTAATTTGTAAAGCAAATTGCATCTCAGCAGAGTCACTGGATAAGAAAGGAATTGAAGAATATCATTAAAAGTACACTTTAAAGGACTGATTGGTGTTTTGTGAATTAAATTTCATGATTCGTTCAAGCAAACATTAATAAAAGTCAAATGGAAAGACACTCCAGCATGATTTTCATCACAATGTAAAGTCTTTCCTCAAAATATAAATGAAACTATGTGACTATGAATTCATAAACACTTATTTTGCTAAATGTACCACATAAAAATTTTTCCGCCCAATGCAACAGAATCAGCCAGCTACTCGAAGCCACTTACACCCACTTTGCCTTCTGGACTATACATTTGGTACTTGGGTGTATTTATTTATTTAGGCTCCTTAAAAAAGGCTTCTTTATCATTTGCATATTTGATAAAAACTAAAGATGCACCACCTACGAACGCAGGCAAACAGCCCTATACCTGTGTTATGACAAGTTTTGCTACAATAAAGCACAAGGAAACTTCTCCACACACACCCAGTTCCCCCGGCCTCCTGCACTCCACTTACCTAGAAACAAGATCGTGCCCAGAACTAGGGTGCCACCGACAAACACAACCAGGGCAATTCGAGTGCCTCTGTTGGCCTTCTTTCCAGTCTCCACGCTGCTCCCTGTTTCTGCTTCCATCAGAAGGGCCGTAGAGAGCACACGAGAGGAAAGTCACTTTTCGTGGTTTGGTGGCTGGTCTCAAGAGCGAGGCGTTGACATCCAAGGCTCTCTTGCTCTTCTACTAATGGACAGCTTAAAAAACTCCCGTCAGGAAATCTCCCCTCGCCACACTTTCTCAAATAATTCTTCACAAATGAAAATTATAAAAACCAAAATATTGGTTGCCTTGGCTTTCCCCCTGACTAGACAAAACAAACAACGTTGCTTTATCTTGGTGCTCTCCCTCAGCAAACTCTCTCTCAACCGATTGTTTGGCAGGCTTTTCTCTCAAGCGTTCCGAGTATACATGTTTTACTATGTTGCTGAACAGATGTTTTAGCTATTTAAATGTATAGTCACTTGGGGAGGAAAAAACAATTGTTTTATCAAAACTGGATTCTCGTGAAACTCCCCCAAATCATGATAAGTTAGGTGCCCAGGATTCACCGGACCCACTTCAGGTTCTCAATTAATCATATAATTCTGTTGCAAGAATCATTCTGCTTGCCTGAATTGTCTTCATCAAAGATATTCTTTCAGTGTGTGAGTCCCTTTTTAAAGCCTTCTAAGAGTTCCTAGGATATCCTGGAGCATTTTATTTTAGGAACTTTGTGTATGATAGCATGTGCCAAAAATCAGTCATAGTCCAGTGCAGTGCAAAGTACCAATTAAGACAACCTACAGAGGCTGATGGTTTGAACTGGAACTTTTTCTTAAAGGAAGGAGAAAAAGCACTTCCTCTTTGTGGTACTAAGAATTGAAAAAAAAAAAAAAAAACCCACAAAAAAACACAAGTGCGTGAATTAAGTTTATTAGCAACTACAAAAGATATGATGAAAAATTTTTTCCTTGCATGTTTTTGATGAAAAGTGCACCATGTGTTTTGTCTGCCACTCCTACTGAGGCAGCCATTCATTAGGATGTTTTTGTGTTTACATAAAGTGTCCACTTCAGCAGATTCCCCAGGATGAATTAAAAGGCAATTGGTTTCAGGCCAGGCGTGGTGGCCCACGGCTGTAATCTCAGCACTTTGGGAGGCTAAGGCAGGGGGATTGCTTGAGGCCAGGAGTTCGAGACCAGCCTGGCCAACAAGGCCAAACCTTGTTTGTACTAAAAACACAAAAATTAGCCGGGCATGTTGGTGAGCAGCTGTAGTCCCAGCTACTCAGGAGGCAGAGGTGGGAGAATCGCTTGAGCCTGGATGGTGGAGGTTGCAGTGAGCCAGATCTCATCACTGCACTCCAGCCTGGGTGACAGAGACCCTGTCTCAAAAATAAACAAACAAAAAACAAAGGCAGTTGACTTCACTGGAAAGACTGATGAATGACTGGGTCTTTGATTTTTTTATTATGATAATGATTTAAACAATAACAATGTGCTTTCTTCATGGGGAAGGGCAACTGATATTCCAATGCTACCATTGAAATGATATAGATTTTAACATCCAAAGATATAGATATCATTAATTCACAACACAATTACTACCTACCTGCTTTTGTTTTGCTGGAGGTCATAGGGCAGTGGGAGTGGGGGTAGAGAATTCAACTATACCTAGAAACCGGTAGAGCAATTATCTCAATGCAAAACTTGTGCACATGGCTTTAGAGGTGACACAGGAGCTCAGCAGGTGCTGATGAGCTCAGTATAACATGGCCACACATTCATGATCCTGTCTGGCTTGTCTTGGTCAGGGCTTAAGCCCTTAGTATGGAATTCTCTCAAGTTTTGGGGCTTATTCCATACCATACCTTAGTTTCTGCTCATTTCATGTTGCACCAAAGTCAGGGGATCATGTCTTTGTCCAAGTTATGACATCATGGTGTGTTGTAGTTATCCTGTGCTCATTGGTTGTTGATGTTACTTTGTTGCTGTTATTCCATAACACATCTTAGCAGGCCTTTGGCCCCTAGTATGAGATTCTCCCAAGAGTTTTTGGACTTGACTCTAGAATACATCTTAGACCATGAACTCCACAAGGTCAGGAACCATGTTCAATGTTGCAGCTCCAGCATCGACATTTCCTGACCCTTCACAGTGAAAGGGAGAAATAAGAGCAATACAAATCATCCAAGTTAGCCCTAGCCACTAACTCTTAAAAACCAGCTTCAGCCGGGCACGGTGGCTCACGCCTGTAATCCCAGTACTTTGGGAGGCCAAGACGGGTGGATCACACGGTCAGGAGTTTGAGACCAGCCTGGCCAACATGGTGAAATGCCGTCTCTACTAAAAATACAAAAAATAGCTGGGTGTGGTGGCAGGCGCCTGTAATCACAGCTACTGAGGAGGCTGAGGCAGGAGAATTGCTTGAACCCAGGAGGCGGGTTGCAGTGAGCTGAGATCATGCCACTGAACTCCCGTCTGGGTAGCAGAGCAAGACTCTGTCTCGAAAACAACAACAACAACAACAAAAACAAAACAAAACAAAAAACCAGCTTCAGGGCCAGAAGTGGTGGCTCACACCTGTAATCCCAACACTTTGGGAGGCTAAGGTGGGCAGATCACTCTAAGTCAGGAGTTCGAGATCAGCCTGGCCAATGTGGTGAAACCCCATCTCTACTAAAAATACAAAAAAATGGCCAGGTGTGGTGGTGCGTGACTGTAATCCCAGCTACTCAGGAGGCTGAGGCACAAAAATCGCTTGGACCCGGGAAGTGGAGGTTGCAGTGATCTGAGATGGCGCCACTGCACTCCAGCCTGGGTGACAGAATGAAACTGTGTCTCAAAAAAACCAAAAGGCCAAGGTGGGTGGATCACCTGAGGTCAGGAGTTCGAGATCAGCCTGGCCAACATGGTGAAACCCCGACTCTACTAAAAGTTTAAAAATTAGCCGGGCGAGGTCGCAGATGCCTGTAATCCCAGCTACTTGGGAGGCTGAGGCAGGAGAATAGCTGGAACCCAGGAGGCAGAGGTTGCAGTGAGCTGAGATCGCACTACTGCACTCCAGCCTGGGCAACAGAGCAAGACTCCGTCTCAAAACAACAACAACAACAAACAACAAACAACCAGCTTCAGCTTCAGGAACCTCACATGCTAAGCCCTAATTATTCCTTCTAAATGCTCAGCTGACAATGATACTTCATATAGGCATAGAACATTTGCTTTAACCTCATGGTAAATCTACATACTTGATAGCAAAGGTATTTTAACTCTGTTTTACAAATAAGGACACTGAAACCAAGGAATGGCCTCAGGTGGCATGGGAAAATCACAAATGGATAGATGGGAGATGGGATCTTTGCCATACATGGCATGTCTGCAGCTTGACAAAGCTTCCTGTGCACAGCGAGAGGACAGTCACCCAAGCACGACACCAGGACTCACTTCTTTCCTCTTTCCTTCCTCCTCCCAATCTCTTCACAACTTTCAGCGTCCCCACTCACATTGAATAGTGGCCGTGAGTTCCTAGCTGAAGTAGCCTTCACCTGCCTTGAACTTGCAATTCCCCCAGAGGTGAGGGGAATTTGGGGATTCCCCTGAAGTTAGACCTACCCATCACTTACCAACAGGAATTCATTCCTGAACGGTCAACTGCTGAGTGAAATGCCATTAAACCAAAAAATTACTTTCATTAATTGTAATAGGAAAATTATGATGCGTTCTATCCCAAACTAAGATACGCAAACACAGACAGAAAAATGTATTCATTGAACTTAATTGTACATTTTAAAATAACTGAAAGACTGCCATTGGATTGTTCGTAACACAAAGGATAAATGCTTGAGGGGATGGATACCACATTCACCATGATGTGATTGTTTCATATTGCATGCCTGTATTGAAACATCTCATGTACCCACAAATATATACACTTGATACGTACCCACAAACATTAAAAATTAAAATAAGTAATTTTAAAATGTATTACTTGAACAATGAAAACAAGTCTATAAAAGTAATATAGAACTGTTGAAATATTGAAAATAAACATAGTTTGTGTAATGTAATGTAATGAAGCTTTCTTTTATTCACGAAAGGAATAAAGGAAAACTTGAGAGTGGCGGGATCGCCAGAGGAAAGGATGTGGGAGAATCACTCATTATAAGGTACATTGTTCATTCTGTGCCATTTTCTGCATTAATTTTTCAACCTTTTAGGAGATGATGATAATCTTGCCCTCAAAATAAACCACACTTAAAGTAGCACAGAAAAAAAGAAAAGAAAAGAAAAAAAAAACCCTTTAGGGCAAAATAAAGAAGTTCAAAGCACAGGGAAATAATAGGTGCTCACAGGACTAAAGCGGGGGTCTGCAAACAAGAGTACGTGGACCAAATTTGGCCCACTGCCTGTTTTTGTAAATAAAGCATTTTATTTTTCAACTTTTTTTTTTTTTTTTTTTTGAGACAGGGCCTCACTTTGTTGCCCAGGCTGGAGTCCACTGGCGCAATCTTGGCCCACTGCAACCTCCACCTCCCGGGTTCAAGCGATTCTCCTTCCTCATCCTCTCGAATAGCTGCAGGCGGTGCGCCACCACGCCCACCTAATCCTTGTATTTTTAGTAAAGATGGGGTTTTGCCATGTTCCCCAAGCTGGTCTCGAACTCCTGGGTTCAGGTGACCCACCCGCCTTGGCCTCCCAAGTGCTGGGATTACAGGCGTGAAACATCATGCCCGGCCTGTAAACAAAGTTTTTATTGGAACAAGGTCACACCTATTTGTAGATTGTGCATAACTGCTTTCATGCTGCAAGAGCAAAGTTAAGTAGTTTTGCAACAGAGACATTTTGGCCTTCAAAGCTTAGAATATTCACTCTCTGGCTCTTGACAGGAAAAGTTTACCAACCTCTGCACTAAAGAGTAGTAAAAGATGCTACCTCTAGCCGGGAGCGGTGGCTCACGCCTGTAATCCCAGCACTTTGGGAGGCCACGGTGGGCGGATCATGAGGTCAGGAGATCATGACCATGGTGAAACCCCATCTCGAGTAAAAATACAAACAGCCGGGTGTAGTGGTGCGTGCCTGTAGTCCCAGCTACTTGGGAGGCTGAGGCAGGAGAATCGCTTGAACTTGGGAGACGGAAGTTGCAGTGAGCCGAGATCACGCCACTGCACCCCAGCCTGGTGACAGAGTAAGACTCTGTCTCAAAAACAAAAAAACAAAACAAAACAAAACAAAAGCTACATCTTCACGCCATCTACATGGCACACAAAAGAAAATGTTTATCCACACTTGACCTGTAACTCAAAATTGTTCATTCGAGAGTCTTTGAATAGAAACTGCTGTGTCAGGGAAACTGGTGAATGTGTCTTTGCCTGAAACTGTAATATTGAAACTATGATTTCAATATTATGATTTAGCATACAATTTAGTGTGTTTGGGAGTGAGAAGTCATTATTCTGGGAAATAAAAGGGGAGGGACGTTATTCTAAAACTTTTTACAACAATTCTAGAGCTGTGAAAATTAGTTAATTGAAAAGTCATTATGCAAGGTAAGTCTGTTAGTAGTCTGCTGTACACCCACCTATTTCAATTAAGAACATTCAGGACTATCTTGGACATTCAGTGGATCAATCGATGAATCAACAGAAGTTTTTTGAGCATTTCTCAGGTGCCTAGCCCTGTGCAAATCCTCGTGAAGCAAGACCAAGAACTCATGCCGGAGGTTCTGGACTGGTCAACAGGGATGAAAATACTGTATAGGAAACCCAACTTGGCCACATAACCCTAAAGCATGCAGGCCTGACCATAAGGGCAGTCAGTGCCCAGAGAAGCAGAAATCCCTGAGCGGTAGATTCGTTGGGAAGACTTCCAGAATGTTTGCGAGAATGGGCAGCTTGCAGGACAAGAGGAAGGCTTCCAGATGCGCCGAGCCCCACCCCAAGAGGGGACTTGCCTGGGCATTTACCACTCTCCCTGCAGGACTCACAGGTACAATGATTTATCCCGAGGTAACGGAATCCAGTAACAACGGCCCAAGCTGCTAATGGGCCGGGATGACAGCTGAAGCCGTCTTTATGCTAGACATGAGTGCATCTGGTCATTATTTGGATGTGCAGGGTCCTCTGTTTCAAGCAGTAAAATCCCAGGTGGGCCATAATTTTAGTGAGAAAGAAGGAAATGATTCAAATTCTGAAAAATGTTTTCATCCATCCATTGGAAGGAGGAGGGAGGAGGGAAGAGGGAAGGGAGGAGAGGGAGAGAAGAGCTATGAAAATAAATAGTGAAAGCTCAGGTCTGGGGATTGTGGTGGGCTCTGTTACTTACTGGCAGGTCCTTCAGACTAGAGGAGTTCAAATCCCAGGCCTTTCACTAATGAGATACATTACTTACATTGTATCTGATCTTTTTAAACATCTTCCTTAGGTAGGTGTCCTTATCTCCTTTTACAGATAAGGAAACTGAAGTTTGAAGCTATTAAGTGATTTGCCAAAGGTCACAGGGCCAGTATTTGTCTTAAGGCCAGAATGGTTTCAAATTCCAACCTCTTGTCTCTCTGCTGTGGTTCTTGATAAGTTTGCTTATCAGGTAATTAGTGAAGGTGGGTGTAGCATCTCAAAGTGACACTTGAGCAGAGGCAGAGTGATAAACTATGCTTCCTTTAATTCTCTTGTTTAAAAGAGTAATTATCAGGTTTTATTTCCTTAACAGGAACAGCAGCCATCATTTAATATGGGAGTAGGGGGACATTTTTCAGTTGAGGAACAAAAATAGCAATACACGAACTATCTCCTGATGTGTTGCTGCTAGTAATTGAACATGAGGAAGGATATATACATCTGAGAGGCTATCTATCCATGTGTTATACTTGCTCATTTCTGAGCCTTAAGGGGGATTTTATCCATTGATTTTTCTCACCTCCTTTCCACACAGCTACTATTTCCTCAGTGCCTGCTCACTTTATGTGTATTATCATCAGTCCTTAGAGCAGTCCTACAATATAGGAATCTTTTGCAGATAAGGACACTGGAGCCAGCTGAGGATAAGTTATATTCCAAAGGTCACATGATGGGTAAATGATAGAGCCCAGTTGGAACTCAAATCTATGTGGCTCCTGTGTTGAAATGTACTTGGAGTTTGTTTTAATCTGGTATGGTTAAGATAACAAACGTGGAGACAGCCCTTGAAAAGGGTTTATTACTCACAGTTTCGAAGATGAGAGGGCACGCTGATACAGACAGGAGACAGGGAAATACTAGGTACAAGAGGGCAGTTCCCTGATAAAGGCCCCACCCTCAAGCATGAAGACCAGAGGCCCCAAGGAGGACAGGCATTTCTATTTTCACGCCCAAAAAGGTGCCTTTTGGTCCACAATATCCCCTACCCTGGCCCCATATAAACCCTGAACCCCAAGCTCCAGAAGAACCCCAAGCAAAGAGAGGAGGAGGCAAGCAGACCAGCAGACCAGTGACGGCAGAACGACGCAGCAGAGAGAGAAGAGGAGGGACATCTGGATGCCAAGGGGCGTTCGGCCAGGGGCAGTCAGAGAAGAGAGTAAGACCACCTTCCTACTCCATCCCCCCTTCTGGCTCCCCATCCATCTCACTGAGAGCCACCTCCATCACTCAGTAAAACCCTGCACTCAACCTTCAAGCCCACGTGTGATCCGATTCTTTTGGGACTGGGCAAAAGAGCTTGGGCAAGAGCTTGGGATACAGAAGGCTGTCACACTCGCCCCCTGCCCTTGTGATAAGGCAGAGGGTCCACTGAGCTGATTAACACACAAGCCATCTGCAGATGGCAAAGCTAAAGGAACACACTGTAACACATGCCCAGTTGGGCTTCGGGAGTCACAAACACCCACCCATAGATGCTGCCGTGGGGCCAGAGCCCAAAAGCGCTCACCCTGGTTCCTGCACCTGCCCATCTGCATGCTCCCCCTCCCATAAGGGGTCTGAAATGTGGGGGCAACCAAACAGGCAAGTCAAACCCCTGTCTCATATCCTGCAAGGGGAATCAGGGAACTCTCCCATTTCAATGGCTTGCCACACAGGGCCATATGTGGGAGCATCAGGGAGCAGAAGGAGCAAAGGGAAACCACAGGCACTTTATTGTGGTTTTCAAGGAAAGGAATGGGCAAGGCAGGGTAAGGAGCTGAGCAGGTTTAGGATTGGGTGGATAGCATGAATAATTTCAGCAGGCTCTGGTCTCTAGAGTGGTCTCCAGTGCTCTGGTAACTAGCCCTGGGATGATGTGGGGTGGAGAGGTAGGGGTATAGGGTCCTTCACTGCAGGAGTCTGGTAAAAGGAAGTGGGGGGTATCTGAACATGGATTGGTTGATTTGCATATCAAAGGCATGCTCACAGGCAAGTCAGTTACTATCTCTAGGAATTAGCTAACCCTGGGAGAGACAGACCTTCCCTGGGTCTGCAAGGCGCCAAGATGTCAACACATCATAAAATATAGAAAATAAAAAAACATGGGCTCCCAAACCCATAATATTAATACCTTTTCCAAAGCACTCCACTGCATAACGATTTTAAAATGTAATAACTATTCATCCAACTAGTGTTTACTTGCTGTATCCTTAAACTGGTCACACTCACCCTACTCGTTGGTTAGACTATTAACCTATAGAAGTTTGTATGCCCTTGATTAATAACACCCTGTTGTTCAAGGATGGCTTACCTAGATGTTTATGAGGACAAGGGGATTAGAGAAGTGGGTCTCAAATTTGAGTGGGCACCAGAATCTCCTGGAGGGCTGGTTAAAACACAAACTGTGGCCAGGCATGGTGGCTTGCACCTGTAATCCTAGCACTTTGGGAGGCCGAGGCAGGTAGATGGCTTGAGACCAAGAGTTTGAGACTAGCCTGGGCAACATGATGAAGCCCCGTCTACAAAAAATACAAAAACTAGCTGGGTGTGGTGGTGAGCTCCTGTATTCCCAGCTACTCAGGAGGCTGAGGTGGGAGGAATGCCTGAGCCTGGGAGGTCAAGGCTGCAGTGAGCCTTGATTGTGCCACTGTACTCCAGCCTGGGTGACACAGTGAGACCCTGTCTCCAAATTAAATTAAACTAAATTAAATCAAAAAACAGATTGCTAGGCTCCATCCCTAGAGTTTCTGATTCTGTAGGTCTGAGATGGGCTGAAATTTAAATTTCTTTTTCTTTTTCTTTTCTTTTTTTTTTGAGATGGAGTCTCACTCTGTCACCCAGGCTGGAGTGCAGTGCCGCAATCATGGCTCACTGCAACCTCCGCCTCCTGGGTTCAAGCGATTCTCCTGCCTCAGCCTCCTGAGTAGCTGTGATTACAGGCGCCCACCATCACGCCCGGGTAATTTTTGTATTTTTAGTAGAGACGGGGTTTCACCATGTTGGCCAGGTTGGTCTTGAACTCCTGACCTCAGGTGATCCACCTGCCTTGGCCTCCCAAAGTGCTGGGATTACAGGCGTGAGCCACTGCACCCGGACTGAAATTTGAATTTCTAACCAGGATGATGCTGATGCTGCTAGTCTGGGGACAACAGTTTGAGAACCACTAGTATAGGGCAACCATTAAATCTCTCTGCAATATGGTAAAGTGGATTGAAGAACCAACAGAACTAAACATCAAACTTATGTAGTGAAAACGGTGATGCTATTCAAAATATTTAACAACCACCATGGCATGGCACTGACCAGGGGACTGGGACCCATTTCAGTGGCACCTACTGTGCCAGGTACTATCTTAGTTGCTGGATCTGGAGAGTTCTAGGAGATGGGGTGGATTGGATGAGGCTGCAGGGGGCCCAGAGGAGCAGCCATCCATAGCTAGTAACAGCAGCAGCCACACTGGTACGAACCAACTGAATTGCAGTCCTGAGTCAAATTTCAAATGGACTTTCGATGTTCTTAAAATCCTTCAGTGGCTGCTGTCAGTTTTTAGGAAAATGTAAAAATGCTTCACACTGAGTTCCTGCATGATTGAGCTCACGCGATCCTCCAGGCTCACCTGTGCACGGCTTCTCAGTTTACACCCTACACACCAGTCATTCTAAACCTCTTCAAGTCCTCAAATGCACTAAAGTTTACCCAGCCTTTTGCGCTTTGAAAACATTTCTCCTTTTGCCTGGAAAACCATTTCTTTAGGAAACTCAGGTTCATCTTTTAAGACTCAGCTCAGATTTTACCTCCTCGAGAAAATCTTCCCAGACCCCTCTTCTTAGTAAGGCCACCGGGTCACAGGATGTCTGGTTGTATTACAAGTCTCTGCAGAAGGCTGCCCCGTTAGTCCACATGTAAGTTGAGATCAGACATTTACTATATCTTATCAATTTTAAGAGGGACTTTTTTCAAGCTTTAACATTTCTAGAAGTAGAATGTACCTCGTAAGTGGTGATGTGGCATAATTTGATGGTATTTTTCTCTCTCAATGGTATTATGGTGGTATTATGGTACATCTTACAATCAACTGAATCTTAGATTCAGTGAAATGTTTTTTTCTTCCCTGTATCCACGTTTTCTTATGCAAAACTGAGCATGTTGAATATGCTTTGGCTTTCAGCCCCACTGTGACCTTCTAGTGTGTTCAATGTATGGTTGGCAGCTGGAAGCCCATGAACTACATTTTCCAGGCTCCCTTGCCAGCTCAGTTTCTGTTAGACTCTGTCAAGGGAAGGCATTAATAGGAAATTCAAAAATGGGAGGAATGTAGAAGCCTGGTTTATTTTTTCTTTCCTGATCCTGGGTTTATCCAGGACTCCAGCAGGAAACTCCGGGATCCTACATAAAGATCGCAAAAGTGACAGCCGCAGGGGCACATGGCTGCAGATGACTGCAGACTCTGGTAGCATCAGTGGGATTGTGGCTCCTGGAGTCCCACTCAGCAGCAGCAGCAGCAGCAACAGCAGCCTCCGAGGCGTGATGTGGACTTTAGGCCACATTCCTCTTCCCTGTTTGATTCTCTAGCCTTAAGGGCAAGTAGCAACCTTTTGCAGTCACTGAACTCTAGGTAACATCCTCTCCTTTGTTCCTTCTGCCCTTCTACTACCTTTGAAACCAATTCCCTGCATTAAATACTTTTGTTTGAAATACCTCGAGCGGTTTCTGCTTTTCTCACATAATACTAACAGAGCTCCCTTCTCTTTTTCTTGTAACTCCTAACTGCACCATTCACGTTCATATACGTTGATTCACGTTCATACATGTTTCCACGCTGCCAGGCAGGATAGTGCAGTGTGACAATGGTTAAATACCTGGTATTTGGGAACAAACTCCTTGGATTGGATTCCTAGCATTGCTACTTACTGCTATGTGACCTTGAAAAAATCACCTAATCTCTCAGGGTCTCAATTTTGTCATCTGGCAATGAGAGATAATAATAAACTATGATACTAATAGTTATGAAGTGCTTAAAATGGTTTCTGAAGAAATGGCAGGCATTATTATTGTTCTGTTTCTTAATATTTCATGTGTTTTGTCACCCACAGATATGCCTATAGATGTCTCCTATTGCTTGTGTTTTAAAATTCTTATTCAGGGCTGTCTATGCCTATGGGAGGTATTCAGTCCAGACTTATTGGGGGAGGAAAAGAGGAAGGGATGAAGAAATAATGGAAAGAAGAGGAAATGAAAGGAGAGGGGAGAGGACAAGAGAGGGGTTGGGGGGAGAAGAGGAGAAAAGAGGTAGGGAGGGGAAGTATTTTTTACCACAGTTTAAGAAAACATCACCTTTCGGAGGCCAAGGTGGGTGGATCATTTGAGGTCAGGAGTTCGAGACCAGCCTGGCCAACATGGTGAAACCCCATCTCTACCCAAAACACAAAAATTAGCTGGGCAGTAGTGGCATGCACCTGTAATTCCAGCTACTCGGGAGGCTGAAGCAGGAGAATTGCTTGAGCCTAGGAGGCAGAGATTGGGATGAGCTGAGATCACGTCACTGCACTCTGGCCTGGGTGACAAAGTGAGACTGTGTCTCAAAAGAAAAGAAAAGAAAAGAACACAAAAGAAAAGAAAAGAAAACATCATCTCTTCTTTGGTCTCTTGCTCTTCACTACAGACCCTGGTCAACCTCTAACTGTAGTTGGTTGTGTTTCTATTGGTAGTAAGGACAGCAGGTGTCCAGTCTTTCAGCCACTTGGTGGTTGGGACCACAATTTGAACAGCTTTATACCTCTGGGACCTGACTGAGAAAGCATTTAACATTGCAGGATGAATGCAACTGAAATTACAATGAGATTACCAAAGTTGGCCTGAAAAGGCTAGGTTCAGTATGTGATTTGTGTAGCCAGAATGAAGAGAAAGGAAAAGAGAGGAGCAATAACAGACTCTGAAGTTACTAGTCATGGTCAAGGATGAGAGGGAAATCCTTTCTTTCAAAATAGTGTTTACCAGGTGTGGTTCACATCTCCTCTGATGGGTTGCCATAAAAACTTACTATCGAATTCCTTGATGTCAAGTATTCTCTGGGTTCACCAAGCCTGGCTTTATTCAAATCAAGACATATCTCACTTCTCTAGAACTTTCTGCCAATAGAATACTCAGTGGAAAAGAAAAAAAAAGATGGATGGACATAAAATAGGGCATCGTCTACAAATGGGGGATGGGAACTAAGATACGATTTTCAAATTTTGACTGATTATTTTCAGTTTTGTAATGCATTTGAAAGACCTCAACTCTAAAAGAGCTTGTTTGACATAATAAATTTGCCATTATTCTTCCGAACATAGCTTAATGAGTACTCATTGTCCCTATTTCTAAAAAACTATAATATAATTCCCCATGCTCACCACTACATGGGTCTGAGCGAACCGTACCCATGAACAAAGATGGAGGGGCAGCCACATACCATTTAAAGCTGTAAATCAGGTTACAAACTGTTCAATCAAATACATTCTCTCCTCCTACCTTGGAAATAAACTTCATACCCACCTGGAAGGCCAGATTCCAATTCAGAGTTCTCAGACTCGCAGGAGTTTCAGATAGAAACACGTTGGAGAGCGGGCCCCAGTCCTTGGCCCACCCCCTTTCTCTTTTCACTTCCCCCATCCCAGCAGCACCTTGACAATGCATGGGAGCCCAGCCACAGTCTTCCCTCAGGACAATGGGATGACAAGCTGAGAAAGAGACCCCCATGGGCGCTGGATGTGAGCTCTGAGCAAGTTTAAACTGAAAATTTCTAGTATCAGAGATAAAAAGTGTGTTTTAGAAGGGGACAGAGGCACATCCCCTTGGCACTGCAGATCCTTCACTCCATGGCGAAGGGCATAGCCCCAGGAGAGCCAGAGTGGAGCCCTCTTGAAGCCAGGACCCAGGGCAGGGTCCCTCTTGCCCAGAGCTAGGGCAAAACTGTAGCTCCTTATCCCCTAGCTTACGATATTAAATCCTTTCCCACTGAAAATACTATATTTAAA
The DNA here is from genome assembly GCF_008728515.1 of Papio anubis. Lineage (NCBI taxonomy): Eukaryota > Metazoa > Chordata > Mammalia > Primates > Cercopithecidae > Papio > Papio anubis. The sequence continues at coordinate 123,437,671 of NC_044996.1, forward strand.
TTATAAGAATTTTTTTTTAAGCAGGGAAATATAGATCTTAGGTGGAAGGAGAGTGAGGATGAGCTACCCACTGCAAATTAGGGCCTTTACAGTTAAAGCAAAAAGGAAAAGACCTGAGTTATGGGTTCTTAAATAGTTTATGCATGTTCATTTAAGGAGACAATGTTTTTCAACATGTCAAATTCTAGGAACGTTTGTATTCGAGGAACGTTTGTATTATTATTACATAAAACACAGATGATATATGAATTTCAAAAATGTAATACATTATGCAAACTGAAAAGATCATTTGTCTTCCAAAGGAGGTGATAAATACTACATTACACAGTAGACTGCCTCACTGATATTAGCCATGAATTCCATTTGGAGTTTACTGCTTGTCTCAAAGGCTTAGCATTATTTAACAGCAATAACTTCCAATCATAACCACTCAGATGATCGATTCTGTTTAGTCACTGAGGTTCCTGTAATGGTGAAAAGACTGTATTATTTTGTTTGAAGCTAGCACACCAAGTCTCATGGTATGGTATAATTAAGAACAACTGTTTACTTTTTCTTAAATCCAACACCCCTCACCCCCACCTCAAAAGCTAGACATTAAAGTACTAAATATAATGATCTTGGTAAACCAAATTGCTATGTTCCTGGCAGCCCTTCCCTGCTGTTTCCCCTAAACATTTCTATCTAAAAGGATGATGAATAAAAAAAGGAAAAAAGAAACCTGGGAAATATACAGCTATCCCTTGACTGTATCTTCCACCTAACCATCAGAGTTTCCGTTTGAGTGCTTAAAAGCACTCACTCTCTCCTTCCTCTGTCCCTTTTTGGCCATTTTATTTTGAGACAGGGTCTCACTCTGTCGCCCAGGCTGGACTGCAGTGGCACAATCATGGCTTATTGCAGCCTTGACATCCCAGACTCAAGCAATCCTCTTGCTTCAGCCTCCTGAGTAGCTGAAACTACAGGTATGTGCCACTACACCCAGGTCATTTTTTAAATTTTTTGTAGAGATGGGGGTCTCACTATGTTACCCAGGCTGGTCTCAAGTGATCCTCCTGCCTCTGCCTCCGAAAGTGCTGGGATTACAGGCATGAGCTGCCACACCCAGCCCTTTTTGGGCCATTTTACATAGTTACTTGTATTGTTTCAAATGTCCATGGGGCACACCATGCAGCATCAGGAGACAGCAGCCCACTGTTTTATGCCTGTGCGTTAGTCTCCTCAGACTGGGGGACATTCCTGAGGGCCTTTCATCATCTTGCTTCACTTGGTACCCATGCCAGGGCCTGAAATATAGGAAGTACCCATAATGTATTAAATAAATAAATGATCACCTTTTTGTCCTCAGGAACTATGTAACATTGAGAGTTATTCTGGAATAAAGAATATCAAGAGTTGTAGGCCGGGCGTGGTGGCTCATGCCTGTAATCCCAGCACTTTGGGAGGCCGAGGAGGGCAGATCACCTGAGGTCAGGAGTTTGAGACTAGCCTGCCTAATATGGTGAAACCCTGTCTCTACTAAAAATACAAAAAGTAGCCAGGCGCGGTGGCACATGCATGAAATCCCAGCTACTTCGGAGGCTGAGGCAGGAGAATCACTTGAACTCAAAAGGCGGAGGTTGCAGTGAGCTGACATCGCGCCATTGCACTCCAGCCTGGGCGACAGCGCCAGACTTCATCTCAAAAAAAAAAAAAAAAAGAAAAAAAAAAATCAGAGTCCATTCTCCATGGAAGTGAATTAACCCAGTGTGTTACCTTTATAAATTTTGAAATCTGAGAATCAGAAAGTCCAGATAGAAGATCTTGGATATTTCCATCCAAATTCCACTGGGTAGGGAAAGACATACAAAGAACTCCCAGAATTTAGTGGCAAAGACAAGACTGACAAGGCATGCCCTTCTGAAAGTATTTTTTAAAAATGCATTTTGTTTTAATAACATATTCTAATCATCAGGACACTAGCTTTGGCTATGCTTTGAAAAATGGTACAACACTGCACTTAATCCAAGGTTGTTTTGTTTCGTTTTGTTTTTGAGACAGAGTATCACTATGTCACCCAGTGGAGTGCAGTGGCGTGATCTCGGCTCACCATGGTTATTTTTTTAGAGGTGAAATGAAAATACGTCAGATTCTGGAAATACTTAGAAGGGAATCATTTTGAATGGGGTTGCAATAAGTGATCAATGCAATATGGCAGCTACTGCCTTTTTTCGCTTCTACTTTCAGCTACCTTCTTTTAAAAGGCCCCCCAACCCCGAAAGGAATACCAGACAAATGACAGCCCTCATTACGAGAAGCAAAAGTTTAAAACACTAGAATATATATAGAAAATCAGGTTAGGGAAAGGTTTCTAAAACAAGACAGAAACACATATCATAAAGGAAACAGACTGACAAATTTGACTCCATCAAAATAAAAAACTTCTGTGCATCCAAAAATACTACTGAAAATGAAAAAGACACACTACAGATTGAGAGTAGATACTTGTAACAAAAATACAAGCAACAATGGATTATTATCCTGAAGATTTAAAGTACAACTGATCAATAAGAAAATCAAAGCCCAATAGCCAAACGGACAAAAGGCAGGCATTTTTCCAAAGAGGAACGCTGGCCAATTAACTTATAAAAATATGCCCAGCCTCATTTTCAGGTAAATGAAAATTTAAACTACAAGAAATGACCATTTCATATTCCAGACTGGCAAAGATTTATTTATCTATTTATTTATTTATTTATTTATTTATTTATTTATTTAGTCTCACTCTGTCACCCAGGCTGGAGTGTAGTGGTGCAACCTCCACCTCCTGTGTTCAAGCGATTCTCATGCCTCAGCCTCCTGAGTAGTTGGGATTACAGGCGCCCACCACCACGCCCAGTTAATTTTTGTATATTTTGTAGAGACGGAGTTTCGCCATGTTACCCAAGCTGGTTTTGAACTCCTGAGCTCAAGCAATCCTCCCGCCTCGGCCTCCCAAAGTGCTGGGATTACAGAAGTCATCTGTACTGCACCCTGCAGAGATGCAAAAATTTAGAAGTCTACAATGTCAAGTATTGGCAATGGAGCACTTTCAGCCCTCATAACCCTAATCATAAGTGTAAATTGCTACACCATTTTGAAAAGCAATTTAACAACATATAATAAATTTGAAGCCTGGAGATGCAGACATGTGGGAAGATGGAAGCTACTGGAAGAACTGTGGGTTTTTTTTTAAAAAAAAATGAGTGTACAAGGAGATACCATTCCTAAAGGAATTACAAATTTCAAATCCAGGAGCCAAGAACTGGGTAGTAATATAGGAAAAGGGCACAAGTGTAGGTCACCTCTGATAAATTTTGCCAAGTACCTTTATAATTTCTAACAGTTTTTGTTTTTTAGCCCTTCACATGCAGTGACTTCAGTGGCTGGCTGCATGTTTTAAAGGAGCTCTTTGGCACATAACAAAACCCTATAGTAATGTGAATATTTTCCAACTTCTCCACTGTCTTTCTCCTAGTAACATTATTGTGGCGTTCTGATTCTTCCATGAGGATATTGACATCAGTCTTCCAAATTTTGAAGGCCTGTGAATTCAGGCCTAGTTAAATGCATTTGTTCCATGAAAGAGACGGCTGATCATCTTTTTCATGTGGATTTCTTTCTCCATACATCTGTGCCAAGCTGAAACATAAATTAGTAACTACTATTACTGTTATGTTGAATCCCCTGTTAAGTCCTTGGTATCTTACTGGGTCTTCCAATAGCCAAACCATCAGATATGTCATCTTTTTGATGACTTATATTTCATATTATCTCTTTTTTTTTTTTTTTTTTTTTTTAAGACGGAGTCTCATTCTTGTTGCCCAGGCTGGAGTGCAGTGGCGCAATATGGCTCACTGCAACCTCTGCCTCCCAGATTGAAGCGATTTTCCTGCCTCAGCTTCCCGAGTAGCTGGGATTACAGGCACCTGCCACCACGCCCGGCTGATTTTTGTATTTTTAGTAGAGACGGGGTTTCATCCTGTTGGCCAGGCTGGTCTCGAGCCAGATCTGACCTCAGGTGATCCACCTGCCTCGGCTTCCCAAGGTGCTGGGATTAGAGGCATGAGCCACCGCGCCCGGCCTCATCTTTTTGATGGTTTATATTTTCATTTTCTTTTTACTGGGTCCTGTGTGCCTGCCCAACCCTGGGGATGCAAAGCTCAACAGGACATGGGCCCTACCCTTCGAGAGCTTACAGAGCTACTTAAAGTAAATATCTAACCTTAACCATTTTTAACATACAAATGGAAGATCACCCTATCTTCCCTTAAATGGGTCCTTCCAGGATACATCAAGGACATCAAGGACATCTAACATCTTTACTACCCTCATTTAATTATTGTCTAACATACCCAGTGAACTTGGGGACACGGAGAAATTGGAGGGAAAAAAATGAGCATTTGGGGAAATTAAATAGGTCTTAAAAATGAAAGCAGTTTTGTATAACTGTTTTGGTAAATGTAAATACTGAAGTGGGTGTGGCCATTAGTATTTTTCCAGATTCTGCCATCTGTTTTTCTTTTTTTTGGAGACAGAGTCTCGCTCTGTTGCCCAGGCTGGAGGGCAGTGGCCTGATCTTGGCTCACCACAACCTCCACCTCCCGGATTCAAGCAATTCTCCTGCCTCAGCCTCCTGAGTAGCTGGGACTACAGGCATGCGCCACCATGCCCGGCTAATTTTCTGTATTTTTTGTAGAGACGGGGATTCACTATGGTGGCCAGGCTGGTCTCGAACTCCTGACCTCATGATCCGCCCACCTCGGCCTCCCAAAGTGCTGCGATTACAGGCGTGAGCCACCACGCCCGGCCTCTGTAAAGGCAGCAGTGGCACAACATAGTAGGCAGTTTGGCTGCACTGGTATAAATTCTGAGGTTTTACACTAACGTTTGAAACCTGATACTTGGCCGGACATGGTGGCCTGGGCAACAAGAGTGAAACTTCATCTCAAAACACACCCCGCCCCCGCCCCCGTCCCCCACACACACAGAAAACCGAAAAAACAATCAACAGAGTGAACAGACAACACTATTGACTTTTATGCCTGGAAATTTAGGATGATTTCTCAAGTGGGTCTTGATTCTACTACTAAAAGCAAGGACTGGAGAGAAGGAACAACACTGCCTTGTAACGCTTGACTTTCATGTCAAAGGATGGAATACAATTTAGCGTGTGTTTCAGGTTCTCTCTTTTTTTTTTTTTTTTTTTTTTTGCGGGGTGTCTCCCCGTTTTTCCCCCGGGGGGGGTTGCAGTGCGCCGATCTCGGCTCACTGCAAGCTCCGCCTCCCAGGTTCACGCCATTCTCCTGCCTCAGCCTCCGAGTAGCTGGGACTACAGGCGCCCGCCACCACGCCCGGCTAGTTTTTTGTATTTTTAGTAGAGACGGGGTTTCACCATGTTAGCCAGGATGGTCTCGATCTCCTGACCTTGTGATCCACCCGCCTCGGCCTCCCAAAGTGCTGGGATTACAGGCTTGAGCCACCGCGCCCGGCCGTGTTTCAGGTTCTCTAACTACCGAAAGAATATGTTCACCAGAGGGCACCTTTCCTCATTTTTCAGAACAATGTTCTTTCCAGGAAACCACAAACGTTAGCATCTCATACAATGTAGGATGTCTGTGCACTTCAGAGTATTATTTTACATATAAGATGCCCGTTAGTGCTTTTGGTTATTTCTCGCAAAGGTTTTAACATCTCTTTGCTAATAAAAGGTCATCTGTTGAATGCTTCACTTAAAGTGTGATACCAGGCTACAGGATTTAGTCTTCATCACGTTTGTCAGTCAAGCTAGACTGCTGCTATCCCTGAGAAAGGAACTTTTTTTTTTTTTTTTTTTTTTTTTTAGATACAGTCTCGCTCTGTCGCCCAGGCTGGAGTGCAGTGGCAGGATCTCAGCTCACTGCAATCTCTGCTTCCTGGGTTCAAGTGATTCTCATGCCTCATCCTCCCAAGTAGCTGGGTTTACAGGAGTCCTCCAACCCGCCTGGCTAATTTCTGCATTTTTAGTAGAGATGGGATTTCACCATTTGGCCAGGCTAGTCTCGAACTCCTGGCCTCTTCAATACATTCAGGAGTCAAATGTGGTAGATTGAAATCTCTTTGCCAATTATTCACTCCCCTATCATCCATCTCCTTGCCTCGTGATTGGCAAAGGGTACTGCCCTGTCTCTTGGCCCTGGGTTTGGCTATGCAGTGTGCTATGGCCAGTGGAATGACAGACATGGCACACACAGAGGCTTGACATGTGCTTGTGTCATTGTGCCCGTCCTCTTGTGCTCCGTGCCTTTCGCTGTGAGAACATGTCTCAGGTAGCCAATGATCCAAGGAGGATGAGAGACATGTGGAGCAATCCTGGACCTAACACAGTTTGAAATAGGGCCCGGCCTAGACCAGCTGAACCCCAGCCAACCCACAGATGGCTGAGGAGAAAAATCAACACTTGTTGCTAGAAGCTGTTGACATTTCAAGTTTGCTTGCTATGCAGTATTATCGCAGTGACAGCTGACTAATACACAAACCTTCCTCCATCTGCTGTCTAATTATTTGGTAGACCATTTGTCCTAGTTTCCTGGTGATGCCGTAACGAAGTACCATAAACTGGGTGCCTTAAACAACAGAAACTGTCTCAGTTCTAAAGGCTAGGAAGTCCCAGATGAAGGCATCAGCAAGGTTGGTTTCTTGTGAGGGCTGTGAGGGAGAATCAGTTTCATCCCTCTCTCCCAGCTTCTGGTAGCCTCAGCTGTTCTTTGGCTTGTAGATTATATTCTCCCTGTGTCTTCATATAATCTTTCCTCTGCACATGTCTCTGCGTCCAAATTTCCTTTATCAGGTTAGTACAAAAGTAACTGCTGTTTTGCCACTAATACAAGGACATCAGTCATTGGATAAGGTCTCAACCTCAGGACCCCATCTTATCATCTGCACAGACCCTATTTCCGAATAAGGTCACATTCATAGGTACTGGGGATTGGTACTTCAACATCTTTTTGAGGAACACAATTCAATCTATAACGCCAGCCCAGATATCTTTCTAGCTTGGGGAGTTAGGGGAGGGAATAAGATTCAAAGGGCCTGATGGCTTTTTGGTTATGGAGAAACCTAAGAGTTTATTTTTTATATAGCTATAGCAGGGTTAAACAGTATTAGGCTTTGCAGTGTCTTTTAAAAGTTCAGTGTTGTATAAAGTACTTGTAATAAATCACCTCCAGCCCTGCCCTCCCTTAAACTAAAACTTGTGCACTTCACCTTACTAAGTCTTAACTTCCCCTTCATGCTTCTATTTCCAGCAGCCCTCCTAGTGCCCTGTGGCTTTTATTTTTCTTTGCTGCTAAAGAGACTGCCCACGTGTTCTTTCCTCTACACATTGCCGTGGATATATCCCACACGTTGTCTATGACCCTTTACACAGAGGCTACAGCAAAAGTGATCTATAAGTGCTGCTGAAAGCTGTTCTAGTATAGCATCAGGATAGAATCATATAACCTCTAATTCTTCCCCTTATTATTCTTTGTATTTTCAATAAACCTGCAAAAGACTCAAGCACAAAGTGAAGTTAGTTCCAGTTTTACTCTCCACAGAAATAAACTTACCTAAAGTCACGAAATCAAAGCACAATCCAGACTTCAGTAAGTTGCATGCTTAGGTGAATAAAGGACATAATCCCTTATCCTTGTGTTTAGAACCTTCTAGCTGTCACGGCAGTGTCTGCAACATTAACAGAGTCCACACCTTTTCAGAATCCTTGATCATTTCTGCACTGCTTGTTGCTTCAAAGTCTCTCCTAATGGGTCTCTGTCCACCAGCACTGTTTTGTAATTTTTCAAGTGCTGGGGGTATCCATGCCTTTTGGGGAGTAGAGAGCTTAAAAGGAAGCCCCAGATTAATGGTTTATCAAATTGCCTTTCTTTAGTGCTTATTTTTACTGATACATAATAGATGTACATATTATGGGGGTACATGTGATAATTTAGAAAGTCCACATGACTTGTAAAGATCAAATCACTGTCATTGGTATATCCATCACCTTAAATATTTATCTTTGATTTATGCTAGAAACCTTAGAATTATTTTCTTCTATTTTGAAATATATGATAATTATAAACCAGCCACCCTACTGATCAAACACTAGGTTTCATTTCTTCTATCACACTGCACATTTGTACCCATTAATCAGCCTCTCTCCATCCCCTCCCCTCACCCTTCCTGGCCTCCAGTAACCACCAATCTACTCCCTACCTCCAAGAGATCTACCTTTTCAGCTCCCACTTTGATACTTCTCTTACTGTGCTTGGCATGTTTCATTTAACGTAACCTCCAGTTCCATCCACATTTCTGCAAATGACAGGATTTCCTTTTTATGGCTGAATAATACTCCACTGTGTACAAATACATTTAGTCCACTCATCTATTGATGGACACTTAGGTTGATTCCCTATTTTGGCTATTGTGAATAGTGCTGCAATAAACATGGGAGTGCAAATCTCTCTTAAATATACTGATTTCCTTACTTTTGGATATATACCATAGATACACCATAGAGAGATATATATATACCTATATATATATAGTTTTTTGAGGAACTTCCATACCCTTTTCCATTGCAGCTGTTGTAATTTACATTCCAACCAACAGCGTAGGAGGGTTCCCCTTCTCCACATCCTCACCAGCACCCATTATTCCTTTTTTTATAAAAGCCATTTTAACTAGGGTGAGATGATATCTCATTGTGGTTTTGATTTGCATTTCTCTGACAATTAGTGCTACTGAGCATTTTTTCAAATGCCTGTTGGCCATCTGTATGTCTTCTTTTGAGGATATGTCCTTTGCCCACTTTTGAACGGATTTTTTTCTGAGTTATTCACCCCTTGTCAGATCATTAGTTTGTAAATATGTTCTCCCATTCTGTGGGTTGTCTCTTTACTTTTCTGTTTCCTTTGCTGTGAGGCTTTTTAGTTTGATATAATCCCATTTCTCTATTTTGGCTTTAGTTGCCTGTGCTTTTGAGGTCTTACACAAAAAGTCTTTGCCCAGACCAACATCCTGACCATTTCCCCAATGTTTTCTTCTAGATGTTCCATAGTTTCAGATCTTATACTTAAGTCTATAACCCATTTTGATTTGATTTGGACATAGGGGTCTACTTTCATTCTTCTGCATATGTTTATCCAGTTTTTCCAGCACTGTGTATTGAAGAGACTGTCCTTTCCCTATTGCATGTTCTTGGGACCTTGGTTGAAAATGAGTTCGCTGTGTGTGGATTTGTATCTGGGTTCTCTATTCTGTTCCATTGGTTGATGTCTCTGCTTTTATGTCAGTATCATGCTGTTCTTGCTACTACAACTTTGTAGTATATTTTGAAGTCCAGTAGCATGATGCCTCCAGCTTTGTTCTTTTTGCTCAGGATTGCTTTGACTATTTGGGGTCCTTTGTGATTCCACATGAATTTTAGGATTGTTTTTCCTATTTCTGTTGAGAATGTCATTGGTATTTTGGTAATGATTGGATTGAATCTGTACATTGCTTGGGGTGGTGTCAAATTGGCTTTTTAATCATATCCATAAGAACATTTCCAACCCTTGGAAATCAAACAGACACTCATTTTGGCAATTATTAATGCAACACTATCGCTTTCAAGGCCACTTAGAGCAGTACGTTGATATTTACAACATTTAAATTCAGCAATGGTTCATGCAACAGCTGTCTTCATTTTTCTGCAAAGTGACCCATCCAATTTTCCATTGACCATTACTCTAGCTCAGTACGACTCAAAGTGTCGTCCATATACTGGCAGCATCAACATCTACTAATTAGACTGTGAGAAATGCTGCCTCTTGGGCTCTACTCCCGAAGTACTGAATCAGACTGTATTTTAACAAGATCCTCAAGTAATTTTCACATGCACTCAAGTTTCAGAAGCACTGCCCTAGGTTTTCTAGTCCTACTTCTATTTTTTTTCTTTTTTTTTGAGATGAAGTCTCGCTCTGTTGCCCAGGCTGGAGTGCAGTGGCGCAATCTCGGCTCACTGCAACCTCTGCTTCCTGGGTTCAAGCAATTCTCTTGCCTCAGCCTCCTGAGTAGCTGGGACTACAGGTACCCGCCACCAGGCCCGGCTAATTTTTTGTACTTTTAGTAGAGATAGCATTTCACCATGTTGGTCAGGCTGGCCTTGAACTCCTGACCTCAAGTGATCTGCCTGCCTCAGCCTCCCAAAATGCTGGGATTACAGGCCTGAGCCACCACGCCCGGCCAAGTCCTACTTCTAGACAGCAGGACAACTACTGTTCCAACAGAACCTCTTGAAGTCCTTGGGCACTTTCCTTGTAAAACTAATTGGACACCTTTTTAATCAGATCCTACTTTCAAATTTGAAATATTACAATGTGGGGCTCTTTGCATTAAGTCAAGTCTTTGAACCCACTCATCCCTCCCTTCTGCCACACACTTCAAGGAAAGAAAAAAAAAAGAAAACCCTTCAACCTCTACAGTGTCTTAGCAGCAGCTCCCGCTCAGGAAGTCTTTAAAGCAGGCTCTTTCCCTGGGGCCTTTTACTTCTAAGCCAGCAGGACTGGAGTGCAGCTGTACAGCCAGCTGCCACACCATTCTCTTGCTCCTATCTCCCTTTTTTGTTTTCTACCACAGACATCATGGGCAGACTCTGCTCCTCTGGCCTCCGTGGTCTCTGGTGGGAGCCCTTGCAGCTTTGGTTTCTCGTGTAGCAGACAGAAAGCCTCAAAGACATAAAATGTAACCACTAGGACTTCTGCTGCCTGAGGAGCTTGCCATCTTACTGCCTCCTGGGCTACACTGTAAAGCAGAAGAATGCTCCTTTGGGTGTTACGAGGGTCCCTTGAGCCTTATTGTTGTTAGGTTTTCGATTCTGTGTCCAGAAGTCTTGCTAGCATGCCCCTCAGGCAGATGGGAGATAAACTGCCAAAATAATCCCTCCCCCTATTTTAAAATAATGTTTAACAGTTTACTTGGAAATAACTTCAAGCTGAGTTGCAATAAGAACTTCAATAAATAGGATACAATACTTGTATTAAACTACATTCTAACTTGTCAACTGACAATGTCCTTTACAGCATTTTTTTCCCTCCAATACAGTATCTAGGATAGGGTCAGGTATTACATTTAGTTGCCATGTCTCTTTAGCCTCCTTTAATCTGGAATCTTTTCACAGCCTTTGTCTTTTTTGACATTAATACTTTTGTAACAGGCCTCTTTCTTAATAGAACATTCCTCCTTTGGGGATCTCAGGTTTCGTGATTTGATTCAGGTAATGGATCCTAAGCCAAATACTGCATAGGTGGTGATAGACCCTTCTCAGAGTATCACCTCTGGAGGCACAGGATGTCCACCTGCCCTTGTGGATGCTGGTTTTGATTACCTGGTCAAGGTGTTGTCCCATTTCTGCACTGTAAAGTTACTTTTATCTTGCAACATGCGGTAGGTGAAATAAATGCCCCTGCCCCGCCACCCCACCCCATGTAATCTCCAGAACCTTATAAGAATGTTACTTTATATGGCAAAAGGATTTTGCAGAAGTGGTTAAGGATCTCGAAGCAGGAAGAGAATCCTGGATCATCTAGGTAGGAGCTGTAATCACAAGTGGCCTTACAAGAGGGACACAGGAGTCAGAGATGAAAGGCAATGTGACAACAGGAGCAGAGAGACTTGAAGCTGTTCCACTGCTGGCTTTGAGACTGAAATTATAGAAAGAACACAGACTTTCCCAGGAGCCTCCAGAAGGAACCAACCCTGCCAACACCTTGATTTTAGCCCTCTAAGACTCATTTTGAACTTCTGACTCTCCAGAACTGTAAGATAAATTCGTGTTACTTTAAGGAAATAAGTTTTTGGTAATTTGTTAAAGGAGCAACAGGGAACTGATACACAACTCATAAGCAATCTGTAGGAGACACTTTAAAGCCATGTAAATATGATCCTTGCTGAGATTTCCCTTACTATCTAACACCAATGGATGATTACTGCCTGATTCAGTCTTCATTATGATTACTAAATACTAGTTTTTTAACTCCAGCACTCTCTCTCCCATAGCCACTTGCCAGTGAAAAGTAAAAAAGAGCCCCCCTTTGTGTCCCCTACTTTTTTTTTTTTTTTTTGCAGGGGGACAAAGTCTCGTTCTGTTGCCCAGGCTGGAGTGCAGTGGCACGATTTCGGCTCACTGCAACCTCCACCTCCCGGATTCAAGTAATTCTCCTGCCTCAGCCTCCTGAGTAGCTGGGATTACAGGCACCCACCACCATGCCCAGCGAATTTTTTGTATTTTTAGTAGAGAGGGGGTTTCACCGTGTTAGCCAGGATGGTCTCAATCTCCTGACCTCATGATCTGCCCGCCCTCGGCCTCCCAAAGTGCTGGGATTACAGGTGTGAGCTACCGTGCCTGGCCATGATTTCCAATTTTTCAAACGTTTATAATTTACCAGTATGCCTAATTATTTTGATGCACAAACCCTTAGTAGATTCATCAAGTGAGAGCCAAGGGCCAGGCTCAAACTAAACACAAGCAACCAAAATGAGTCGTGTGGTCTTAAACCCTGGCCTTTGTAGACTGGTGTCTGCACCTGAGCCAAAGACAGTCCTCTGTGGGCTGGCCTGGATCAAAGTGGAGACCTGGTGCAGTAACTCCATCCAAATGGGTGGGGAATTAAGACATTCAAGACTCAGGTCAGTGGAGAGCAAACAAGGAGAAAAGAGAGAAGACTCAGTCATAGAAATGGCTGACAGTCAAAATGGCTACAGATCCCCCACTTTGTCCATTTTCCAGTCTGACCACTGTACATCTTCAAGTTTCTACTCCCCCTCAGCCCTTAGGAGAACCAGGAAGGAACTCAGTGTCAAGCCCTGGACTTTGAAGACCCCTTTCGCCAACACAGCACTTTCACCATTACCAGGACTGCACCTTTGCTAGTGTCAAGTAGACAGTTTTGCTCCTTTGAGCAAAATGAATTTGCAGGGACTTCTCCCTTTATCATCACAGACTGCTTTTCTTCATCAACAAGCCCAACTATGGGTAACTTCTTCCAGCCAACCTGTTTCCTCCACGTTCTACATGGAAAATGCAATTCTAAGAATTCCCTTTTACAGTGCGCTTCAATCTCCCAAGGTTGGAAATATTGACTAAGTGCCTACTACATGCACGAAGCATCAAAGGCAAAAGAGGGACCCAGTGGCTTTCAGAGCTTCCATTTTAGCTCTTGCCAACTGGACTTGGGCTGAAGTTCTTGCTGCCCCTGCCCTCACTAAAGTTAAAAATCTCCAGTTCTTAAGTGGCTGTCAGAACCCAAACCCAGGTGTCTGTATGCTTTCCAAGGCACACTATCTTCTTCAGACATTAAAAAATTAAACATACGCTCTTCCGTTCCAAGATGGCCAAATAGGAACAGCTCCAGCCTGCAGCTCCCAGCGTGATTGATGCAGAAGATGGGTGATCTCTGCATTTCCAACTGAGGTACCTGGTTCATCTCACTGGGACTGGTTGGACAGTGGGTGCAGCCCACGGACGGTGAGCCGAAGCAGGGCAGGGCGTTGCCTCACCTGGGAAGCACCAGGGGTCAGGGGATTTCCCTTTCCTAGCCAAGGGAAGCCAGGACAGACTGTACCTGGAAAAACTGGACATTCCCACCCAAATACTGCACTTTTCCCAAGGTCTTAGCAACCAGCAGACAAGAATATTCTCTCCCGTGCCTGGCTCAGTGGGTCCCACACCCATAAAGCTTTGCTCACTGCTAGCACAGCAGTCTGAGATCGAACTGCGAGGCAGCAGCCTGGCTGAGGGAGGGGCATCTGCCACTGCTGAGGCTTGAGTAGGTAAACAAAGCAGCTGCGAAGCTCGAACTGGGTGGAGCCCACTGCAGCTCAGCAAGGCCTACTACTGCCTCTATAGACTCCACCTCTGTGGGCAGGGCATAGCTGAACAAAAGGCAGCAGACAGCTTCTTCTGACTTAAACAACCCTGTCTGACAGCTCTGAAGAGAACAGTGGTTCTCCCAGCAGAGCGATGAGCTCTGAGAACGGACAGACTGCCTCCTCAAGTGGGTCCCTGATCCCCGTGTAGCCTGACTGGGAGACACCTCCCAGGAGAGGCCGACAGATACCTCATATAGGTGGGTGCCCCTCTGGGACAAAGCTTCCAGAGGAAGGAACAGGCAGCAGTATTTGCTGTTCTACAGCCTCCGCTGGTGATACCCAGGAAAAGAGTCTGGAGTGGACCTCCAGCAAACTCCAACAGACCTGCAGCTGAGGGACCTGACTATTAGAAGGAAAACTAACAAACAGAAAGGAACAGCACTATCATCAACACAAAGGACATCTACACCAAAACCCCATCTGTAGGTCACCAACATCAAAGACCAAAGGTAGATAAAACCACAAAGATAGGGAGAAACCAGAGCAGAAAAACTGAAAATTCTAAAAATCAGAACGCCTCTTCTCCTCCAAAGGATCACAGCTCCTCGCCAGCAATGGAAGAAAGCTGGACACAGAATGACTTTTGATGAGGTGACAGACGTAGGCTTCAGAAGGTCGGTAATAACAAACTTCTCCGAGCTAAAGGAGCTTGTTCAAACCGATCACAAGGAAGCTAAAAACCATGAAAAAAGGTTAGAAGAATCGCTAACTAGAATAAACAGTGTAGAGAAGACCTTAAATAACCTGACGGAGCTGAAAACCATGGCACAAGAACTTTGTGACACATGCACAAGCTTCAACAGTCAATTTGATCAAGTGGAAGAAAGGATATCAGTGATTGAAGATCAAATTAATGAAATAAAGCAAGAAGACAAGGCTAGAGAAAACAGAGTAAAAAGAAATGAACAAAGCCTCCAAGAAATACGGGACTATGTGAAAAGACGAAATCTACATTTGATTGGTGTACCTGAAAGTGATGGGGAGAATGGAACCAAGTTGGAAAACACTCCGCAGGATATTATCCAGGAGAACGTCCCAAACCTAGCAAGGCAGGCCAACATTTAAATTCAGGAAATACAGAGAACACCACGAAGATACCCCTCATCAAGAGCAATCCCAAGACACATAATTGTCTGATTCACCAAGGTTGAAATGAAGGAAAAAATGTTAAGGGCAGTCAGAGAGAACGGTCAGGTTACCCACAAAGGGAAGCCCATCAGACTAACAGCAGATCTCTCTGCAGAAACCCTACAAGCCAGAAGACAGTGGGGGCCAATACTCAACATTCTTAAAGAAAAGAATTTTCAACCCAGAATTTCATATCCAGCCAAACTAAGCTTCATAAGTGAAGGAGAAATAAAATCCTTTACAGATGAGCAAATGTTGAAAGATTTTGTCACCACCAGGCCTGCCTTACAATAGCTCCTGAAGGAAGCACTATTGGTACCAGCCACTGCAAAAACATGCCAAACTGTAAAGACCATTGATGCTAGGAAGAACCTGCATCAATTAACAGGCAAAATCACCAGCTAAAATAATAAATGACAGGATCAAATTCACATATAACAATATTAACCTTAAATGTAAATGGGCTAAATGCCCCAATTAAAAGACACAGATTGCCAAAATGGATAAAGAGTCAAGACCCATCAGTGTGCTGTACTCAGGAGACCCATCTCATGTACAGAGACCCACATATGCTCAAAATAAAGGGATGGAGGAAGATCTACCGAGCAAATGGAAAACAACAAAAAAAAGCAGGGGTTGCAATCCTAGTCTCTGATAAAACAGACTTTAAACCAACAAAGATCAAGAGACAAAGAAGGCCATTACATAATGGTAAACGCTACATATATCCTAAATATATATGCACCCAATACAGGAGCACCCAGATTCATAAAGCAAGTCCTCAGAGACCTGCAAAGAGACTTAGACTCCCACACGATAATAATGGGAGGCTCTAACACCCCACTGTCAATATTAGACAGATCAACGAGACAGAAGGTTAACAAGGATATCCAGGACTTAAACTCAGCTCTGCACCAAGCGGACCTAATAGACAGCTACAGAACTCTCCACTCCAAATCAACAGAATATACATTCTTCTCAGCACCACATCGCACTTGTTCCAAAACTGACCACATAGTTGGAAGTAAAGCGCTCCTCAGCAAATGTAAAAGAACGGAAATCACAACAAACTGTCTCTCAGACCACAGTACAATCAAACTAGAACTCAGGACTAAGAAAATCAAAACCACTGAACTACAGGGAAACTGAACAACCTGCTCCTGAATGACTACTGGGTACATAACGAAGTGAAGGCAGAAATAAAGATGGTCTTTGAAATCAATGGGAACAAAGACACAATGCACCAGAATCTATGGCACACATTTAAAGCACTGTTTAGAGGGAAATTTATAGCACTAAATGCCCACAAGAGAAAGCAGGAAAAATCTAAAATTGATGCCCTAACATCACAATTAGAAGAACTAAAGAAGCAAGAGCAAGCAAATTCAAAAGCTAGCAGAAGGCAAGAAATTACTAACATCAGAGCAGAACTGAAAGAGATAGAGACATAAAAAATCCTTCAAAAAAATAAATGAATCCAGGAGCTGGTTTTTTGAAAAGATCAACAAAATTGATAGACTGCTAGCAAGACTAATAAAGAAGAAAAGAGAGAAGAATCAAATGGATGCAATAAAAAATGATAAAGGGGATATCACCACCAATCCCACAGAAATACAAACTACCATCAGAGAATACTATAAACACCTCTACACAAATAAACTAGAAAATCTAGAAGAAACTGATAAATTCCTGGACACATACACCTTCCCAAGACTAAACCAGGAAGAAGTTGAATCTCTGAATTAGACCAACAACAGGCTCTGAAATTAAGGCAATAATAGCCTACTAACCAAAAAAATGTCCAGGACCAGAGGGATTCACACCCGAATTCTACCAGAGGTACAAGGAGGAGCTGGTACCATTCCTTCTGAAACTATTCTAACCAATAGAAAAAGAAGGAATGCTCCCTCATTTTATAAATGAGGCCAACATCATCCTGATACCAAAGCCTGACAGAGACACAGCAAAAAAAGAGTAATTTTAGACCAATATCCCTGATGAACATTGATGCGAACATCCTCAATAAACTACTGGCAAACTGAATGCAGCAGCACATCAAAAAGCTTATCCAACACCATCAAGCTGGCTTCATCCCTGGGATGCAAGGCTGGTTCAACATACGCAAATCAATAAATATAACCCATCACGTAAACAGAACCAATGACAAAAATCACATGATTATCTCAATAGATGCAGAAAAGGCCTTTGACAAAATCCAACAGCACTTCATGCTAAAAACTCTCAATAAACTGGGTATTGACAGAACGTAACTTAAAATAATAAGAGCTATTTATGACAAACCCACAGCCAATATCATACTGAATGGGCAAAAACTGGAAGCATTCCCTTTGAAAACCGGCACAAGACAGGGATGGCCTCCCTCACCACTCCTATTCAACATAGTGTTGGAAGTTCTGGACAGGGCAATCAGGAAGGAGAAAGAAATAAAGGGTATTCAATTAGGAGATGAGGAAGTCAAATTGTCCCTGTTTGCAGATGACATGATTGTATATTAAGAAAACCCCATTGTCTCAGCCCAAAATCTCCTTAAGCTGACAGCAATTTCAGCAAAGTCTCAGGATACAAAATCAATGTGCAAAAACCACAAGCATTCCTGTACACCAATAACAGACAAACAGAGAGCCAAATCATGAGTGAGCTCCCATTCACAATTGCTTCAAAGAGAATAAAATACCTAGGAATCCAACTTAAAGGGATGTGAAGGACCTCTTCAAGGAGAACTACAAACCACTGCTCAGTGAAATAAAAGAGGACACAAACAAATGGAAGAACATTCCATGCTCATGGATAGGAAGAATCAATACCTTGAAAATGGACATAATGCCCAAGGTAATTTACAGATTCAATGCCATCCCCATCAAGCTATCAATGACTTTCTTCATAGAATTGGAAAAAAATAAAGTTCATGGGAACCAAAAAAGAGCCCGCATTGCCAAGACAATCCTAAGCAAAAAGAAGAAAGCTGGAGGCATCACGCTACCTGACTTCAAACTATACTACAAGGCTACAGTAACCAAAACAGCATGGTATCGGTACCAAAACAGATACACAGACCAATGGAACGGAACAGAGCCCTCAGAAATAATGCCACATATCTACAACGATTTGATCTTTGACAAACTTGCCAAAAACAAGCAATGGGGAAAGGATTCCCTATTTAATAAATGGTGCTGGGAAAACTGGCTAGCCATATGTAGAAAGCTGAAACTGGATCCCTTCCTTACACTTTATACAAAAATTAATTCAAGATGGATGAAAGACTTAAATGTTAGACCTAAAACCATAAAAACCCTAGAAGAAAACCTAGGCAATACCATTCAGGACACAGGCATGGGCAAGGACTTCATGACTAAAACACCAAATGCAATGGCAACAAAAGCCAAAATAGACAAATAGGATCTAATTAAACCAAAGAGCTTCTGCACAGCAAAAGAAACTACCATCAGAGTGAATAGGCAACCTATAGAATGGTAGGAAATTTTTGCAATCTACCCATCTGGCAAAGGGCTAACATCCAGAATCTACAAAGAACTCAAACAAATTTACAAGAAAAAAACAACCCCATCAAAAGGTGGGCAAAGGATATGAACAGACACTTCTCAAAAGAAGACATTTATGAAGCCAACAGACACATGAAAAAATGATTATCACTGGTCATCAGAGAAATGCAAATCAAAACCACAATGAGATACCATCTCACACCAATTAGAATGGCCATCATCAAAAAGTCAGGAAACAACAGATGCTGGAGACGATATGGAGAAATAGGAATGCTTTTACACTGTTGGTGGGAGTGTAAATTAGTTCAACTATTGTGGAAGGCAGTGTGGCAATCCCTCAAGGATCTAGAATCAGAAATACCATTTGACCCAGCAATCCCATTACTGGATATATACCCAAAGGATTTTAAATCATGCTACTGTAAAGACACATGTGCACGTATGTTTATTGTGGCACTATTCACAATAGCAAAGACTTGCAACCAACCCAATGATAGACTGGATTAAGAAAATGTGGCACATATACACCATGGAATACTGTGCAGCCATAGAAAAGGATGAGTTCATGTCCTTTGCAGGGACATGGATGAAGCTGGAAACCATCATTCTCAGCAAACTGTCACAAAGACAGAGAACCCAACACCGCATGTTCTCACTCATAGGTGGAAACTGAAAATGAGAACAGTCGGACACAGGGTGGGGAACATCACATACCGGGGCCTGTCATGGGGGGGTCTGGGGGAGGGATAGCATTAAGAGAAATAACTAATGTAAATAACGAGTTGATGAGTGTGGCAAACCAACATGGCACATGTATACCTATGTATCAAACATGCATGTTGTGCACATGTACCCCAGAACTTAAAGTATAATAATAAAAAGTAAACATACATGGTCAATAGATATGGGATGAGGATTATAAAATAGAAACACTGAAGGGACCATGCAATGCATAGGACATGTTGGCAAAAGCTCCCTCTTAGCAATGGGAAGGTGGACAGAGGGGGAATTTCAGGTGCCAAATTTAAACTGGAGAAAGACAGAACATCTAGAAAGTATAAGAGGACATGGAATGTAGTGTAGAGCTGTATGCGTGACCAAGTCCAAGGAGTGTTTCTGTCCCTTAGCAATGAACAGACAGGAGCAGTCTGAATCACTTAGCAAGAACCTAAGATACCATCATAATCACTTACCGAGATGTAAGACTATTTTAGAACAAAGTCAAGAAAAAAGTATTCTCTAATAGGTGGAACTAGGAATGATCTCTAATAAGTAACTCTATGGTCAAAGCCAAGGGCTACAGAGACTGACCCCCTACCAGTCTTTTTCAGGAAATGGGGTGGAGCAACCCCCAACCCTCCCTTCTCTGGATACTGGAGGCCTTCCATTAAAATATACCTGGCCTGCTTCTTACCTAGAAAGGCTGCCTAATTCACTTATTGTTACATTCCCGTGCAAAGTTGCACAGAGATGGGCCTATTCCCTGGTGCTTCATCATAAAAAAATTGCTCACTGAAATAATCACCACATGGTTGGTTGGTGCATGGGAAAACTGTCTGCATTAATTAGTTGGCCTGAGCATCCCAGGACCCCCAGATACAGGAACTAAGTCTACCTGTCCAGTCACATTTATCATCCAATTTCCCAGGGAAATCACATCCAAGAGGATTCAAATAGCTTTCCAAAAGCACTGGGCTATTTCTTGCCCATGTTCTATTTCTCATTTTTGAAATAATGAGTAAAGCAGAAATCAGCAGAATGACTACATGAGGTAATTGAGATTTTAAATGGTTCTGGCTGAGGAGAACTGATCTGCCAGTGTTGATTTCAGGTTCTGACAGAAGGGTGAAGTGATCCCACCTACCCTTCCCCACCGCTCAAATACAATGAAAACAATGGAAGCAAAAACTGTAGGTCAGGAGTTCTTAACCTGGGGCCCATGGACAGAATTCTGTGACTCCATAAACTTGGATGGGAAAATGTTTCTATCTTTATCTTTTTTTTTTTTTTTTTTTTTTTTTTTGAGACAGGAGTCTGCGGCTCTCACCAGCCGCCCAGGCTGGAGTGCAGTGGCGATCTCGGCTCACTGCAAAGCTCCGCCTCCCGGGTTCCGCGCCATTCTCACCTCAGCCTCCCGGTATAGCTGGGACTACAGGCGCTCACAACCGCGCCCGGCTAATTTTTTGTATTTTTAGTAGAGACGGGGTTTCACCGTGGTCTCGATCTCCTGACCTTGTGATCCGCCCGCCTCGGCCTCCCAAAGTGCTGGGATTACAGGCGTGAGCCACCGCGCCCGGCCTTCTATCTTTATCTTTACTAACTCCCACTGAAATTTAGCATTTCCTTTAAGCATGAACACGGGTGACAAACCATGTTAGTAGACATCAGTTCCTATAACTTTGTCAACAAGAGAAATCAAATGTGTTCTCATCACATTTCAGTTGCTACGGATCTTATGCTTATTACTACTTCACAATTATGGTATCTGACTCACCACTTGATCCAGCTATATAACAAAGCAGCACAAATATTCTATCGTAAGTTTTTGGAAATTATAACTTGTTTCTTGGAATCCTATTTTATGTATTTAAAATGTTTCTGAGAAGGGGTTCACAGGTTTCACCAGGCAGCTGCTGAAGGAGTCCAAGGTACAAAAACAGTTAAGCACCTCTGATGGAAGCATCCACGCTAGAAATTAAGAAGGCTGGAACCCAGATTCATAGGACCCTCAGGCACATTTCAAACTTGGACTGCCGGCCTGCCTAGTGTTATTAACATCTCATTCACAAAGCTGTTTTAAGACAGAGCAGGATAATGTAAATGAAAGTGGTTTATTAGCCAAAAGAAAAGCAATGTTAAAGATTTAGTACAAAGACACTCGGCAAGATGGTAATTAAAGGAGATAGAGTACTTCTTCAAGGTCACATAACAGCTCTTATCTAGGAACTAGGTATTTAATAATGCAGCCCAACTGGCCTCTGGAAGAGCACCACTCAAATTGCTGCTCCAGGGTCGGACGCAGTGGCTCACGCCTGTAATTCCAGCACTTTGGGAGGCTGAGGTAGGCAGATCACTTGAGGCCAGGAGTCGGAGACCAGCCTGGCCAACATAGTGAAACCCTGTCTCTACTAAAAATATAAAACTTAGGTGTGGTAGCACACGCCTGTAGTCCCAGCTACTCGGGAGGCTGAGGCACGAGAATTTGCTTGAACCCTAGCGGAGGTTGCAGTGAGCCGAGATCGCGCCACTGCACTCCAGCCTGGGTGACAGAGTGAAATTCGGTCTCAAAAAAACGCTGCTCCAAGATGTGGTAAGGAGTTTGTGCCACAGGGAAAAATCAGCACACTGCTTCTTTCAATGAGTCTTGCTGTGAAAAACAGGTCAGCTGAAGTGCAGTGCTTAGAAAACAAAGAGCTGGTTGACAAACCACACTTTTGACTGGTCCTGCTCTAGAGTCTTGAACATAGGCCAATGATATGTAACACAAAACCCACACCCCCACAATTCCCCACCCTATCCCAGAAGTCATGGGACCAGAATGAAACTGATGAATCTACTGAGACAGATGGTAGAAATGCAAAGTCTTGCGTCAGCAATAGTTAATGCAAGCAAGGAAGTGACTATGCAGACTGTACAGGAAGTACTAGCACATTTTTATTTCGACATCAGCGCTGCTCCAGCCCATTAAAAACACTGTCAACCCAGCCTTTCCTCTAGCCCCACTGGATCATCATGAGTCAAGTCTCTAAAATATTCAATCAATCACACTTCTAAGAGAAAGCAGCATTTCATTTTTAAAATAAATTACTGACATCTGCTGATGTGTTGAATGGAATTTTAAACAGTCATATTTGTCTTGTCTCTAATTAAAAAGCAGCTACAGGATACTACAGTACATTCTAGTTTAAGTTATAAAGGAGACTGTAATACTATATAACACCACAGCCATTAAAGTGAAACAACAATGCTAGATCTTAAAACATTTCTTTAAAAGTCAGCAAAAGCAGAGGGGATTTTCAGTTATCAAAGTTCAGTTTGCATGCTTTTGTTTCAAAACAGTAACAAAGATGTTCAAAACATCCATCATCCTTTCTCCAACACAAAGAAGTGAGTTGGGTCAAAATTCACTATTGTCACCCAAAATGAAAAGAGAGATTTCCATGCCTTTCTTTCCCATTCCACATCCCTTATTCTCTCCTGAATGTATCTCCCATGGCATGGCACAACCTGATCTACTTCATTTCCACCTCTCAGGTCTTTGCAGGACTTGTGTCAATAGATTTTATCAGTGGATCTGCTGCCCCAGCCTCAAGCTAGTCTTCAAGTACAAAGCCATGACCAGTTATTAAAAACACGATATCCAGACAGCGGTACATATACCTGGTTTCTTTTATAAAGTAGAAAAAATCCAATTATATTGACCCCAAACAGTGTTCTACAGTAATAGTACCATCATTTTGTATCTTACACAGTACAGAGAGCTTTGCAAAGCACTATAGTAGAGCTGGAGGGGATGGGAAAAATGTCTACTAATGCTATTTTTAACCTATGTGCACAAGAAAAATTTAAGTTAAGTCTATCATTACACCATGACTAACTCCTTTCTTCTTCGTCTTCTTCCATGCCAATCTAATACAAAGAAAAAGTAGGCGGCCAGGCATGGTGGTTCACATCTGTAATCCTAGCACTTTGGGAGTCCGACACAGGTGGATCGCCTGAGGTCAGGAGTTCAAGACCAGCTTGGCCAATACGGCAAAACCCCGTCTCTACTAAAAAATACAAAAATTAGCCAGGTATGGTGGCGGGCGCCTGTAATCCCAGCTACCCGGAAGCCTGAGGCAGGAGAATCGCTTGAACCTGGGAGGCAGAGGTTGCAGTGAACAGAGATTGTGCCACTATGCTCCAGCTTGGGCAACAGAGCAAGACTCTGTCTCAAAAAAAAAAAATTTTTTTTTTTTTTTAACATACATACTATTGATTCCTACACCTTGGGAAGAAGAACGTTCTTTGTTGACACCAATTCTATCTCAAAATGGACACTGAATATTTCATTTGTAATCCTTTGCTTATTGCAAATTCACCATAAATGACTCATTCCATTGATACAGTATAAACCTTTTATAAAAACAACAGAATAACCCACTGACATCTAACAATCCAAGTCAGTGTAAAGCTCACTTTTGATGTGGATCGTTACCCACAAATGCAATCAAGCTGTTAGCTACCTGCACTTCTTTAGGAGTTTTTAAGTTGCTCATATTGCCGCAGGCCTCTCCACAAATTCTGTCATACATCGGTGCAGCCAAGAATCTGCTCACCAAGTTTCCTAGCAGCTACCCAAAATGACTTTTATTTCCACATCTAATACACTGGTAAGAGTAGGAATAGAAATAAGCTTTTGACTTTCAACTTTACAGTCAGACAAAATCTCTTACTAGCCTCAGGTCAATGGTATAATGAAGGACTGGTGAATGTAATAGGTTGTGTATCATTTAGCACGGTGGCGAATGAAGTCATTACTACTGTTCAAAAAAGGCCCCAAGGCCATCCTATTATAAAGAGATAAATGACATGGAGTGATAGAACCAGAAACAGACCAGGAGATACCGTTCATCGATGAGATCACAAGTTAGAAAGAAGGGACTGGGCTGAAATAAAACGACAGAACACGTGAAATGTCTCTTTTGTAATTTTAATTGAAGCAATCCTATTTATTTTTTTAACTCTCTCTTATAAGCACCAAATTTTAATATCTAAGTCAATTTTTGGGGAAAGAAACATCATCAAGATCATCCCTCCAGCAAAACAACGATGTTTACTCCTCCAAATATCCAAATTGAAGATCTACGAAAACAAAAACAAAAACAAAAACAAAAGCCCACAGAGAAATAAAAAGGAACAAAAATCACATTCTAATGGCGGGGGGAGGGGAGGTCAGTGCATTTAGCAGTCTTCGCTGTGCTGTCTAACCATCCTTCAGCTGACTTTCAAAAAAAAAATAACACCCTAAGCTCATCAAAATATACATTTGCCATTTGCTTGTTTAAATTAAAAATAATTATTAAAAAAAGGAAAACTTTAAGGAATTCACAATCAATTGCCTGACTCATTTCGATGTCATGTACAGCATATGGAGGTCAGGAAGGCCATTCGCAGCACATGTGATTAGGGGCTATTGATCTTCAAGGTTTAGCTTTCTTCCAAACAGTGTAAAATACCCACCTGGTCAGGGAGTCAAGGAATAAAAGCAGGTAATTCAAGGAAGAAAAGGCATCACTTGTAATTCGTTTGCTGGCCTACAAATTGAAAGACGGATGAAAAGCTTCATGGCTTAGAGCACTGTGGGAATGAGAATGAAGGCCTTTGAATAAGGCCACTCTGCAGCCTGGGGACATCCCCACCACCTGGGATGTCTGAAGGAGGTACTGAGTGGACAACAGAAGGCTAAAGGAACACAAATATTCTCTCAGGTAACACTACCGATCCAAAGTCTCACAAGTTTTAGGGAATTAGTATGAGAAGGAAAGGCAGGAAGAAGGAAAGGAAGGAAGGAGGAAAGGAGGGAGGGAGGGAGGGAAAACTGGGGTAGCAGGAAATGCAAGGAAGGGAGAGAAGGGGGAGGGAAGAGAGGGAAGAAGGAGAGGAAAAAAGGTCAGAGGAGTAAAGGAGAGGGAAGGAAGGAGGGAGAGAGAAGAACTAGCAGGTGGAAGCCTTTGCCTCAAATGTTATCAACTCATTTCTCAAATCTCCAAACATGCAAACACAGGCCTGACAAACATGCTGAGGGGAACCATAAACGAAGGTGGACAGTTGCGAGGAGATGCTGAAGCTCTGTACACGCTGTGGAGGGACACGGCCACCCAGCAGGCGGAGTGCCCCCTCCTCACGTGGAGGATCTAGAGGGTTCTCATTGCCTCTTGCTGGCCATCTGGTCTCAGCAGGCAGTCTGCGCTGCCAGGCTCTGCCCCAGCCTGATGGGACCAGGCCTCACTGGAGGTCAGCAGTAGTCGCAGAGCAACCTTGACAGCAAAAAAAAAAAAAAAAAAAAAACCTGCCGTCACAGGAATCTGGACTTGGCAACAGCAGATAAGGAAGCTGTTGTCTGCAGACTATAGCCCACAGCTGTGTTGTGGCACAAATTTCCAATAATGCTCTCATTTCCTTTTTTCTCCATGTTTTATTTCTCTAGACTAACTTTACTAAGTGGAACAGAGAACACCAACGTTAACTGTGCAGTCCCCAACATCATTCTAGTTCTCGATTTCTACTGCAAATTAGCATCAAGTGTAGAAACTAGTATTAACATCAGGTAATTTTAATGTAAGAGTAGAATGAGTGTCTTTAGACATTTTACCTGCCATAGGTAGGGTGGTTATTTTAGACTAGGGCTTCTCAAACTTTTTAGGTGCACATAAATCCCTGGGAAGGCTGGTAGAACAGGTCACTGGGCCCCCACCTCCAGAATTCCTCTGACTGGGCAGCAGGTTGGGGTGGGACTTGAGAATGTCCATGTCTAACTAGTTCTTGAGCGATGCTGCAGGTCTGGCAACACCTTTGAGAACCAATGCTTTAGACCAGTAGTGCTTGATCATTAAAAGCACCTGGAAAGCTGTGGCAAGTCCCCGCCAAAACTTTTGAGAATGGGAGTTTAGAATGTTAGATTTTATTTAAAGCTTCTCGGGGGATTCCAATGTGCACCGAAGCTTGAGAACCAGGGCTTTATATACTCTACGGCTAAGCTAATTGTTTATTATTGGGATTTAAATTTTTTAATTGGCATAGGATTTACTTGGG
This sequence comes from Papio anubis, assembly GCF_008728515.1. Lineage (NCBI taxonomy): Eukaryota > Metazoa > Chordata > Mammalia > Primates > Cercopithecidae > Papio > Papio anubis. Next base: position 123,464,061 of record NC_044996.1, read on the forward strand.
TGCTTTGATCTGGCAAAAGAATGTCATGGTCAAAGGATACAATTCCAAATATGAAGGGACACAGACGATCTCCTTTGAAAATTCCACAGGACAATACAGGTGCCCCAGCTGTTCTTCATAGAGCGACAGCGCTTCTGTCAGATTGACACAGTTCCCCTAAATCAAAGAGAGATAAGCAAATGGGATTCTTGAGTCCTTCCAAGGGCCCCACTCATCTGAAGGTCGTTAATAAAGAAGAACATTTCTAGCTTTAGATAAAAGTTCATCTTTAAAAACAAGATAAGGCTTCTGTATTTTCACAAATCACACTGCATTCTATTTATAGACCCATTAGAGCTCGTTATCCTTCTACCTCATTGACCAAGCCATTTCAAATTATTAGAATATGAAATGATAGAAAGCAGTGACACCGATTTCTTACTAGTGACACAGTCACTGAATTAAAACCATGCAATTTGCAAAGATTCATACAAATAACATATTCAAAGGAAATTTTCTCAATAACGGTCACCATTATGTTATAAACGAAGTATCAAAGAGATAGTGTTCTTGATTTCCACAATGGTTTAAACTACAATTCTCCTAAGAGTCTAACATGTTGACACAGAACTATATTCACCCCTATTTTTTTTCCTAGAATCTGTGTATAAGAGAACAAAAGTCTATTCAGGATATATATGCTAGGGATATCCCCCAGTTGCACACCTTATCAAAAACTTTCTCTCAACTTCATTATTCTAGCATTTCTCCCTTTCCAGTCACCCCATTTTCAGCATCTCCAGCAGCTAGGGGTAGTCAATGACATATACTGCAAGTTTGCTGGTAGCTGCTGGAAAAGCTTTTGATTCAGAACAAAGAGAGAGCCACCCGCCTCTTCAACTTTCTTCCAAGCTATAACCTAGATGTGATATTTGGAGCTGCAGCAGCCATCTTGTGACCATAAGGAAAAAAAGGTGAAGAGAATTCAAGAGATGCCAGCCAAGGTATAGCAGAGTTGCTGAATGGATACAGTATTTGCCCAACTCTAGAGCAATGCTTCTAACTCCTTAATGTACATGTGATATCATAGGGGATCTTGTTAAAATGTAGATTTGGATTAAGTCTGGGGAAGCCTTTATCATCCTTTTAGCACAATTTTCCCCAAATGATTTTCATTATGAATTTAGAAAATAAAACTGGTATTTATATACAGAGATTAAAAGGAAATACCAACTATTTCCTTTTAATCTCTGAAGTTGGTATTCACAAGACAGTAATACTGAATCCAGGTGGCTGATTCCATTTCTTAAGAAAGTTACTCTTCACTGGAAGTGCTGGCTCAGGCCTGTAATCCCAGCACTTTGGGAGGCTGAGGCAGGTGGATCACTTGAGGTCAGGAGTTTGAGGCCAGCCTGGTCAACATGGTGAAACCCTATCTCTACTAAAAATACAAAAACTAGCCAGGCGTAGTGGCATGCACCTGTATTCCCAGCTACTCAGGAGGCTAAGACAGAAGAACCACTTGAACCCAGGAGGTGGAGGTTGCAATGAGCTGAGATTGCGCCATTGCACTCCAGCCCGGGCAACAAGAGCGAAACTCCAATTCAAAAAAAAAGTTACTCTTAATTTGCCTCAAAATAGCTAAGTATAATGCAAGATGAAAATTATTTACAAATAAAGGCAGCCTGTGACGTAAGAACTCCTGAGAATGGCTTTCAAAACCAACCAGCCAGCTAGTCACGGGCAAGAGGTTAGAATTATTTTGAGAGCTGGCCTTGGTGGTTTTAACTTAGCACATTCACTCAACATGACGTCATCCTTCAGTGCCAGACTGTTTAGTAACCCATCATCTAGGGTCCCGCAGTGGGATATGGCCATGGTCAAAGTGCCCTTTGCCAGCATGTAATTTGGTTTCAACATCAAGTTCACCATGAGAGCATATAAACACCACACGTGTAATTTAAGATTCACAAATAGAAAACTGCCCAGTTGTTTTTAGAACCCATCGCCACTGGGGAAGCTATAGAATGAAAATGCCACCAAGGTGCACAGTAAATGGCTTTGCCATGTTAAAATTGACACCACACTCTCTCTTTATAGAGGTTATATGGGAAGACTTCCTTACATAGACTGTGGTAAGAAAATAGGAAAGTTTCAATTTGTTCTTTCCCAACATTGTCAAGAAGTTTCAAAAAAAGAAGAAAACACACACCACAAATAGAGACCTACCCAAAAAAGTAACATGATACATTTCACTTTCCTGTCTATTTAAATGGAATGACATTTTTTCTTTTTAAGAGAAACAAATGGGAGATGAATAAAAATCTAATAGCAAAGAATTAAGCAGCCATTAAGGATAAGAAAAAGGGATGGAACAAGGGGTGGGGCCACACCTGGCATTATCGAAGAAAAAGGGGCTCACTGCCCAATGTTCTAGAAGTCAGTATTAGGACACTGGGGTTTTAAGAAAAGCAAAGCTTATTTTAATTTCTTTTCAGAGACAGGGTCTTGCTGTGTTGCTCAGGCTGAAGTACAGTGCTGTGATCACAGCTCAGTGCAGCCTCAAACTCCTGGCCTCAAGCAATCCTCCTGCCTTAGCCTCCCCAAATGCTGGGATTACAGGCATGAGCCACCGAGCCTGGCCTAAGAAAAGCTTTTTATTGTAAGTCAACTAACAAGGAGACAGGAGTCCAGCTTAAATATGTCTCCCTGTGCTGGGCTTAAAGGCAGTCCTTTTATTAGAAAAGGTTTAAGGGGCTGGCTGCAGTGGCTCACACCTGTAATCCTAACACTTTGGAGGCCGAGGCAGGCAGATCACTTCAGGTCAGGAGTTTGAGAGCAGTCTGGCCAACATGGTGAAATCCCATCTCTTCTAAAAATACAAAAATTAGCCAGGTGTGGTGGCACACACCTGCAATCCCAGCTACTTGGGAGGCTGAGGCAGGAGAGGTGCTTGAACCCGGGAGGCAAAGGTTGCAGTGAGCAGGGATCGAGCCACTGTACTCCAGCCCGGGCCACAGAGTGAGACTCCATCTCCATCTCCATCTCCAAAAAAAAAAAAAATTTAAGGGGTAGGTTCTGAGATTTGCAGGTGATTGATTTGTGGATGGAAAGGGTAGATCTGGAAAATCCTCAGGCACGTATGGTTATCTCTTTCTGCCCACTAATGGGTCTTGTGTGCAATCTTGAGGGCGGGGAAGTGGTTAGTATGAAGCAAGTGGTGAAAACAGGCTGTGACATCAGCAAGCTTGTTCTGTGCAAATTCTAATGGGGCATATTGGTTTTAACAGATTTTAGCCAGTGATTTTCTTTCTTAAGTGGGGGGAGTTTCAGTGTTTCAGCAAGTTGTTTCTTTTTTTACCTGCAATCCTGCAAACTCAGATTTTATTAGTCATTGGTTTATTTAACCCTTTGAGGCTTCACTAGGGGATTAAATCCAAATTCTATAGCTTCAGTTCTAGAAAGTTCTTTTCCCCATGTTAGGTGTGGACAGGTGACATTTGCTTTTGTTTATTTTAGAGGTGGGGTCTTCACTATGTTGCCCAGGCTGTCCTCGAACTCCTGGGCTCAAGCGATCCTCCTGGGTAGTTAGGATTACAGGCACATGACACCTCAGTAACAGGTATAGAAGAATACATCCTTAGCAACTTTTATCAAGTTCAAAAGCAAATAAAATTACATAGTATAATGATTTAGGAAATCATACATGTAAGAACCATCTAGAAGATACAGAAACGGAAAAAAGTGAGACCAAGGATGGGTTGCTTCTAGAAGGCAAGCAGGAACAAGAGAGAAATATAACTTACAGGTTTTTTTTTTAAATGGGGCTGGAGGGAGAGAAGAGAGGAAGGTCAAGTCCCAGGATCTGCCTCCTAGGTTCCATGAAAACACTTCCTCCCCAGTTCAAATTCTATTGGCCCACCTTGATTCCCACGCCTCTCCACGATGCATTCCCCAGCTTCCTGGGATGCTGACAAGGCTGCATTCAGGCAGCCACAGTAACACCAATGACATCACAAACTCACCACTGTGATGCTAGCAGTTTTAGGTGGGAACATTTAGCTTCTGTAAAACAACACATTTTCATCCCACCCTTAACCTGACTCCAGTTCTAAGCTGCACACTTGGGCAAAGTGGGTGGGCATGCCAGGAATCTGGGTTACCTCCTAAGTATGTCACCTGGCAGTTAAAAAAAAAACAAAACTGCCCTGTGGCAACTACATCAATACATCCTGAGTCAAATCACTTGCTTTTTGACTTAATTACTACTTCTTAAAAGGGCTATACATGCCTGTCCACATAAATCTTACCATGTGACACTGTCAACCACCAAATGTACTGAATGAACCCCAGGTGTTATATAATGAGATTGTTTTGTGGTTCTAACTGTAATGAACATGGGGACAGAAAACACGTCATATGTCTTTCGGACAATTCTTAGAAACCAAGACAGCCCTGGGCATACAATCCTTTTGATTTTGGTAAAAAGTCTATTGGCAAAGGCAAGATATCAAAGCCTGGGTCATTAATATTTACAAATGGGTTGTGGTAGTACACTAAGCAAGCATTCTATTAGCCTTTCATACTAAGATAACGGCTCTCCATAGGAGGCGGCCTGCCATGCCAATATTCAGAACAAAAGAACAACAGTCACACCGTTGTAGTAGACAACAGGTGGAGTTAGTGTGGCTGTCTCTTTTGTCCTGTCTTTTGTACTACAGACTGGCTAGTTTGTAGTGGATCCAAATTTTTTTCAGCCTCTTTTTGTTCAAGATCCCAGAGCCTCACATTTTTCCTTGATTTAAGCTGCTTGAGATTTTCTTCTATGTGTTTGCAGAAACCTAAAAGAAAAAATTCTGGCTGGGCACGGTCACTAATGGCTGTAATCTCAACAATTCAGGAGGCTGACGTAGGAGGATTACTCGAATCTAGGAGTTTAAGGCCAACCTGGGCAACATAGTGAGACCTCATCTCTACAAAAATTAGCCAGGCATGGCAATGGATGCCTGTAATCCCAGCACTTTGGGAGGGGCAAAGCAAGACGATCACTTCAGCCTGGGAGGTTGAGGCTGCAATGAGCGCCACTGTGCCACTGCACTCCGGCCTAGGCTACAGACCAAGAACCTAGCTCAAAAAAATGAAAAGAAAAAAATTCCATATGCTCTGCTTAAAAAATGCCCATCATGGCTGGGCGCAGTGGCTCACGCCTGTAATCCCAGCACTTTGGGAGGCCAAGGGGGACGGATCACCTGAGGTTGGGAGTTTGAGACCAGCCTGACCAACATGGAGAAACCCCATCTCTACTAAAAATACAAAAAAATCAGCTGGGCATAGTGGCACATGCCTATAATCCCAGCTACTCAGGAGGCTGAGGCAGGAGAATCGCTTGAACCCAGGAGGTGGAGGTTGCAGTGAGCTGAGATCGCGCCACTGCACTCCAGCCTAGGCAACAGAGCAAGACTCCGTCTCAAAAAAAAATAAACAAACAAACAAACAAACAAAAAAACCATCATAAGAAAGTCCAACTTGCTTCTTTACAATAAGAAAGCTTCATTTGAGCAGGTTTCACTGCAGATTTCCTATAAGACAGGGGTCAGCAAACTTCCTCTGTAAAGGGTCAGACAGAAACTATTTTAGGCTCTGCAGATCATACAGTATCTACCACAACTACTCAGTTCAAAAGCAGCCACAGACACTATGTAATAAATGGGCGTGTCTGTGTGCCAAGAAAACTTTACAAACAAGCAAGCAGGAGGCCAGATTTGGCCCAATGTTTGCAGACTCCTGGCTTTGAATAGTTATATCCATCTACAACATGTTTGTAAAAATCGTTTCTAAACCTTGGGTTGGTGGGGGAGAGACACTCCATTAACAGATAGGGCTTTGCTCTCCTCAAAGTTTCCCAACATTTTCACCAAGCGCAAAGTCTAAGATTAAGCACAATGTGCCTGCAGGTCTTGCACACAGAGGGAAGAGCGGAACAACAGGATAGGCTGGAGCCTGAATCAAGATGTCTCTTAGAATTGCTAAGTTGTTTTCAGCATTATTAATCTCAGATTCCATAAAATGTCCAGGATAGGGTCTGCTTGCAAACATCTCCTCAGGAGGATAAAGTTAAAACCTCTACCTGTTCCTGACTTTTTTTTTTTTTTTTTTTTGAGACGGAGTCTTGCTCTGTGGCCCAGGCTGGAGCCCAGTGGTGCAATCTCGGCTCATTGCAACCTCCGCCTCCCAGGTTCAAGCAATGTCCTGCCTCAGGCTCCTGAGTAGCTGGGATTACAGGCTCCTGCTACCATGCCTGGCTCATTTTTGTATTTTTAGTAGAGACGGGGTTTCACCATGTTGGCCAGGCTGGTCTCGAACTCCTTGACCTCAGGTAATCTAACTGCCTTGGCCTCCCAAAGTGCTGGGATTACAGGCGTGAGCCACCACACCTGGCCTATTCCTGACATTTAAATACAGTAAACTAATACTGTGTTTATTTTTGAGTCAAGGTCTCACTCTGTCACCCAGGCTGGAGGGCAGTGGCACGATCATAGCTCACTATAGCTTCAACGTCCCAGGCTCAAACAATCCTCCCACCTCGGCCTCCAGAGTTAGGACTACAGGCATGCACCACCATGCCAAGCTAATCTTTTAAATGTTTTGTAGAGATGGAGTCTTACTATGTTGCCCAGGCTGGCAGCACTTTTTTTTAAAAAATGGAGGAGGGGATTTTCCTGTGAACTCAGAATAATTCAGAGATCCGGAGTACGATGCTACGTAAGTGTTTATCTTATGTTTATGAATCAAGGAATTTTGTACCAAGAGACTAGATTATCAATTAGCTGTCTTTGCTGTCATTTTCAAAATTTTGTTAAGGATTTCAATAGAAGATATATATGTATATTTTTAACACCAAGAAATGAAACCTTTAAAGTTTTAGAATCCCCTAGAGAATGAGAAAAACACCACAATCTGCTTCCATCTGGTGGCAGGAGTTCACAGTACAGCCAGAGCTACTTCATCAAGTGTATGTTGATGAGGGGAGGGGAAAAAAAGAAAATCAGTCTGTGTCTCCATCAGGTGGCAGCAGCTCATACTACAGCGAAAGACCAGGGCTGATAACTCATTAATTCCCAGCAGAGGACAGGTCCACTTAGAAGCTTACTGTTTGAAACAACATAAACCAATGATGCTGCTCTATCCTTAATAAATTTCAAAAATGTGCATTCAGATTTCAAAATATAAAAATCTTAAGAGTGTTTTGAGGAAAAAAACTGTTAAGTAGCCTACCTGTGTAAAATATTTCCCATCCTGTTTCAACACTTTCATTGAGAGGTCAAGAATCAGTCTGAGAAACTCCCATGTGGAATCTGAAGGTTTAAAAGAACAAGTTTCATAAATATGGGTTTGTACGTATCCACAACATCTGAAGTAAAATATTCAAATACTCAATACCAAAAGGGGAAGAAGAAAAAGAGCCACAAGTGTGAGACCCACTCACTATTCAAAGAGCTTGTTCATGAACGATAATGAAATTGATTTTGGATGCGAAAATCACATCTACCTAGCACTGCTCTCAAAATACCAGTAGATTCGACACAAAGGCAGTGGCCGAAACGTGAAAGAAAACTGCTTTAAATAAGGGCGCAAGCAGCAAAATCCTGAGAGAAATTCAGAGTCTGCAAACTCAGCAGGAACTTGAGTTTATAGAAAAAACATGAACTAGCTGTGATTTTGAACAAACATATGGTTTGAGAAAGGGAATTATCTGTTGTTAGATAAGTGACCAATTTGTACCAATACAGGTTGAAAATCACATAAATTAAATACATTATCAAATGATTTACCGTCTCAATAATGTAATGAGTCATTTTATTTCATTTTTGTTTCAAATGACTGAATGAGTTCACTCATTTAGTGGCAGAACAGGAATTGAAGCCAAATCCAGTCATCTTTCCACCATGGACCTCAATTTAACTCCCTAAAAATGTGAGAGAACTAGACAATCTCTAAGATCCTTTCACCCTCACATGGTGCCCAGAGAAACATTTCCATCATAAGTATCCTGGTTTAAAAAAAAAATCTACCTTCTTCTGGAGACGTGGAGATTGGAACAGCAGTCAAATCATTAATCACATAATCAAATTCTCTCCCTTCTTTGGCGTACCTCTTCAGTACCGGAATACAGTCTTCTATTAGAACCTTCCAGAAAGAACAGGAATAGATGAGTAAGCCAACATGTGGATGTAGTTAAACAAAAAACAATAGTAAAGGAAGGAGGAAAAAAATACCAAGTGGGGGCTTATATCCACAGCTATCCACAGCATCTGCTACAGGAACCAAAAAACTTTCATCTATGTCTATTAATAGCAAAAATTAAGTGCTTACCATATATGCTTTATATGCCTTCTCATTTCAATAAAGCAACAATACTAGAGGCACTATTATCCATTTTACCAATGTAGAAACAAACTTGAGGTGTTATCCAGCTTGCCCACAGATCCACGAAGTGTACCTATTACTATCTGAAAGCCAACTACATACTTTCATCTCTAATCTATACTGCCTCTCCTACCACTATTTGTATCATCTTCTTTTGATTTTTATTTTTTAAAATTAATAAACTATTTTTAAAAAGTTTTTCTAGAGACAGGGTCTCACTATGTTGCCCAGGTTGGTCTTGAACTCCTGGGCTCAAGCAATCTGCCCACCTTAGACTCTCATAGTGCTGGGATTAGAGGCATGAGCCACCGTACCCAGCCTAATTTTTCTTTTATACTAAGCACTGAATGACTTCATTGTTTATGGATTTATTTTTGCATGTTACTCAAACTATAAACATGTTGTTCCTCAATTTTCTCTAATGCTTGGCTACTGCTAATAAAGCTATATATAACAGCTCCCACCATCAGAGTCAATCAAGAGTCCAGCTGGAATTCCCATACAGATCATACATAGTTAATACAGGAAAGAAGTTTGAGGTCAGCTATATATTTGAAGTACTGAGGCTCTATGCTGGGGACACATCTGGATCTAAGCAACATCCTAAACTAAACGGGAGTTACGGTCATCTTTTAGTTTTCTAATTCAAAAAAAAAATACATTAAGTAAAAGAAAAATTACATATAATAGTCAAAAATCAAGAGTTTAAGAGTTTGCCAGGCCAGGAGCAGTGGCCCAACACCTGTAATCCCAGTACTTTGGGAAGTTGAGGTGGGCGGAACACTGGAGACCAGGAGTTCTAGAGCAGCCTGGGCGACATGGTAAAAGCCTGTCTCTAGAAAAAATAGAAAAACCAGCTGGGCCTAGTGGTATGTGCCTGTAGTCCCGGCTACTCAGGAAGCTGAGGTGGGAGGATCGCTTGAGCCTGGGAGTTCGAGGGTGTAGTGAGCCATGATCATGACACCACTGCGCTCCAGCGCTCCAGCCTGAGTGACAGAGCGAGACCTTGTCTCAAAAAAAACAAAAAACAAAAAAAAAACAAAAAAAGTTCACCACAATTCCCTAAAATAACCTAGCCCATGTTGTTTCTCATCATTCTTCTTATAGCCTCACAGTTGTAAGAAACTGGGACTTTTCTGTCCTATTGTTTTATAACTTGTCTCACTTAATGCATCATACCTGTGGAGGTACTAACACCACAGTTGCCTTCAATTCACTATGAATCCTGTTTGATATGCTCATAATTTTTCCATACGTTCACAGAGATTCTTACAAATACTTGCACACAAATAAAAATATATGTGCTCTTTTGTAAAATCTGGATCACGCACATCATTCGGAACTTGAACATTTTCACCGAACATCTCTCCAGGTAATAACACACATTTTTAAAAATACGCCATTCCACTAAAAATGTTCTTTCTGTTGTCATCGTCAAGCCTTGGCCACTACAAGCACATCTATAATAAAACCTTGTAGTGACACCTTTTTAACTGTGGGCTGGGTGCTCAAACACAGGGTAGAAGCCATGTGTTTCGGTTTTGATAGCATTTCACATGTCAAACAGCAATGCATATGAGCACCTGCCTCCTCGCATCCTCCTCAGCGTGGAATATTGCTCCTCTACTAAATTTTGTGAAGTCTGTTGCTAATGTTTTCACAAGAACTTCCTGGGCCACCAACAGGGGTGACCGTCTCGTGGTACTTTTTTTTTTTTTTTTTTTTTTTTGAGATGGAGTCTTGCTTTGTCGCCCAGGCTGGAGTGCAGTGGCGCAATCTTGGCTCACTGCAAGCTCCACCTCCCGGGTTCACGCCTTTCTCCTGCCTCAGCCTCCTGAGTAACTGAGACTACAGGTGCCCACCACCACGCCCGGCTAATTTTTTCTATTTTTTCGTATAGCCGGGGTTTCACTGTGTTAGCCAGGATGGTCTCGATCTCCTGACCTTGTGATCTGCCCACCTCAGCCTCCCAAAGTGCTGGGATTACAGGCATGAGCCAATGCGCCCGGCCTGTCTTGTGGTACTTTTTACAGGTTATTTGACGTATTCTGAGAAGTACCAGTAAATACACCCTTTATACTTTTTTAAAGTTAGTTAACTTCATTTCGAAGCTGTAGGGACTCTGCATTATTCAAGGGATCAATTCCCTGTCACGCTTGTTACCAGTCTTTCTTCTAGTCTGAACTTTTGGCTTGGTAAGGACAACATAATACCATTAACAGTTTGAGTGTCCTATCTTTAAGAGATTTCCCAACTCCAAGGTTAAGTGCTCTAAATTGTCTTAAATGTATTAGTTTTTACATTTAGAGCCTAAGTCACCAAAATTCCTATTTCTATGGTTGGCTAACTTGGTTCTCATGCAGATGGTTAACTCATTATACCGGCATCGCACATTAACTCAACCAAACCTTTTCCCAAGTCGACTGAAATGCATCTTAGACCATATTAGCAGTGTGTAGGAATACATACTCAGACCTGTTCAAGTTCCTTTGACATTCCTAGGTATTGTGTATTCCTTTCACACTTCCTATTTGATTACTGTGCCTTGTAGTACATTAACAACGAATAGGACATATTTCGCTTCACACTGTGATTCGAGTTTTCTTGGGTATTCTTAGATATTTGTTTTTACAAATAAACTTTAAAATCAGTTGGTCTACTTTTAAACCCCTCCCCTCTCCTTGGGATTACACATAATAAATTGGGAAGAAATAGACATTGTTCTGTGTTGTTGTTTTTTTTTTTTTCTTTTTGACAGAGTCTTGCTCTGTCACCCAGGCTGGAGTGCAGTGGTGCAATCTCGGCTCACTGCAACCTCCACCTCCCGAGTTCAAGCCACTCTTCTGCCTCAGCCTCCAGAGTAGCTGGATTACAAGCACCCACCACCATGTCTGGCTAATTTTTGTATTTTTAGTAGAGATGGGATTTCACCATGTTGACCAGGCTGTTCTCCAACTCCTGACTTCAAGTGATCTGCCCACCTCAGCCTCCCAAAGTGCTGGGATTACAGGTGAGCCACCAAGCCCGGCCTGTTCTGTTATTTCAATACAAGAAATACAGCATGCCTCTCCACATATTCAGACTTTGATGTCTTTCAATAAGATCTTAATATAATTCATACCAGTCTCACAATACCATTCTTGTTAAATATATATTCCTAGAAATTTAACACTTGATTACTTTGAAAGGAAATGGATGGGAAGGAAATCCTATTTAAATGATTTAGCATTTAGTATAGAGAAAAAAATCTAGGCTGGCTTTATCCAATCACTTTACCAAATTCTCATGAATTCAAATAATTTTCTATGTAAGTTTCCTGGCTTTTCTAGTATTCATATCATCTGCAAATAATTAGATTTATACTGTTTTCATCTTTCTACTTTACTATCTCAGCTGCCTCAAAAAACAATGTGAAAAAGATAATTGGCATCCTCATCTTCTTCCTATTTTCAGTGGAAATGGCTTCTGCTATCTATTATATTTATTATATTTTCTATTTTTCTATTTACTATAACCTAATTTCTACTAATGTTTAGGTAGTTTCATCTCTATTGCAATTTTATTTTATTCAAGTAATTTATACTTTAACTTTTATTTTAGATTCAGGGAGTACATGTACAGATTTGTTTTATATATATATATATATATATATTAAAAAATATATATATATATACACATATATATATTTTTTTAGAGACAGAGTCTCCCTCTGTTGCCCAGGCTGGAGTGCAGTGGTGCAATCTCGGCTCACTGCAACCTCCACCTTCCGGGTTCAAGCAATTCTCCTGCCTCAGCCTCCCATGTAGCTGGAATTACAGGCACACGCCACCACACCTGGCTAATTTTACATAAGTATACTGCATTAGTTTTTATTAAAAATGACTGCTAAATATTCTCAAATTCTTTGTCATCTGTTATTTTCCTCCTTTACTCACATAATGAATTAAGTTGACAGATTTCTTAAAATTCAAATCTTTACACTTCTAACTAAATCCTACTTGAGCATAATATAGACTTCTTTAAGATGACAGATTTAGCTTATTATTTTACTTGGAAATTTTGCACATATGTAAAAGCAATCTTTAGTTTTGTGTACTACTTGATTTTACTATTAAGGTTTTCTTTTATTATTATTATTATTAAGGTTTTTTTAATTAAAATTTTCTTTTCTTTTCGAGACATTCTCGCTCTGCGGACCAGGCTGGAGTTACAATGGCGATCATTAAAAAGTCAGGAAACAACGGATGCTGGAGAGGATGTGGAGAAATAGGAATGCTTTTACACTGTTGGTGGGAGTGTAAATTAGTTCAACCATTGTGGAAGACAGTGTGGCAATTCCTCAAGGATCTAGAACCAGAAATACCATTTGACCTAGCAATCTCATTACTGGGTATATATCCAAAGGATTATAAATCATTCTACTATAAAGACACATGCACACGTAGGTTTACTGCGGCATCATTCATAAAAACAAAGACTTGGAACCAACCCAAATGCCCATCAATAGAGTGGATAAAGAAACTGTGGCACATATACACCATGGAATACTATGCAGCCATAAAAAAGGATGAGTTCATGTCCTTTGCAGGGACATGGATGAAGCTGGAAACCATAATTCTCAGCAAACTAACACAAGAACAGAAAACCAAACACCGCATGTTCTCACTTGTAAGTGTGAGATGAACAATGAGAACACATGGACACAGTGAGGGGAACATCACACATTGGGGCCGGTCGGGGGATAGGGGCTTAGGGGAGGGATAGCATTAGGAGAAATGCCTAATGCTTGCAGGGCTTAAAACCTAGATGATGAGTTGACAGGCGCAGTGAACCACCATGCCACGTGTATACCTATGTAACAAACCTGCATGTTCTGCACAGGTACCCTAGAAGTATTAAAAAAACAAACAAACAAAAAAAAACCCACAAAAAACAGAATTCATTTTATTCCATTCAGAGAATCTGGAGTTGGTGCATTCCCATCATTGGTACATGTGTACCCTAAATACAAATATACATATAACTCACATGAAGAGACAGATGACGTATTTATCTTCTCAACCAATTATACTAAAAGCTGTTTTAGTAAGGCACGATTCTGATCAATAACTTAAATCAATTATATTATCAGTTGACTTAAAACTATATTATCCAGAAAACATAATTACCTGATAGCAGTCTCCTTTAAGATTGTCTAAGACATCGCCACACGTTTTTCGCATGTATTTCTTACACCCATCGATCACCATTTGGTCAATGTCCGAAACAGGTTAAGGAGAATTTGGGTATATCAAAGAATTCTTAAATAGAAATACTTTAAAGAAAGGGTTAAGACAAAGATTTTATAATGCTAACTTGGGTATCACAAATTTGACAAAATGATGAATGAGGCAGTGAGTGACTTTATTTTCACACCAAGGACATGCAAAAGGAACTGAATCTTCTTTTCTCCTCATGAGATAGCTTTAGGGCAGTCATTTTGGAAACTGCCGGGCAGCAGACACAGTATCAAAATCATTTGCTCTTTAATCCTCAACTAGGTAGATTATTTGTTTGTTTTTGAAACGGAGTCTCACTCTGTCGCCCAGGCTAGAGTGAAGTGGCGCGATCTTGGCTTACTGCAACCTCTGCCACCTCAGGTTCAAGCAATTCTCCTGTCTCAGCCTCCCAAGTAGCTGGGATTACAGGTGCCCGCCACCATGCCTGGCTAATTTTTGTATTTTTAGTAGAGACGGGGTTTCGCCATGTTGATTAGGCTGGTCTTGAACTCCTGACCTCAGGTGATGCACCTGTCATGGCCTCCCAAAGTGCTTGGAATACAGGCATGAGCCACTGTGCCCAGCCGATTATTTCTTTGTTGATGGCCACGTAAAAGGGTACTGTTACTAACTTGTCTGTTCAAAGCAGTCTGGGTATGGGTAACACATTTGCCTCTAGTCTGTGGTAACATTAATTTGAGTTGTGAGACACCAAAGGAAGGAAGGAAACAAAAGAAGCCCACTGAACTTGTTCTCTCATACAACAAAGGATATCTCTACCATAGTGACCATCTTTGGTTTTAGTTTGACTATTTCATACAATATGCCTCCATCTCCACCTCCCAGAATGAGTACATCTTTGCCAGTGTAATCTTCTTTGCCACTGCCCATGATGGCCCGGGTATACGCCAAATCACTCTCTGCCAAATCTAGGGAGGAGAAACAAATCCAAATGGTGAGTCTACCTTCACACACAAACCACCTGGCCCCGCCACACTGAAGTGCTGGGATCTAGCCCAAAATGTAAATTTTTCATTTTCAATTTTTTAAAACTGTGAACAATATGCAAGCTTTTTTCTCCATTGAGGACTTTTTCATCAACCCTGATCATCTGACACCTTATACAAATGGACATTAGTCAGTGGAAAGAAAATCCAGCCTTAAAAATGTGTCAATATACCAAATAATTAAAAGCAGTTACATCTTAACAAATGAAATAATATGATGTCTGTGAGCTGCTTCAAAATAATATGAGAGGGACAAAGTAGACTGGGGTTTAGGCAAAATAAGACTGGCTAGGAGTTGATAATTGTTCACACTCAACGGTGAGTACATGCGGGTTCATCACACTAATTTGTCTACTTAGGTTTCAACTGTTCTGTAACAAAAAGGTTTTTTTTTTTTTTAATAATACGCAAATGCATTTTCTTTTGAAACACAATCCAAATACTCATCACTAAGGAGGCAATGTCAAGACGAAGTTTATGTGAAAGCCCAGACAATCCACAGGTTAATAATGACATAAATGTGCATCTCAAACACCAGCAGTGTCAGAAACAAACTCAAACAAATCCACAACAGCAATAACTGTCAGGAAAACACCATCATCTAACATATCACCACTTTGTTATGTGATCGGGGCAGGGATGGAATACTTACTAACATCCCCACTAAGGATGAGAATATTTCCAAACTGCTTCGAGTGTAGAATTTTTATATTTTGATAAGGTGAATCTTCGTCATATACCACTTCATCTATGTCATATTCAACCAGGCGCCCATCAGCAGTTGGCCAATATCTGTCAATGGCTCCTCCTCGCACTATGGGTGGTAATCTGGAAAAAGAGAAAAACAGCAATGTACCTTACTAGAACACTGCCTTACAAGTGGACCTGGGATGAAGAGGATGCAAAAGAAAGCCACATGACTGCCGACTTCTGACAAGCACAAAACAAATCCAAAGCTTGGGCTTTTAGTTTTATATAATCACGGCCACCACCAAATGTTGACCACTATTGTACACAGTTCACTTTTTAAAAAATCCTGTCGTGCTGTAGATTTTCTCTAACAAAAAGCTGAAGAAGATGGCCACTGCACACTTCATACTTCAAATGCTCCAGCAGTATCCGTCTCTTAAGACTATCTACATAACTACATTGACATTACCACATTCACACCAGTTCACATGGGTATCATATGGTTATCTAGTACAGAGTCCATCTTCAAGTGTCCCCAATTATGCCAGTTATGTCCTTTATAGATGTTCTGCTCTTGAATAAAGGTTCATACACTGCATGTCCCTATTATTTTTTTCTTTTTTATACTCATGTAACATAGAATTTTTTTTTTTTTTACTGGTATGTTTCATGACATTGAGATCTCAAGGTACAGACCAGCTATTCTGCCGAAAAATGACTCATATGGGTTTACCTGATAATCTCTCACTCTTCATGGTTAGAATCAGGTTGACATATATTAATTACACAGGCATCACATCGGGAACACAAGATGTGTATTTGTCCTATTATTGGTGATGCTAAGTCTGTGATCACTTGGTTAAAGTGGTATTCATGAGATCTCTCCATCTGCAAAGGTACCTTTTCACCCTTTGAAATTACTAAGCAGGCTGTGGGGTGGTCCTCTGAAACTAGGTGAAAGTCCTCACCCCCAACAAACCTTTACCAGTGGTTTTAGCATGTAGAAGATTCTGGCCTGAACCAGTTACTACTAGAGAGGCTGCAACATGACTTTTTCATTCATTCTTTTGTAAATACCCGGTATTTTTCACAGGATGAATGTACTAGAAAGTACCAGCAGAGGACACTAAATGACAGGAAAAAACAGACCTGGAAAAGGGGCTTGGCAAGTCAAACACAAAGAAAAGGAGAGCTCACTGCATACATAACACAACCGCATGAGTCATGTGTTCTCAAACACAGTAGTGTTCAATATTAAAACGCCATGATGCACAGTTGTAGATATCTAAAATGCTGGGATATGCGGCCTGACTTACTCCTATGAGTCTCTTTCCCTTCCCTGCTCACCAGATTCCACGAGTACAGTCTAAACCTGTTACAAGTTAACGAGGCTTTCTATGAGGGAATACTAACATCTATAAAGAACACTGAGATTGAAAAGACAAACTCCCATAAATTCATGTAATCCTGACAACTCTTGATTTAACCACTTCTTTACCAAACTCCATGTGAACAAATTCAGCTTTGAGAATGTGAGGCATTCTAGAGGGTTTTTCCTGTAAATTGGAAAATGTGAAGCACCAATCAGGACAACCGCTAGAGAGCAGGCAAACAGGACTTGGAGGAAGCCTCTTCTACCCCTGGCTGATGGTGGGGAGTGAGATGAGAGTGAGCCACCCATGGCACTGGAAGAAGGACAAAGTCACTCACTTCCAGGGGAGGAAGACTACCCTCTCCTTGACAGCCAGCCAGCTATGGGAAATTACTGCACTACAGACAAACCCACTGAAAATAAAGTGTCTGTTCTCAATTGTGTCAATAGTGCCTTGGCTAAGGTGAAGAGCTCTTTTCTAGATTGTAACACTATGGTTTTTAAAGACTGGCAAAGAAAAAAGCATCTTAACAGGATGTAAATGACATTACCCTGATGAAGTGCTCAACCTAGCATTAAAGGGCATCTCCCTGGTAGCCCTATAAGGGGCTACCAGGAGGTACTATGGAGTCCCCTATCAAACTCGTTTCAAACTTCACTGCTGAAAAATGAAACTGGACTATACCAATTCAGGCAGATTACAGCCCAAGCCTCAGGTATATTGTGTAAATTGCAAGAACCTTTTAAAATCAAAGTTAATTTATGTGACCTTGTTTTCTTGTTCCTTTTCACTTGAAAGCAGAAAACAAAAATAAATTCAAGTACATCCCATAGCTTCTTAGTCAAAAATTCAGATTTAACTTAACAAAGGGGAATCATTTCAGATGTTACGGGTTATTTGTTAATGATTTCATCTCTAACATTTAACCTCTGATCTTTATTCTCCACATTAAAAAAAAAAAAGTATGGCAATCCTTGTCCTTTCGAGGCCAGTAACAAAGGGCTTACAACAAAATATTCCCAATTTCCAGCTCTCATCAACCTTATTTCATGAAAATAAAAACTGTGACAAGCATAGGCAAGGTATTTTGAAGATCTAAAGCTTAACTCCACTCTTAGAAAACTCTTATACCAAAAAAAAAGAAAAGATCCAGACTTCTCACGAATGCTGAAGCCCATAAATGTATTCTGTTTACCCACTCATAGAGGTAACTGATAAAAATCAGACCACATTTTGATGTGGACCAATTCATTATCATCGAGTTAAGACCCTTTCTGACAGTGGGGAACCTGTTCATTGCAAATGGGTGTAGATAAGGAAAACCCTGCAAACAGGAAAAGATGAGATGTCCAAAAAGTGATATGGGCATATGGGTGTGGATGTGCTTTTAAAGGAAGATGACGGGTGAGAGACATGGCTAGGGACCTTAAACTGAGCTTGGGTGCTCTAAAAGAACCTGAGTGCTCTAACAGATCTCAAAAAAGTAGACAGTTCTATACTGTGGCCTCTTCTTTTCACTTTCAGTTTCCTGCTTTCCTCTTTAACTACAGGAGATTAAACAATTACCTAGTTATCTTACATCTGCTCTAGAGCTTTCTTATGGGCTGATCAAACTCAGCATGGTGAGTAATTAAGTACTTAAACATCCTAACACTTGCCAATAAGGATTCCTTCTTCTGGAAAGTGCCATGAACTGGAGAAACCTATATACCCCTTGTTCAGCAATGAGGAAGTCCCTCGCTTGTCTCTGCAACTATGAGGTTAATTTTATGAGCAAGGGACAGGACTTCTATGCCTTAAGGCCTGGTGAGGATCCACCAAGGCAGGGCAAGAGTAAATTGTCCTGCATTTACATGCTGTCTATCCAAAGCACTACTTAATTCCCTCCAGTTCCTTCCCACAGAAGTCAAAACTGCATTCTTTTAAAATCTGACACTACTGGCAAACACTTCGGCAGTGTCCGACAGAAATTTAGATGATGAAAATGTTCTGTAGTTGTACTGTCCCACATGGCAGACACTAACCACTAGCTATTGTGACTAAGGAACTGAATTGTGTATTTTAACTAACTTTAAATAGCCATGTGGGGCTAGTGCCCATTCCACTTGATAGGGAGAGCTTCATTTTCCTTGAAAATGATCACTTGAAAATAACCTGCCTATGGCAGCTTAAGGTTGGCGGCCTATCAATTCTTAGTATCTTGGAAAGTTTTCTTCTTTGAAAGCCTTGAGGCAAATTTTCTTATCACCCCACCTGGTCAGAGTCCCTTAAAATTGCTTAACTTTACTCTGGGGCCCTGAAGGAGAAAAAGTGACCTTTTCTCTTTCCGGGAAGGGTCCAAGTCAGGTTTTTTTTTTTTTGAGATGGAATTTCACTCTGTTGCCCAGGTTGGAGTGCAGTGGTGCAATCTCAGCTCACTGCAACCTCCGCTTCCTGGGTTCAAGCGATTCTCCTGCCTCAGGCTCCTGAGAAGCTAGGATTATAGGCGTGCACCACCAAGCCTGGCTAATTTTTGTAGTTTTAGAAGAGACGGGGTTTCGCCCATGTTGGTCAGGCTGGTCTCGAACTGAAGTCGGGTGTTTTCTAGCTCCCTTTGATGAGGTGGCAGCTCTACCTGGGTCTCCACTTTATGCAGTTCCAACTCCTTGGAGTTGGTCCCTATCTCCTTTCTGCCTTAGTTTCATTTTATCTAGCATTTTTGTGTGTGCATCCATGCACATGTATGTTCATACACTATCTTGTTTTGGTGTGAGGGGCCCAGCAGTTGGGTTCACCATGGTTGCCAGAAGGAGGTGCTGAGTTTGATGTTTTCCATATCTCAAGCAGACACTACTGGGGACAACACCGCCATTCTAATTTTTTTTTTTTCTTTTTTTTTTTGAGACAGTCTCATTGTGTCACCCAGGCCGGAGTGCAGTGGTGCGATCTCGGCTCACTGTAACCTCTGCCTCCTGGGTTCAAGCCATTCGCATGCACCAGTCTTTCAAGTAGCTGGAATTACAGGCATGCACCACCACGCCCAGCTAATTTTTGTATTTTTAGTAGAGACGGTGTTTTGTCACGTTGGCCAGGCTGGTCTCAAACTCCTGACTTAAAGTGATCTGCCTGCCTCGGCCTCCGAAATTGCTGGGATTACAGGTGTGAGCTACTGCGCCCAGCCAACTATCATTGTTTCAATCGATTAAAAATAAAAGGACATTCAAGAGTGGACTTACCGTTTCACCCGCCCAGTACTGTCCTGACTCAATTCTTTCATTCTTTCTTCTACTTTGTTCAAAATCTACAATTAAAAGAAAAATCAATGGGCTTGCAGAATAAGCTGCATGGAACAGCGAAATTACAGACCCAACAACTGAGGCCGTGTTGACAGAGCTGTGCAAGATTGACCTGTCCCTCCTCCTGCCCTCTAGCAGCCTGTAGGCCTGGCCCAATTCCACTCTCCCATCCCAACTATCCCTTCATGTTGCTGACCTAACCTTAGTGTAAGTTAGCAACAAAATAACATGGAAGAGGAAGGCTAAAGGGTACTGCAGCTATAAAATCCTGGTTAAAGGTTTTCTATTCCCTCCAGTGGAAAATAAGATTACTCACACTCAGGCAGTTAAAAGGGAACGCTGACACCCAAGTTCCTAAAAACAACTAAACAACTACTTCTATTCTAAAACCACTTATGTGGAGGGAGGAAAGTTTAAAATTAACTGGAAACTAAGCAATGAAGAGAAAATTATGTTAACACTAAGCTAAGCAGATACTATGATCCTTAAACACCGAGTAAATGAAAGTGAAAAACCGACACTGTCGATCTCTTCTTTGCCTTGCGCATCACCATCATAACTCTGAAGGTCCAGCAACACCAATCCATGTGGGTAAATTCTCAAATTGGCAAAGCTACAAAGGAAAATATAATTTTAAGCTTAAGAATTGTATCAGGGCATTCAAAAAAAAAACCAAAAAACAGAGAGAGAGAAAGAAACAGAGATGTCACCCAATTAAAAGACCACTGCTCTTTATTTCCCTAAAACTATACAGTTAACCATTTTGCTTTCTTACTAGGGCTGCGTCTTGCGGGGAGAAACTACCAATCATTTGTGGACGGTTTAGAGGGCATTACCAAAAGTTAAGGTTTTCAAAACTGGTTCTTGGGCCCAGAAAGTGATTCAGTAGCAGTTATGTGAATCTAATTTTTAAAAAGGTTCTCTAGATAATTTTGCCAGGTTTAGTAACCACTGCCTTAATACGAAGGGAGTGTGGAGAAGGGTATACTGGTTTCTCCCAATTAAACTTTAGAGTTCAAACCAGAGTCATTTTTTCCTAACTGCAGGCTGGTGGTAGGTAAATTAATTTAAGTAAGCACTCTGGAAAATCCAGGCCAAGTGCCTGCAAACCTAATCCACCCCACAGTATGTTTTTGTAAAGCCTGCAGGCTAACAAAGAATGGTTTACATTTTCAAAGAGTTTTTTTAAAAATGTGACAGCAACCTTTACAGAAAATTTTCTGACCAGTCCTTTTTATTTTTTAATGAAATAAACATATTTGAGTTATCACATGCACTAAGATGTACTCGATAAAACTTTTGTTTCAGTTACACGCTTTTTTTTTTTTTTTTTTTTTTGAGACGGAGTCTCACTCTGTCTTGCCCTGGCTGGAGGGCAGTGACATGATCTCGGCTCACTGCAGCCTCCACCTCCTGGGTTCAAGCAATTCTTCTGTCTCAGCCTCCCAAGTAGCTGGGACATCAGGCGTGTCCCACCACACCCGGTTAATTTTGTATTTTCAGTAGAGACGGGGTTTCACCATGTCAGCCAGGCTGGTCTCAAACTCCTGACCTCAGGTGATCCACCCGCCTTGGCCTCTCAGAGTTGGGATTACAGGCGTGAGCCACTGCACCTGGTCTACGCATGTATTTGTTTTGCATTTACACAGATGTGTATTTCCAGGGTTATGATTACCTCCTACTATAAATTATAGGTAAAGAAATGTTTGAAAAATACTAAATTAGAAGATGAATTATGCTCAGAGAATACAGACAGTGTGCTTGGATTAAAAACAAAAACAAAAATAATAAGCTAGGCACAGTGGCACACGCCTGTAGTCCCAGCTACTTGGGAGGATGAGGCAGGAAGATTCCTTATGCCTGGGAGATCGAGGCCGCAGTGAGCCATGATCGCACCACTGCACTCCAGCCTGGGCGACATAGTGAGACCCTGTCTCTATAAAAAATTTAAAATAAAACAAAACTAGTTAATTTTTCACCTTCAGCCCTTAAGTGACCTCAAAAATCAAGTTCTTGCCCACAGTCCACAAACTCTTCTACACCGGAATGAGAGGATCATCTTTCCTTTCCCTCCTTCACTGGCAGCAGAGAGGAGGGGGGAAGGAACAACAGAGAAATAATGTCCCCTTTATCCACTTGGGTGGTTCTAGCATGAACACAGAGAATGCTAGAAGGCAGAGTCAAGGATTAAGGTGCTCCTAGGGATAAAACCAGAACTAGAGGGGGAAAAATGTGCCCAGGGTCGGGGGGAAGGGAACAGAGAACCCGAATAAAGGTGGCTCAGCTCCTTTCCCCAAGCCCATGCATGGGTAGGAGAGGTGAGGTTTCAGGACAGGCACCTCGGGGTGGGTACCAGTTGACCAAGTGAGAGAGGAAGGAGACCAAGTAGAAAACTCTTAAAAACTAAGCTGGCCAGGCGCAGTGGCTCACGCCTGTAATCCCAACACTTTGAGAGGCCGAGGTAGGTGGATGGCTTGAGCCAGGAGTTTGAGACCAGCCTGGGCAACATGGTGAAACCCCGTCTCTATTAAAAACACAAACTTATCTGGATGTAGGGGTGAGTGCCTGGAATTCCAGCCACTTGGAAGGCTGAGGTGGGAGAACTGCTTGAACCCAGGAGGCAGAGGCTGCAGTGAGCCAAGATTGCGCTACTGCACTCCAGCCTGGGCAACACAGCAAGACTTGGTCTCAAAAACAACAACAATAACAACAAAACCCTAAGCAGTTCATTTGGGGTTTTTTTTGTTTTTGTTTATTGCTTTTCAAAGCAGTTTCCAAACAGCTCTTGTCACTCAAAAACCCCTTCTGGGAGGAATTCTAAATCTTCTGTACAACTGGAATTGGTGGCTACGGCAGAAACTTCAATAATTGTCACAGAGAGGTAGGCAGGGCCCAGCTGCAAAGGCCTTTAGGAGATAAAGTGCAACTTTTCACCTGGTGCTGGCTGAGGAGCCTGCCACCGGAGGCCGTGGATGATGAGTTCCGATTTGCTGTGGTCCCCAAAAGATGGACCACAGTAAAAACAGTGAGAGGCGGCAGGTACAGGGAGGGGCTGAGTGTAATCCTGCAGGAGCCAGAGGGCTCTAGGACAGCTACAGCCTCTGCTTCCAAGAGACCATCTGGGTCAGAGCAGGGAAGGAAAGGACATAGGGGAGAGGAGGGTTTGGTGGTAGCATTCATGTAAGGAAGAAATCATCATCTTAGATACATTTGCGGTATCTACTAAACACACAGGGAGGTTTGCTGCACAGTTAGAAATACAAGTCTGGGCTTGGGGAAGAAGAGGTTCGGATGTCTTTGAGAGGTATCAGGATAGAGAACACCAATTAATGCCACAGGAGTGGGCCATGGAGACTTATAGAGAGAATAATGGAAGGGGCAGTGAGCTCAAAAAGTACAGGTTTCCCTCATCTCTAGGTCTCTGGAATATAATGGAGGTGGCTACTTTTTCCTTTAATAGAGAAACAAAGGGAGAGAAAGTAGGACATTAAGGGAGCCACGTGGAATTCCAGTACTGGGTACCCATTGAGGTAACAGAATAAAAGTCATCGAAAATACCCCATCCTGGAGTTCACATTTTTATTTATTTTAATGTTTATTTCCATAGGTTATTGGGGAATGGGTGGTGTTTAGTTACATGAGTAAATTCTTTAGTACTGATTTGTGAGATTTTGGTGCACTCATCGCCCAAGCAGTATACCCCGCACCCTATTACATTTCTAAATTGATAGTGCAAATTACTAAGAATCTTAATTAGTAGTTTTACATATTAAGCCAGTCCAGATACAATACAAACCAAGATTTAAGGAAATACCAAGAGCTCAACGCACTGGTTTCTTGTTATCAGTCATTTCTTAGTTTAGATTTTCTTCTGCATTTCACCATGGTCTGCAGTAGCTGATAATCAGTCATAACAGTGCTACTCAAAGTGTGGTCAGCTGTCCAGCAGCATCAGCATCCCCCGGGAGCTTCCTGAAAACTCAATCTGGGCCCGGTTGCAGACCCGCTTATTGCATCAAGAACTCTTGCGGTAGGGGCCCAGGGGATCATTGCCTGCCATTTCAAACTGCTTATGCCGCCAGGGGTTCTTGGTCCTGGCCACATAGAACCACTGGGGCTTTGGAGGAATCCAGATGTCCAGGCCCTGTGACCTCAATTTCTGGGGGAAATGCCCAGGCACGAGTGTTTCGTGAAAGCTCTCCAGAAACAGTGTAGAGAAGGGACCTGGGCTCCCCCCACCCCAATAACACACTTATTTCCAGAAATACCAGGCTCTAGGAGCCAGGAAGATGGCAAAGCGCTGCTTGAGGCTCTGTGCAGGCTGCCACTGGGGCCCTGCAGCACTGCTGCTGGCCAGCCTAGAGCAGGTACCCTCAGCCTGCACCCACCGTACTCTGACCTGAGCAAGAGTGTCTGCAGCTCAGCATCCTGCAGCGAGAAGGCCCCGGCATGCCCACTACGGGCCTCTGCTGCAAACTAGTGGGTCCTCACAGGTGGTGGGCACCCCAACCAACCCATCCATCCGGACCCCAGCCCCTCTGATATCATCCTTGCTGACCAAGAGACCGGGAAACACTAAGATAAGCAGCATCCTATGGTAAATCTTACTCCAGGGACTTAAGAGGCTGAGTTTCACTGTAAACTTTTTACTCCAGGGAGTTGACCTACCACTTGCATGAGCCCAATGAGCGATCCTGCCCCTGTCGTACTATTACGCTAAAGTCCCCGCCAAGAGCGGGCTCACCAGCCACTTCAGGGTGCATACATTAAGCAGGAGGTCTCACTGCATCTGCACACCACTAACTAGGTGCGTACCTGTAATTACACTCATCTACCTCATGAACTGTTCACATCACTCCCTTCAAAACATCACCTTGGGGGAGTCAGCCACAAAACTTTTCCTGGGCTGCCTTCCTTATGCTCACTCTGGGAATAAGTCTTAACAAAAAACTTGTCTGGGAAACATGTTTGGCCTCCTGTCAATCTCTATATACATGAGAGCTTAAGAACCTGTGGTCAGTAACGCTACCAGGAGATTCTGATGTGCAGAATCTTGAGAAGCACCAAGTTCCAGCCCCATCCTAAAAGATGTCAAAGGAGAAAAACAAAAGCCAGGTGCCACCCCCATCCTCCACTCTGTCACCCACTCTGCTCATAAGTGACCAGATATGAAGAACAGCACCAGAGACTGCTCACCTGCCGTTCTTGTTTGTGTAGGTTGCTAAATAGCCATGGTCCTGCCAGGTGTGCACCGACTCCGCCATTCCTTGCTCCTGGAAAATGGACTGGAGGCCTTTTAGAATGGTCTCACCATCAGCTGGAGAACAAAGGGAAGAAGGCAAGATGGTCAGAAAGAAACATTCAGAAGGAGGGCCAATGAGGCACAGTTTGAGGACTGACCTTTAAAAAAAAAAAAAAAAACCTGAACAAAGTTGTCAGTGTCACTTATCCCTTGTCATGACATGAGTGATAAACATTCTCCACCCTGCAAGGAAAGGCGACACAGACCACCAGATTACGTGATGGTAAGAACACAAAAGCCGACCACAAATAGCTGTGCCAAGGATGTAGACATATTCAGCCTAGAGACAGCACAACAAAATATTCACTCTAAGCAGAAATTAAAGAAATGCAAATAAATGCAAGAACAACAAATGAGATTCCACTTCAGGTTAAATAAATTAATGAGGACACTTGGTACTAGAAAGGTGATACCTGTCCACTGCTGATGAGTAATATAAATGACAAGCTTTTTCCCCCATGTTTTACAAAAACGATGTGCTGCTTTTATAACTGGAAAAAAATATCCAACAGTAATCCTCAGTAACATAGCTCTCAACGGTACAAACTGGACAACGATTCCATATGGGACAACCTGCTGGCTTGTCGGTCTCCCTACCCCACCTCCATGGTCGCAGAAGCCAATCTTCCTGTCTCCCATCCTGCCCACAGTCCTACTCCCAAAAGTGCAATCAGTGTTCCCACATAAAGTACATTAACCTCTGCAGGTTCACTTGAAGCCAGGATCTTCAAGAACATCCAACATTACAATACTTAGAATAAGGGGTAAATGCAATTTGTTCTCTAGTTCTATCTACAAAGCAGGCATTCCCTAATAAATGTAAAACAAAGAACCAAGATATGACAAGAGGAATTACTCTTTACTTTCCCACCAGCCCTCTGAAGGCTGGCTCCTGTGAGGGGAAAAACAGCCTGGTAAATATCAAAACGAAGCATCTCTGTGACCTGAACAGAGGTAAAAGAAAAAAATAGAGTCACAGCTGACTGCAGTGTGATTTGCCAAGAAAATTACATTAGAATTTCCGCCATAAACTAAGTAGTGCTGAAACTAGAACTGGGATGTTAAGGATTTTTTCACTATGCATAGTCTATCTCTAGTGACTCAGAACTGTGTTCCCAAGGCCACTGAATGAAGGCTACAAACGGGGAGTTCGGAGGCCAAAATGGACAGATATGTCTTACTCTGGCTTGCACAGACTTTTTTTTATTTTTTGAGACCGGATCTCCCTCTGTCACCCAGGCTGAAGTGCATTGGCGTAATCTCAGCTCACTATAACCTCTGCTTCCTGGGCTTAAGTGATCCTCTTGCTTCAGCCTCCCAAGTAGCTGGGACTACAGGTGCCTGTCACCTCGCCCGGCTAATTTTTTTTATTTTTAGTAGAGAAAGGGTTTCACCGTGTTAGCCAGGATGGTCTCAATCTCCTGACCTCATGATCTGCCCGCCTCAGGCCCCCAAAGTGCTAGGATTACAGGCATGAGCCACCGCGCCCAGCCCATGCCCAACTAAATTTGTACATTTTTGGTAGCAATGGGGTTCCACCATGTTGCCCAGGCTGGTCTCAAACTCCTGAGCTCAAGCAATCCACCCGCCTCAGCCTCCCAAAGTGTTGGGATTACAGGCATGGGCCACTGCACCCAGTCCCTGAACAGACTAAAGTGTAAATTAGTTGCCATTTAAAAATCAGAAGATTTCACTCTCTCCCACTGTAGTGGGTATAACGGTGGCCCCAAAAAGATATATCCACATCTTAATCTCCAGAACCTGGGGGTGTGACTTTCTTTGGAAAAGGGTCTGTGTAGATGTAATTAAGTTAAGGATCTTGAGATGAAAGCATCTGGATTATCCAGGTACCCAGACCCTAAACCCAATGACAAGTGCCCTTATAAGAGACAGAAGAAAAGATACAGGGAGAAAAGGGGGCAGGTGACATAAGACGGAGGCAGAGGTTGGAGTGATTAAGAGCCACACGCCAAGCCCAGGACAGCTACAAGGGCACCAGAAGCTGAAGAGGCAAGGATGGATTCTCCCCTAGAGCCTTCTGGGGAAGCAAGGGCCTGTCACGTTTTGATCTGAAACTTCTGGCCTCCAGAATTGTGAGAGAATACATCTCTGCCATTGTAAGCTATCCAGTTTGTAGTACTTTGTTACAGCAGCCCTAGCAAGCTAATACACCTGCCCAAAATTCGTTTTCAACTTTAACAACAGCAAACAGAATACTAAAAGTGGCAGTGAAAACATAATTTAATATTCAGAATTGCCAACCAGAGCAGTTGATAGCCCAGCCAAAACTCATGGACAACATCTGGAACAAAACTAGATGACAGAGTGTAACCCTAAATTCCCAAATGGGTATAGGTAGAAATAAATGGGCCACAACCCTGAGACCCGTGGGGTATCAGCAATTGAAAGAGGAAGAAGAGAAAAAGCAAAGGGACTTCAGACAGCCCTAAGAACTAGAGGAACCCCTTCCAAAAGTCACCAACAGGTGTTCACCCCCAAAGAAGTGGTTTCCTCCCCCTCAGAATGCAGGGGTCTGGCTAGCCAAAGTGAGGATGCAGCTGAAACTTGCGAGGACTTGGGTAGGGATGGATGTCAGGGTGGTCAAGCCCTACAGATGGCCAAAATCAAAGAATCTCCAAGAAAAAGTCCCACATCAGGGAGAGACTACCAGTGCAGAATCCACGTCACACTTCCACAGCAGCACAAGCCTCTGTAAACACCGAGCAGTGGTGGCCCAATGAATCCTTAAGCTCTCATTTGTTCCTAGCAAAACTGTGCCTCTGGGAAAGTCATTTGGCAGAAAATCATCTAGCTTGCTTTGCTATTCTGAAATTGGTTTCAGGAAATTAAAAGCCAAGGTCTGAATTATATCCCCAGAACTGTAGCATTTAAGACTGAATTCTACTTCACTAAAATAAATCTGATTTCAAACTTGGTAAGATAAACTAACCTTGTTCAGTTTACGTTTGTCACTGAAGTGTGGTGGGCCAGCCCACTGTGGAGGTGGCTTGAGTGTACTGAGCCAGGCAGAACTTTCCCTGAATCTGAAGAGCCATTCTAAAATTAAGCAATCCCTCCTTGGCTAGAACAGATGTTTTCTGTTTTGAAAGCATATAAAACAAATAATCACTCCTGGGAAATGGCCTCAAGATGGTTCTGTTGGCACATTACAAAACAGAACCCAAACCCCCATGCTGGTGAACGAACAATCTAGACAAAGCCACCCTGCGTGTAATTGACCAGGTTGTGCAGTGAACGAGGACCCTGGCCTGGGTGGCTGAGCTGGGATGAACCTCATCCCTTAGGCCAAGGAAAGGGGGGTCTTTGTCCGATCTACGCAAAGGATTTGACTGCTGGCCAAGCCCAGTGTAGTGGCCATCCTCTTTTTCTAACTGGCACAATTAACAAAAAGGCACCGTGTGGACTAAAGAAAGTCCTCCGGCCAGGTTTCAAACTGAAGGAAAAACTACACAAGAAATCTGATTTGAAGCATTACTCGTTCCCACACTATAGGCTTACCCGCCAAGTTCAGTAAAAACAGGCCAAAACTGAACGTGTTTCTGGAAGCTCATTTACCCACAAGCCCTGTTCATTTGTGCGGCCGCCGGGTCCTCGTGGGCATCTGAGTATGCTAGCCCTGCCAGGAAGGTGTCTGCAGGGCCTTATACGGACACCATCATTTTGCCCACCATTCACCTCCCTTCATCCTCACCTTCCTCCTGACTGGGGCCTCCCCTGTCACCCAGCCCTTGGGGAAGACACTCCAGGGAGGGGAGCTAGAGGTGAAAACTCCGCAGTAGTATCTCTTTCCAAATCAGGGCTTTTTAAGGCAAAACAAAGCAAAAGCATGAGGTGGCTCCCTTAGTCATCTTGATCCCAGGTGCTCAATAAATGTTTTGTGGGCAAATAAAAAATTATTTTATTTGGCTGAATTCATCATCCTTTATTACTATATCTTTGCAGAGGTTCAAGAACATCTAGACCAGTGGTTTACAATCCTAGCTGTGCATTATAATTCACCCAGGGAGGCCAGGCATGGTGTTTCACGCCTGTAATCCCAACACTTTAGGAGGTCAAGGCAGGAGGATTGCCTGGGCCCAGGAATTCGAGACCAGCCTGGGCAACGTGGTAAAATCTGTCTCTACCAAAAATACAAAAACTAGCCGGACATAGTGGCACGTCCCTATAGTCCCAGCTACCCAGGAGGCTGCGATGGGAGGAACACCTTAGCCTGGGAGGTGAAGGCTGCAGTGACCCATGATTGCGCCACCGGATGGGAGGAACACCTTAGCCTGGGAGGTGAAGGCTGCAGTGACCCATGATTGCGCCACCTCACTTCAGCCTGGGCAACAGTGAGATCCTATTTCAAAAAGTAAATAATAATCACCTTGGGAGTTTTGAAAAATTCCAATGCCACACATTAGGCCAATTAAGTAGAAATGTGGGGGTGGGACCCAGGCATCAGTATTTTCAACAGCTCCCTGGGAAATTCCAATGTCCAGCCACAGTTGAGAACCACTAATCTGAATCACCCAACACACAAAAAAGGAAAAGAAACCCCCTACCATTTCCAGACCACTTATACTCATTAAGCCACCAAAAAGTTATAGAAAATGCTCAACAGAAGGGCTGAGAAAAGTTAGAACTCTTTATTAACTGAAGCCAAGGGTAACCTGGCACATGCCCCAGAACATGCTTTGGAATTATTCCAAATTTCAACCTTTATGCCTGTCTAGCATGGAACTTGTAAAATAACCAAACAAATCAGACTTGCTCTATCAGGGTTCCTTGCTATCAGGGGCAAGGTTAACAATGTGGTAAGAAAGGCTGCCCCGTCTTTGTCTTTCACAGGACTTTGGTAACCCGTCATACCCAGTAAATGTCAGGAATGCCTTTGCTTGTCAATAAAAGACCCCCCACCCCAACTGCCCCAAGGGCAAGAGAGGGGCAATACAATCACTTGAGAACTACTACATGCTCCATACTCAGGTGAAAACGAGCCTGAGGTCAGAATATACCCAAACTTGAGAACACAGGACAGCAAGGTCGTAAATGTCCACAAATCAGAAGAAAATGTGAAGATAGAGTCAAATGCTAAAAGAGCTCATCACACTACTTTCAAGGAGACATAGTCATCCAAACTAGGCCGATGGAATGTTCTTCTTTGGCAGAAGTTCTCAGAAAATTCACTTCAATGGCCAAGCAAGAACAATATATTGCAACTAGTAGATCACTCAGCCTTCCAAAGTGCTCAGAAACACAGTGACTTCTCCCAAGGCAAAACATGTCCTTTGTCTACTGAACAACGCAATGCCCCCATTTCCAGCCCACTGCCTACTTTGTGTGTTTGTTCAACAGTAACTTAAAATGAATAAACTGGTCCAAATTAAATACAGCACTACTAAAGGAAAGGAAGGGAAGACAGGAAGGGGAAAGAATCAAGTCCTAAGCTTCACCTCCTGCCTCATTTTCTACCAGGGAACCATTTATATGCCCGTCTTGGAGAACCTCACTCTTCCCACCCTGAGTATCAGCTCCAGATGCCCGAAGCCCAAATCTGTGTATCTAGCTGGAACCTGCCTCCTGTGCAACTGCTCCCAGCACTGTTCCAATCACAAGTCTCGGATTAAAATCAGGCTTGTTACTTCCCTACTCTCGTCAATGGTTACATCACCAGCCACTTAACAGTCCCCATAACAGGCCCCCTCAACCCTCCCACCAGAGTCTCTCCACCCCACCCAGACTTGCTGGCCAGGACTTTTCACTTACAGACCTAATTTCCTCATAAAATAGAAACACTACTTTGTAGGGTTCCTCTATAGAACCCAGAATCAACGTCAGTTCCTTCCTTCCCTCGTGGTTTTGTACTGCTATTTAATCACCGATCCATATGGTACGCAGCCCTATGTGCATAAAGCAGATCAGCTGTACTAGCCAACCTTACCAGGCCAGGGAGTCACTCTGAATCAAAACCACACCTGGCAAAACAAAACAAAACAAAACAAAACAAAACAAAACAAAAAAAAAGACATGCATGTTATATTCCTGCTCCTCCTTCAGCTTTCAGATCTAACATCCTCCTTAACTAAATTCCATTAGAGGCTGCCCTAAGGAAATACGCAATTCTCACACATCCAGAAAGACAAAAAACAACAACAAAAAACCTCTCTACTTGTGACCTTGGCTTGTGACTGTTTTTTCAACTTCATAAACTTTAGCTAAGAAAACTCAGGCCATGAGCACACTGGGTGCTTTCTGAAGGCTACACAACTCCGACTGTCTTGTGTGTAGTCACCATCCCTCCCCTTAGGCAGAGCCACCAGACTCGACAGGCCAAAGCCTTGACATTCTCCTCTGCAAAATGAGGTGGTTGGAACAGATTTACATTCACACTCCTTTCAGCTCTCTCATGGTCAAGGAGCACCTGGCTTGTGAAGTTGGGAGATGAATTTCTATTCTCGCCAAGCATATTTTTAGTTATGAAGACTGAAAATTTCATACCTCACTATCAAGCCCCTTTCCCTCCTAGGTCTCTCCCAGAACTGGCTCCAAGGAGTGGTTAGTCATCCCCATCATCGCATCATGCCAAGTGATAAGACCCAAAGCTGAACCTCCAGCCCACCTACTGCTCCAGCAACTGCAGCCCCAGCCACCATAGAACTGCCGAGATTTCTAGAGCTCCATGCCCTCACTCACACTTTATTCTCAGTGCTCCTACACACACACGCACACACACACAGACACTCATGCCTTCCCCACCCATGCTTACCACTTTGCCACCTAAGTCCAAGGGCCTCCCACCCCCCCAACCTTTGGTCAGGCTTACACCCAGCCCCTCCCTGCCTGCTCCTTTCAGAGATCTGCACTCTCTCCATGGGAAGACGGTGTGCGAGCTGGCTGGCAATAGAGCCAGTCTGCAAATACCCTGCAAGGGGAAGCACAAATGCAGGCATCCTTTCTCCTAAACCCCAGATCCTAACGTCAGATAACCTGTGAGCCAGGCTCAGGTTGTGCACAATTTCCCTTCACACATAAAGCAGCTTTCTGGTTTTTCTTGATAGACCCCAAACCTAAAAGAGGAAAGGAAACTGGATTCCAATCCAATTTGAAATCAGGTAGCTGCTTTAAAAACCCGTTCAGATGTTTCTAATCTTGATAATAGTGGTGGTTACACAACTGTATGCATTGGTCAAAACTCAGAACTGGTACACTAAAATTTACATAAATTACACCAAGTTAAAGAAGTACCTGTTCAGGAATCAAGTTAAAGAAGTATCTCTTGAGGAGTCACCAACGCCACTGGCATAACCCCTCTGGAAAGAATGACAAAGAGCACAGCATCCCTCAAGTCTCCTTTTCACCCAAACCCATGGCTGAGCACTGCCTAAGGGTTTGAGAGCATCTTTTGAACTCAGAATGTGCTAGGTCCCTCAAAAGCATGAAGACTGACAGGCAGCAGGTCCAGATTACAGAAATCAAGTGATATGCAAAAAAGCCTTCAATTTCACAAAAGAAAATTTTAGTTTACAATTAAAAATTTAACTTTTTAATTTTAAAAAAGGATCTGCCTATTAGACTTCTCAGATATTAGAAGCTTAATGAATTTCTAGGTCAAGCAGGTGGTCCTTTGGCATTCCTTAACGGCTTGGCTTTACAGCCCTATATCTAGTCCTTTTTACAACAGCTGCATGATGATGAAATGAAGCTCATGACACACAACCCAAGCCGACACAGATGTTCACAGTAGCATGATATGTAATAGCCAGAAAGTAGAAATGACCCAAACTTCCATCAAGTTATAGATGGATAAGCAAACTGTGGTTATCCATGCACTATTCAAGCATAAAAGGAATGAAGTACTGATACACACTACATACAACACAGTCAGACCTTAAAAACACTATGCTAAGTGAAAGCAGCTTTCGCTATGCTAACGGAAAAAAGTAATTCTATTTGTTATGTCCAGAAAAGGCAAATTCTCAGCTGGGCGTGATGGCACATGCCTATAATCCCAGCTACTAGGGAGGCTGAGGCAGGAGAATCGCTTGAACCCGGGAGGCGGAGGTTGAGGTGAGCCGAGATGGTGCCACTGCACTCTAGCCTGGGCAACAAGAGCGAAACTCCACCTCAAAAAACAAAACAGAAAAGGTAAATTCATAGAGATGTAAAGCAGATTAGTGGTTGCCAGAGGCTGGGAAGAATGGTGGGGAGGAATAAGGGTGATGGCTAAGGGGCACAGGGTTTGTTTTTGAGGTGATAAAAATGTTCTAAAGTTGATTGTCATGATGGTCACACAACTCTGCAAATATCCTGAAAGCCACTGAATTGTACACGTTCGATAAAGGAGTTATATAGCATATGAATTATATCTCAATAAAGCTGTTCCCCCAAAATCCCAAACTAACAAGCTGAGCCTTCAGAATCCCACTTACTGCAAGGTTGCCAAGGCAATGGAGAAGTCTCAGAAGTTGGTTTCTCCACTGGCAAGCCACATGTAGAAGAAAGAAAATGGATCCTCATCTCTCACCTTATACAAAAAACCAACTTAAGGTGGATCAAAGACTTACATCTAAAACCTGAAACCATAAAAATTCTAGGAGATAACGATAACATCAGAAAAACTCTTCTAGGCACTGGCTTAGGCAAAGAATTCACGACAAAAGAACCCAAAAGCAAATGCAACAAAACCAAAAATAAACAAACAGGACCCAATTAAACTAAAAAGTTTCTGCAGAGCCAAGGAAATAATCATCAAACAGATAACCCAGAAAGTGTGAGAAAATATTTACAAACTATGCAACTGACAAAGAGCTAATATCCAGAATCTACAAGGAACTCAAATCAGCAAGGAAAAAAACAAATAATCTCATCAAAAAGTGGGCAAAGGACATGGGCAACAGACAATTCTCAAAAGAAGATAAACAGCCAACAAACATGAAAAATATGCTCAACATCACTTGTTATCAGGAAAATGCAAAAACCACAATGAGATACCACCTTACTGCTGCAAGAATGACTATTATTAAAAAGTTAAAAAATAGATGTTGGTGTGGATGTGGTGAAAGGGGAACACTTTTACACTGCTGGTGGGAATATCAACTAGTACAACCACTGTGGAAAACAGCATGGAGATTCCTTAAAGAACTAAAAGTAGACTTACCATTGCATCCAGTAGTCCCATTACTGGGCATATACCCAGAGGAAAAAAAGCCACTATCTGAAAAACAAAGCTGGGCGCGGTGGCTCACGCCTGTAATCCCAGCACTTTGGGAAGCCAAGGTTTGAGGTCAGGAGTTCGAGACCAGCCTGGCCAACAGGCTGCAAAACACATTATTTCATTCCTTTTTATGGCTGAGTAGTATTCCATCGTATATATACCACATTTTCTTTTTTTTTTTTTTTTTTGAGACGGTGTCTTGCTCTGTCACCCAGGCTAGAGTGCAGCAGTGTGATCTCTGCTCACTGCAACCTCCGCCTCCTGTGTTCAAGAGATTCTCCTGCCTCAGCCTCCCAAGTAGCTGGGATTATAGGTACGCAGCACCATGCCCAGCTAATTCGTGAATCCCCATCGTGAATCCCCAATCGTGAAACCCCATCTCTACTAAAAATACAAAAGTTAGCCCAGCGTGGTGGCACATGCTTGTAATCCCAGCTACTCGGGAGGTTGAGGCAGAAGAATCACTTGAACCTAGGAGGCGGAGGTTGCAGTGAGCAGAGATCAGGCCACTGCACTCCAGGGTGGGCAAAAGAGTGACTCGGTCTTAAAAAAAAAAAAGGCCATTATATGAAAAAGACATGCATACACGTTTATAGCAGCACAATTTGCAATTCAATTTGGAACCATTGAATTTATTTGAAATTCAATTTGGAACCATTGAATTTATATGAAAAAGACATGAATACACGTTTATTGCAGCACAATTTGGAACCAACCTAAATGCCCACTGATCGAGTGGATAAAGAAAACGTGGTATACTGGCCGGACGTGATGGCTCATGCCTGTAACCCCAGCACTTTGGGAGGCCAAGGTGCGGGGATCACTTGAGGTCAGGAGTTCAAGACCAGCCTGGCCAACATGGCAAAACAGCATCTCTACTGAAAACACAAAAATTTGCTGGGTGTGGTGCTGCGTACCTATAATCCCAGCTACTTGGGAGGCTGAGGCGGGAGAATCACTTAAACACAGGAGGTGGAGGTTGCAGTGAGCGGAGATCACACAGCTGCACTCCAGCCTGTGTGACAGAGCAAGACACCGTCTCAAAAAAAAGAAAATGTGGTATATATACCATGGAATACTACTCAGCCATAAAAAGGAATGAAATAATGTGTTTTGCAGCAACTTGGATGGAACTGGAAGCCATTAGGCTAAGTGAAGTAATTCAAGAATGGAAAAACATATCATATATCCCCACCTATAAGTGGGGTGCTAAGCAATGAGGATGCAAAGACATAAGAATGCCATAATGGACTTTCGGGGCTACGGGAGAAGAGTGGAAAGCGGGTGTGGGAAAAAAGACTACATATTGGGTACAGTGTAGACTGCTCGAGTGACAGGTGCACAAAAATCATCATTAAAGAACTTATCCATGTAACCAAAAACCACCTATACCCCAAAAACTATTGATATAAATATTTTCAATTTTTTGTCCCAGCTACTTGGGAGGCTGAGGCAGGAGAACCACTTGAACCCGGGAGGCGGAGGTTGCAGTTAGCCTAGACTGCGCCACTACACTCCAGCATGGGCGACAGAACAATACTCTATCTCCAAAAAAAAAAAAAAAAGCATATAGCAGGGCAGGTGCTGTGGCTCACACCTGTAATCGCAGCCCTTTGGGAGGCCAAGGCAGGTGGATCGCTTGAGCTCAGGAGCTCGAGACCAGCTTGGCCAACATACAGTGAAACCCCATCTGTACTAAAAATACAAAAAAAAAAAAAAAAAAAAAAATTAGGCGTGGGGGTGGGCACCTGTAATCCCAGCTACTCAAGAGGCTGAGGCAGAAGAAACACTTGAACCCAGGAGGTAGAGGTTGCAGTGAGCCAAGATTGCGCCACTGCACTGCCTGGGTGACACAGCGAGGCTCTGTCACACACACACAAAAGTATAGGACAAAAATGGATATATTTTGGGGTTGTCGGTGCTTTCCAGGTGCTTCTGCAAACAGGGGTATTATAGCCTATATACAACCAGATTTTTTCTATCTTTTTGGAAAACATCTAAGGTGGCAACGATATTAAAAACCTGGCCTATATTCACTGTTTTCTAAAATGTAGTAATTTTAACTCAAAGAAGTCATATAATCTTGATTTCTTATTGAGATGACATTTAATTGTGCCATATCACTTCTGTCTGTGCTCATATGCAATCACTCACTAAGGCACACATACCTACAGTGAGTCCCAATGAGTCAGGTCCTTGAATAATCTCCTCCCCTTGAGTGTGGGTAGGACTCATGACTTCCTACTAATCAATACAGGATGGCAAGGTGATGAGATTTCACCCCATGGTTATGATATGATAGACTCTGTTTAGCACAGTGGAGTAAGAGATTTTTCTCTTGCCTTGAAAAAGCAGCCACACTGTGAACTACCAGGTGGAAGACCAGGTGGCTAAAGGCCGTGGGCAGTCTCTAGGACCTGAGGAAAGCCCACAACCAAGAGTCGGTAAGAATCTGGTTTCTTCAGTCTTTCAGCTGCAAGAAAGTGGATTCTAATAATCTGAATGAATGTGGAAAAAGATTCTTCCCCAGCAGAGCTTCCAGATGAAAACACAGCCCAGCTTCTGCCACATCCTTTTGAGATCCTTAGAAGCAGACCCAACTGGCCAGGCACAGTGGCTCACGCCTGTAATCCCAGTACTCTGGGAGGCTGAGGCGGGCAGATCATCTGAGGTCAGGAGTTCGAGACCAGCCTGGCCAACACGGCAAAACCCCGTCTCTACTAAATACAAAAAAAAGTCGGGTGTGGTGGTGTGCACCAGTAGTCCTGGCTACTTGGGAGGCTGAGGCAGGAGAATCACTTGAACTCACGAGGCGGAGGTTGCAGTGAGCCAAGATGGCACCACTGCACTCCAGCCTGGGTGACAGAAAGAGATTCCGTCTCAAAAAAATAAATAAAATAAAAATGGACGCAGCTGAGCCATTCTCAGATTATTAATCCACATAAAATGTGATTATGTGTTAGGTGACTACATTTGTGGTAATTTATCGTACAGCAATAGAAAACTAATACATACATTCTTACAAAAAAATAATAATAATAATTGGTTTCTCCTTCCCCTCCACCACAAGCTGCCCACCAGGCACAGGCTCAGATGCAACATGCATCAGGTAAAGGGGCTGCTGTGGTCTTCTCTAAATGTCCCCATCCATCATAGACTACCAAGTATCTGAGTGACTGTTGTGGGAGAGAATCAGTAAAACATATCTAAACAAAGGTTCTTTGGCCTCAAGGGCTGGGTGGTAGGGAGCGCAAACATGAAACAAAGATTGAGAAACAATCTTTGTCACTGCACAATTACTGTCGCTACACAGTGAGGTGGCTGGTGCCCAGTTCCCACACAGCTTTCCTAACACTAAAGTGCCTGCAGCCAGTCTCAGGTCTCGGTGAGGTATGGCTGCAAAATACAAACAGGGGCCAGTATGGCTGCAAAATACAGACGGGGCCAGGCGTGGTGGTTCACACCTGTACTCCCAGCACTTTGGAAGGCCGAGGCTGGAGGATCACTGGATACCAGCCTGGGCAACATGGCAAAATGCCATCTGTACTAAAAATACAAAAGGCTGGGTGTGGTGGCTCACGCCTGTAATCCTAGTACTTTCAGAGGCCAAGGCGGGCAGATCACAAGGTCAAGAGTTCGAGACCAGCCTGAGCAACAAGATGAAACCCTGTCTCTACTAAAAACACAAAAATTAGCCGGGTGTAGTGGCGCATGCCTGTAATCCCAGCTACTCAGGAGGTTGAGGCAGGAGAATCGCTTTAACACGGGAGGCAGAGGTTGCAGTGAGCCGAGATCACACCACTGCACTCCAGCCTTGGTGACAAGAGCAAGACTTCATCTCAAAAAATAACAACAATAAAAATAAAAAACTAGCCAGATGCCGTGGTGCATGCCTGTAGTCCCAGCTAGTCAGAAGGCTGAGGCAGGAGAATCGCTTGAGCCCAGGAGGCAGAGGTTGCAGTGAGCTGAGATCTCGCCATTGCACTCCTGTCTGGGTGACAGAAGAGGGACAGTGGCATGAGAAATTTACAGGACTTTAATTTTTATAGCATGGTTTCTGATATTCATAGAGAAGAGCAACCAGACAAGAAAAATTAACTACGGAAGAAAAACACAACACCAACACAGAAATGACACCCAAGCTTTTTTCATGCAAACATGCATTAAGGGAAGCCATATGGGCATGTTTACAGAGTACCAGCCACAATGGCTTAAATGTGCTGCTAATTATTTCACTGCCCTGCCTTGTCATTCCCACTGCAAGGGAGAGCATTTCCCACAGAAGGGACTGGGGAGGGCAGCACCTTGCTGGTTGCCAAGTGATTCAAACTCACCCATCCTCACCCTTCTGATTTAACCCATATGGAGTCTAGCCAAGACCTAGAAAACAAGGCACAGACAAGATAGTATACTAAAGCCTGCCTTTCCTCTGGAAGGAACATTATCTATTAGTTTGTGGCTGTGAGACACTGAATAACCAGGCCACTTGACCTCTCCTGGAAGGAATCATGCAAACAACACAAGGTATCCTCCGATGCTCTTCAGTGGGCCCCGTCAGCTTAAGGACCATGTTTTTTTGAGAAGAGGAAGGAATAAACTCTGGCCCAGAGCTGTGGAAGAGAACCAAGGCAGAGGATTAGGAAAAGAGATAAGAACCCACAGAAAAGCAGGGGGTGGGGATCATGCTACAACCCAACAGAAAGTTAGAGAAGTAGCAAGAAGAAGGTTTTGAAAGGGGACTTGCAGTGTTTGAGGTCAGGGAACAGGAGATGAGTTAGGAATGCATCTGGACCAGGTAAAGTGACCAGCCCTTACTTTTAGTTCAAAATTGGCATGTGACATGTGGAGACGGCCCCAGCCACCAACCTACCTTCACCCCCTCATGACAGAGGGGCAGGCTGAAACAGAGGACACAGGCTGGCCCTGGTTAAATGACAATGGTTTCCTTTAGCTCCATCCAGAAGGGGAAACAAAATTTCCTTGCCAAAGTAGAAACCATGGGACTGCCAGTTTCATTATATGGGAAGGATGAAATATGCTTTCTGAGCACTGCATCACTATCACGAACATCCAGCTTTCTTCTCACTAACCTTAACTGGGCAGAATCCCTTATGGGTCATACCATTTTTGTGTTTAAAAAGAATTCAAGGCCGGGTGCAGTGGCTCACGCCTATAGTCCCAGCACTTTAGGAGGTCAAGGTGGTCAGATCATTTGAGGTCAGGAGTTCAAGACCAGACTGACAAACATGGTGAAACTCCGTCTCTCCTAAAATACAAAAATTAGCCAGGCATGGTAGCGGGTGCCTGTAATACCAGCTATTCGGGAGGCTGAGGCAAGGGAATCCCTTGAACCCAGGAGGCAGGGATTGCAGTGAGCCAAGATCACGCCACTGCACTTCAGCCTGGGCAACAGAGCAAGACTCTGTATCAAAAAAACGATACTTCGAGGGTTCTGTCTGAGCATCTATGCCAGGCTGTGAATCAACAATGAAATAGCATTTCCAAAGATAAAACAGTTTGGACTCTGGGAATTGTGTGGTGTTAAAAATACAAATATATATCATATTTATATTAGATGGTCCTTGATACACATGTCACGAAGGAGGTCCCTCTGCCTTCCCTTCCTGTGGCTTTACCAGGGTACTATTAGCCAAGTCCACATTCAACTGGGCCCCCAAGGAGATTACTCAGCACCTAGGAGGTGCTGGACAAGTGCGTGCCACTGGAGAATAAAGATGAAAGACAAAAGACACAAGTCACAACTACTCAAACACGGAGAGGGCTGTGCGCTATGATGGATTCCAGATGAGAAGGCAGCCATGTGAGGGGCTTGGAAATCTGTACCTCAAAATTTTTCCAGATGACTCTGAAACAGGCAACCAAAATCACTGTACCTAGATGGTCTAAAGGCGGGGTGAGGGGAGGGGGGCAAGCTTTTTCTGTAAAGGGCCACGTGGTAAAGCGTTCAGGCTAACTCAGGTTTCTGTCACATATTCTTTGGTGTGTGTGCTTTACAACCCTTTTAAGACGTAAAGATCATTCTTAGCTGGAGGGTCACGCAAAACTAGGCCAGATTAGCAGAATCTGGTCCAAGAACTTCAGAACATTCTTAGCATTTGAAACTAGAATAATCTGAAGAATATTTCCTATATTCAAGTTAGCAATTTATTGTGTTTAAAAAAGAACAGCTAACAACCAACATAACTAAGACTCCTGCTTTTTAAGGAATACGTGGAAGCAACATTATCAACTAGTATTAACAGAAACCGCATACTAAAGAATGAGAATACTTAAGAGTACCAAATTCCACTTTAAAATCTCAAATCCCTAATCCGCACTAGTACTTCAAGAACCTAGAAAAAGAGAAAAGCCCAAAGCAAGAAGAAAAGGATAACAGCAAAAAAAAAAAAAAAAAAAAAAAAAAAATCAATAAAATTGGTAAAAACTAGAGGAGAAAAAAATTAAGCAAGGAGCTATTTCTTTGAAAAGATTATTAAGATAAACTCTAGCAAGACTTACAAAGAAAAAAAACAAAGATTGCCAATATTAGGAATAACAGGAGATATCACTACGGACATCCTGGAAGCACCAGTAGGATAAGGGAATACTACAACTCTACACACATAAATGTGGCAATTTAAGAATGAAATGGGGCAATTCCTCTAAAAACACAAACTAATGAAATAGGAATGAAAAGAAATTAAAGAATGTGTAAGCAGAAACTCAGTTGTACGTAAGAAAACCCAATTCCCCCTGAGAAAGAGAAAGAGCTGGAGTCCTTT
Organism: Papio anubis; assembly: GCF_008728515.1. NCBI lineage: Eukaryota > Metazoa > Chordata > Mammalia > Primates > Cercopithecidae > Papio > Papio anubis. The sequence goes on from NC_044996.1 coordinate 123,505,371, forward strand.
AAAAATTAACTGCCTGTTTTTCTGTGCCTAGTGAGCCTTATCTCTCCTCCTTTCCCAGGCATTGTGAAGACCCTGTTTCTCTAGCTGTGCAGCTGCAAGGTCACTAGACAGATAAACTCAAGTCATAAAACATGTTTTTCCTTGAGAAGTAAGAAATGATGTAATGCATGTCTCAATTACTTGAATAACTGTCTTTGTTTCTTGCCTCTGTAATATGCTTCCCCCTGCACAGATCTCCCCCAGTCCCACGAAATGCTTAAAAGGTAATTAACTCTTTGTTCAGGGCTCAGTCCTTTGGATGTTAATCCAACTGGGCCAGTGCACCTAAATAATAAATATCCTCATGAACCCCATCAGTCTCTCTGATTTCTTATCAATTCCACTACACTACCACAACTCACCCAATATGAAATAACCTGAAGAGTCCTATAACTGTTAAAGAGACTGAATTTATAGCTTAAAAACTCCAGAAAGAGGCCAGGCATGGTGGCTCACGCCTGTAATCCCAGCACTTTGGGAGGTCAAGGTGCGTCGACTGCTTGAGGTCAGGAGCTTGAGACCAGCTTGGGCAACATGAGGAAGCCCTGTCTCTACAAAAAATACAAAAATTAGCCAGGGATGATGGTGCATACCTGTAGTCCCAGCTACTTGGAGGGGAGGGGAGGGGTGCTGAGGCAGGAAAATTGCCTGAGCCCTGGAGGTCAAGGCTGCAGTGAGCTGAGGTCACACCACTGCACTTCAGCCTGGGTGACAGAGCAGAACCCTCTCTCAAAAAAACACTCCAGAAAAGAGATGTTGAGACGAAGATGGTTTCACTGGAGAGTTCTACCAAACATTTAAAGAATTAACACCAATTCTACACAATCTCTTCCAGAAGGGAAGGTCTCCCTATTTCATTAAGCCAGTATTATGCTAATACCAAAACCAGACCAAGACAGTCCAAAATAAATTCTATGCACCAATATCCCTCATGTCTATAGACACAAAAATCCTTAACAAAATCATTAGCAAATAGGACTCAGCAATATAGAAAAATTACATGCCACTACCAAGTGAGATTTATTCCAGGTGTACAAGGCTAGTTCAACATTCAAAAAAAAAAAAAAAATGTGATCCACCATAATAGGCTAAAGAAAAAACCCCACATTTTATATTAATCTATGCAAAAAAGAACCTGACAAAATCCAACACTCATTCAAGATAAACACACAAAAATGGGAATAGAAGAGAGCTTTCTCAACTTGATAAAGGGTATCTATAAAAAACTTACAGTTAGCATAATACTCAAAATGGTAAAAGACTGCTCTCCCCCTTAGGTCCAAACAAGGCAAGGATGTCTGTTCTCACAGCTGCTATTCAAGGGTAACCGAAATATAGCCAGCTCAGTAAGGCACATAGATTAACAACTTGCCCAAGGTCACATACACTAGTAGGTAGTGGAACCGGGATTCAAACCCCAACAGTTAGGCTACAAAATTCAGTGTTTTTACGCACAACACTGTTATATATGCAACAAGAATAAGCAAGCCATTTGTACCATACATCAAAGTGGTTATCTACCTGCCATAGTATCAGAGCTGTATCCCCCCTTTCTTTATATTTCCCTAACCCCATAGTGTCAAATGAGCAGATGATGTAAGAAGACAAATGCACAAACCACAACTTGAACAGTTCCTGCAGCCTTCTGAAGCAAAGCCAGACCCTTTGTTCAAAGAAATAAATTACAGGAACTCCACTAAAAATTTAACAGTCACAAAATTCTTTCTTTTTTTTTTCTTTTTTTTTTAAAAAATAAAAGTCCCTAAACCTGACAAAAACAAGCAATGGGTAAAGGATTCCCTATTTAATAAATGGTGCTGGGAAAACTGGCTAGCCATAATCAGAAAACAGAAACTGGACCCCTTCCTTACACCTTATACAAAAATTAACTCAAGATGGATTAAGGACTTAAATGTAAAACCCAAAACCATAAAAACCCTAGAAGAAAACCTAGGCAGCAATGCCATTCAGGACACAGGCAAGGGCAAAGACTTCATGACAAAAAAACACCAAAAGCAACTGCAACAAAAGCCAAAATTGACAAATGGGATCTAATTCAACTAAAGAGCTTCTGCAACAGCTAAAGAAACTATCATCAAAGTGAACAGGCAGGCAACCTACAAAATGGGAGCAAAGTTTTGCAATCTACTCTTCTGACAAAGGGCTAATATCCAGAATCCACAAAGAACTTAAATTTACAAGAAAAACACAACCCCATCAAAAAGTGGGTGAAGGATATGAACAGACACATCTCAAAAGAAGACATTTATGCAGCCAACAAACATATGGAAAAAAAGCTCATCATCACTGGTCATTAGAGAAATGCAAATCAAAACCACAATGAGATACCATCTCATGCCAGTTAGAATGGTCCTTATTAAAAAGTCAGGAAACAACAGATGCTGGAGAGGATGTGGAGAAATAGGAACGCTTTTACACTGTTGGTGGGAGTGTAAATGAGTTCAACCATTGTGGAAGACAGTGTGGCGATTCCTCAAGGATCTAGAACCAGAAATACCATTTGAGCCAGCAATCTCATTACTGGGTATATACCCAAAGGATTATAAATCATTCTACTATAAAGACACATGCATACGTATGTTTATTGAGGTACTATTTACAGTAACAAAGACTTGGAACCAACCCAAATGCCCATCTATGATAGACTGGATAAAGAAAATGTGGCATATATACACCATAGAATACCATGCAGCCATAAAAAGTAATGAGTTCCTGTCCTTTGCAGGGACATGGATGAAGCTGGAAGCCATCATTCTAAGAAAACTAACACAGGAACAGAAAACCAAACACCATATGTTCTCACTCATAAGTGGGAGATGAACAATGAGAACACATGGACATAGGAAGGGGAACATCACACACCTCGGCCTGTCAGGGGGTGGGGGGCAAGGGGAGGGAGAGCATTAGGACAAATGCATGCAGGGTCTAAAACCTAGATGACAGGTTGACAGGTGCAGCAAACCACCATGGCACATATATACCTATGTAACAAACCTGCACGTTCTGCACTGCATCCCAGAACTCAAATTAAAAAAAAAAAAAAAAAAAAAAAAGTCCTGTCATATTCTTGCATCTCATACCAAAGGGAGTTAATAGTAAGCTCTTTCCTCTCTCTTCTCAACACCAACTCTCAAGCTCCAAATTAGACAAACCCCCACGAAGGAACAAACATTTGGACTGACAAACCCATGACCATCTTCCTCAAAACCCCACATGCAACTGGGCCACTTAGCTATTGCATTATACAGTTAAAAGATTCAATGTTAAGCCATTTATGAAACTTCAGACAGGTACTGCGGTGTGCGCCAGTAATACCAGTGACTCAGGAGTCTCAGATTGGAGGATCCCTTGAGTCCAGGAGCTCAAAATCAGTCTGAGCGACACAGCAAGACCCCATCTTTGAAAAACAAAAACAAAAAACCATGCTACCACTGTTTCCAAAGCATGATCCAAGGCACTGGCCCTGAAAATATAGGTTGCATATCCTTTATCCAAAATGCTTGGGACCAAAAGTGTTTTGGATTTTTTTTTTTTTTCCATTTTGGAATATCTGCATTGCACTCACTGACTGTTAAGTCCCTAATCTGAAAATCCCGAACCAGCATTTTTTTGTGTTACGTCGGTGCTCAAAGTTTCAGATTGTGGAGCATTTCAGATTAGGGATGCTCAACCTGTACGCTAAAAAAAAAAAGGATTGAGGAACATTTCTATATTTACCTCTTAAGGCCAGCAAAGGAATTTGGTATGCCCACAGGCACATCAGTCTTGTTTGAACACTGTGATCTACAGTCCTTCTAGAAGGGAGAATTCAGTATTAAATATAGCATTGTTCTAGGAATTGCTCAGGATTCTCAATGGAGAAATTTTCATTTAAGAAAAAAAATGGAGTCATGCAACACAAGTAATTGATATCTTAAATCCAAGTGTCCTTTTAAAATTCTGCTTTAATAACTTAGGGAGGACGTCCTTTAAATAAAGTAGACCAACCTTCAAAACACAGGCCAACCCATTATTTTCTGCCTCTTCTCTTGCCAGCAGAGCTTTCGTTACCCTTCAAGTAAGTTGAATTCACACCTCTTTATAACTGAGCATCTTTATCCACTGGCACAATTTCAAAGTACTCGGCCCTAAGCATCGCAATTAGTGTTAGGTATTTTATGTATCATTTGACACTCTTCCAAACATTTTATTGGACATTCCACCCAACGACACAGTGTGTGGGATTTTAGCATCATTAGCACCTTCATGGAGAGGGAAAAATTAAGGTGTGTGTAAAACTACCCAGAGTCAAGTCAGTTCAGGAATCTAGAACATGTTACTGGCTCTTACCAGCTCCTTTTGAATCTGTGGCTTAGCACGTAAACACATTTATCAACAGCATCACCACTACCTAGCTCGGTGGCTCCTTCCGGAACACAGATGACAGTGTCAATTTAATGAAATCCAGGCCCACCACACCTCAGGGCCACAGAGCTGTTTTTCCTGGGGTCTGGAAAAGTGCCTAGTTGTGAGGGTTTTCAAGAGCATTTGTGCATGGTTTACATACTTGGTTTGCAGATTCAATTGAGGAGGTTTCCTGACTTTTGAAAAGAACTGAGTCTATAACTACCACGAAATGGTGGTCGGAGCCACAGCGCACACCAGCAGGCTTAGGTTACAACTGCAGTGAAATAGTGAATTAAAACACCTGGAATATGCAGAGACTCCAAAAACTAAACTCAGTAATAACTTTATTGATGTTTTTAGACAGATATCAGTAACTTTATAACTAATCTTTATATGTGAAAGATTAGTATAACTGTGGTGATCACAATTAAAATGATAAAGCCCATAATTTCAAACCTTCTGGATACCAAGTCCAAAATCAAAAGCTCTAACTTTTTAAAGCTATTAGAGAACACAGCATTTTAATCTTTATCTCCTGAGAAGGTAGCTAAGGCCTGAAACTGCCAATTCAAATACAACGGAGTAAAGTACATACTAAGAGGATGAGAAGATTCCCAACTGGTAACTCCCCCACTGCAAATGCAAAAGTGACTTTCTCAAAAAAAAAAAAAAAAAAAAAAAAAGAGAGAGACAGATTGACTGACTACCGGTTATTAAATTAGAATGTCTCACGCAGGGCTTCTGATTACTTGAAAAAGTACTCCTCCCTTGTTAGCAAGGATGGGGGTCGCTCCTAGTGCCTTGATCATGGAGTCAATTTCTTAAACACCTATCATCCCTTCCAAAGCATTTTAAACAATACTGAACTACCCAATGAGAACTAGATGAGGATTACAGATATAAAGTGGAAACTAAAATCTTACCATATGCTACCTCCATAGGTTTAAGGAAATCGGTATGACTTGGAAACTACAATCTAAAAAGAATCATTATGGTTTACTCAATTTTTTAATGGCAAGCTCACAAAACTAATTCCCCGAAACGTGAGGTTATTCAGCCTGGAGTCATATGGAGCATAATCTGTGCAATTAAGAATCTTTTGCAGAGTTGGGACAAGAGGATTTAAAAAAAAAAAAGTCACAAAGCAAAAGAGCATGCCAAAGGCAGGCAATGCCAACAAGGGATCTCCCGGAAGCAGTCCATAAAATATTTTCAAACACAATTAACGCATGAGAATTCCTATGTAAAGCACACAAAAAGTCTTCCCCCAAAGCTGTCAAATCCTGAGTCCAGGTGCTTCCTGGCTACTGGGAAGCACAAGGAATAAATTGGGGCAAGAGGAAAAACCCGGTAGAAATTGACCGTGTATGTGTTGATACAGAGTTTAGACTTCATCCATGGGGTAACAGGGACCCACGGAAGGGTTTTTAAATGGGAAAAGGACAGGGATCCTGTTGTGTTCCTAATGATCGAGCCCATCCCCAAATGGAGACAAATGGGGAGATTGTAGCCAGGAAACTAAAGTAAGGAACAGGTGGTGAGCAACAAATTTGAGAACACTGGCAGGCAGAAGCTGCAGGACTTAATGACTGACTAGGCTGACTGGTTGGGCTGAGTGAGGTAGGTGTGCCAAAGGTTTCGGACAAGTTTTCGTTGCTGTTGTTTTAAATGAGGAACCTACTAGAGGAGTTCTCATACTTTAATCAGCAACAGAATTACTGTGAGGAAGATGATTAAAAATGCAAAATCCAGGAACTCACCCCCCTCCACCAACTGTGATTCAGTCCGTGTAGAGTAGGGCCCAAGCATGCATTCCCCACTCCCAGTCATCAGCCCCGAAAGGCTTCATTGTTAAAGCAACGGCGTCTGCGCCTGCGGTGTTATCACAATGGAGGATTAAAGTATAGTGGGACGGGATAATAATGCTGAAGGAGGGGGAGGAAGGAAGCTTTCTCTACTCTTGAGAAAGCTAAATGCAATCTGAACTACATTGTTTAGGTTTTATTATTTAGACAGTTATAGCTATTTAAAACACACAAAGAAGACATGCTTCCACCAGAAGGCAGCTCAAATACAGGGGAGCGTGGGAGCTAGTTAAAAAGGGCGATGGTTCAGGAAATCAGGGAGGGAAGGTCACCTCAAACCACAGGCTCAGTTGAGTAGGAAGCGATGACCAAGCTCCTAACAGACCCCAGTGCCAACCTTAGAGAAAGACAGGGCCCATCCTCCTTCCCTGCCTAACAATTTGTGGGCATAACTGACACTTCCAAGAAGGACCAGGGAAATTTTGCTGATGATCTGTCATCCAAATTACTGATCCAAATGGTCTAGTATGAATTTAAACCAGGGTTTCTCTGGGCACTAAGGACATTTTGGGCTGTCAATGCTGTTGGGGAGTTGTCCTGTGCACTGCAGGACGTACTAGATGCTAGTAGCATCTCCCCAGTTGTGACAACCAAAAATGTCTCCAGAAATTGCCAGATGTCACCCACAGAGGGAAGCACCCACATTGAGAATCACCGCCTTAAACTACGAGGCTTCAGAATCGTGGAAGCAGAACCAGCCTTCCAATCAAACACATGGCTTTGAATTCCAGCTCTGCCACTCAAAAAGTAAAAAACCTCAGGTAGGCCTATTTATTTGTCTTTAAAATAGGGAGAACAAGACCTACCACGGGTTATTCTGAGGATTTACCTAAAATAATGCACAAAGCACTCAGGGCAACACCTAGCCCCTGTGGCAATTACTAAGTACAACTTTTATGTTTTCAAAGATTTCAAAGAGCCGCTTTTGTTTTTTGAAGAGGAACTAGGGACATGTGCCTCCAGCATTGGCCTTGGGTGAAAACCTACACCCCCTAAAAGGAACACACAATCTACAGAACAGGCTGCCTCAGTCCTCCCCCTCCCCAGCCTGGGGGTCTGAACCTGGGGTCCATGGATGCCCAAGTAGTCAGTGGATACAATTCAGGGGACCTGTGAACTTGAATGGAAAAAAAACCACACAGACTTCTTTTTTTTTTTTTTTTTTTTTTTGAGACGGAGTCTCGCTCGGTCGCCCAGGTTGGAGTGCAGTGGTGCGATCTGGGCTCACTGCAAGCTCCGCCTCCAGGGTTTATGCCATTCTCCTGCCTCAGCCTCCTGAGTAGTTGGGACTGGCTAGTTTTTTGTATTTTTTAGTAGAGACGGGGTTTCACCGTGTTAGCCAGGATGGTCTTGATCTCCTGACCTCGTGATCCGCCCGTCTCGGCCTCCCAAAGTGCTGGGATTACAGGCTTGAGCCACTGCGACCGGCCGACTTATTTTCACTAATAGAAATTTAGCACTTTCTTCAGTTATGCTTGGAGGCCAAAAATCACACATTGTCAACTACACCTGGTCATTGTCACAAAAATCAGGTTTTTCTCCTTGCCTAACAATTTGTTAAATATCAGTTTTGCTCAGGTCTACTTTGAGATTATGAAAGTTATTAGCCTTGCTGCTACATCTTATTTGATGTGTTAATAAAGAAGCACATGGGCTGGGCACGGTGGCTCACACCTGTAACCCCAGCACTTTGGGAGGCCAATGAGAGTGGATCACGAGGTCAGGAGTTCAAGACCAGCCTGGCCAACATGGTGAAACCTCGTCTCTACTAAAAATACAAAAATTTGCCGGGCATGGTGGTGCGTGCGTGCCTGTAACCCCAGCTACTCCAGAGGCTGAGGCAGGAGAATTGCTTGAACCTGGGAGGCGGAGGTTGCAGTGAGATTATGCCATTATTACACTCCAGCTCTGGGCGACAGAGCAAGACTGGGGGGTGGGGAGTGGGGGAGAAGTGAAGCACATGTTACCATACCACACATCTGGGGGTTTTGTATTTTTAACACGGTATTTTTAATTGGGTTATTGTATGCATTTAAAATTCGTACTCTGAGAAGAGGTCCACAGGCTTCCCTGATGCGGGTCAAAGGTACAACAGAACCCCCTACCCCAAACCTTCTCTGCTAAGCCCATAATTCCCAAGTAGCCTTCTGTTCTTAAATTATTAAACAAGATTTGTTATAAAATTTGTGAATTTGAGCGACACAAATCACTTTGTTTCCCTGCACAAATCATATAGCAATGGTCCAAAGGACAGACCTAACAGTATCTGCCATGTTTCTGAATTCAGGACCATCCTCATAATTCTACAAGGTAATTGAGTGTCTCACTTTCCCCTAATTGACGTGAACCAGCATTCCACCTTTACCGTAACATAAATTTGATCTATTTAATCGGCATATACCAAATATCTACCATGTACCAGAGCTGTCTCCAGGATGCAGACCCTGGTGGAGGTCTGCCTTCAAAAGATATGCCCAGCCCAGGGGAAAAAATGGACGTGGGATTGACAGACCTTTTCAGAGCTGGCTGGCCTGTTAGAGACATTCCACTCCAACATGGCGAGAAGAGGCTATAGACACTCACTCACCACCGTTTTTGTGTGTGAGTTTTTGTTTTTTTGAGAGTCTCTCTGCAGCCCAGGCTGGAGTGCAGTGGCACAATCTGGGCTCAGTGCAACCTCCACCTCCCTGGTTCAAGCAATTTTCTTGCCTCAGCCTCCAGAGTAGCTGGGACTACAGGCAAGGGCCACCAACTCCCAGCTGATTTTTGTATTTTTAGTAGAGATGGGGTTTCATCATGTTGGCCAGGTTGGTCTCAAACTCCTGTCCTCAGATGATCTGTCCACCTCGGCCTCCCAAAGTGCTGGGATTATAGGCGTGAGTCACCACACCTGGCCCTTGTTTTTGAGAGAGTTTCACGCCATTGTCCAGGCTGGAGTGCAGTCTCGACTTCCTGGGCTCAGGGGATCTCCCGCCTCAGCCTCCCAACTAGCTGGGACTACAGGTACAGAAAACCCACCACACCTGGCTTTTTTTTGGAGACAGGTTTTTCCCATGTTGTCCAGGCTGGTCTTGAACTCTTGGGCTCAAGCACTTCGCCCACCTCAGCCTCCCAGAGTGCTGGGATTACAGGCATGCGGCATCGCGCCCGGCCTCTCACTCACCCTCTGGATACCCAGGCATCCTGCCTAGCACATGGGGCTAGGAACAGACCAGGATTCCTCCACCAGCTCAGATATGCCTACACTATCTAAACATGGGACAAGTTTATTCCTGTTAGCCTCAGGCTAAGTCACAAAATGGTTTTTGGGCTCAAGGGTCCTTAGAGTCCAATACTTCACTTACAAGATGACCACAGATGAGTTGTTTTGTTAAAAGCAAAAATAAAAATGTCCTGGGTTACACCTCATCAGCCAGAACACTAAACCAGCACCACCGAGCCCCATCTACAGTTGCTCTTGGTGGGCTGGTGGCTGCTGCGCTCCCAACACAGTAACAACATAACAACTAAGTGGTTCGAGTTTAATTCCACTAAAATCACATCATGGAACTGGAACATTAGAAAGGATTACTGACAAACGGGGAAAAGAAGAACATGAATCCAGGCTCCACAGGCATTTGACTCACCCTTGAGTCACGTCCAATATTCACATGCCAAGAGTAATGCCTTTTGACTCATTATCAATTAAATGTTTTTGGAGACCTCACAAGTCGATTTTTCACCAAGCTCCCCTTACTAAAAACTACACGAACTTAGATCCCAATCTAGCCACGATCTCTTTATTTTTCAAATGTGGATACTGACAGTAAGGTCGACGTGCTTCACCCCAAATAAAGTGATGGGAGAGAATACAATATGAATTGGAGTTCTTATGCCCAGAACACTTGTAATGACTCAAGGTCTGACAGATGCGTACATACACACATTCCCCACCCTCCCACGCACGTAATATTTCTTTCTAGAATGTTCACCTTGCCATCAAAGCTTTCTCATCTTTAAGAACAGATGGGGAATTAAAATATTAACAGCTTATGTTTCACCTTTCCCTCTTAAGGTTCTATTCTGCTCTACACACGTCTTTATCATCAATCTTTTTACTTCCTCTTTGCACAACTAAATTATTAAGATGCCACTTCCACACCTTTCCAATTTAGAAAAGGCCAGTTTCTCCTCCTGCCTCCCACACTAGGGATCCATGGTTCTCCTGGACAGTGTCAGCCCAAAGTGTTAAAAATCTCTTAGTTTTTCTTCATTCGCTTTTTTCCCACTTTAACAAAACAACAAAAACATCCCATTGTGAACCAACACTTCAAGAGGCTAAATCTAAATTTGGCCAAGGAGGTTTAAGGACAAAGGGAAGTGCCAGAGTCTCTGGGCCCCATGCTGAGATCACCCTCCTCAAAGCATAAAAGAAAACCCATGAACAGGCCGGACACAGTGGCTCATGCCTGTAATCCCAGCCCTCTGGAAGGCTGAGGCAGGCGGATCACTTGATGCCAGGAGTTTGAGACCAGCCTGGCCAACATGGTGAAACCCCGTCTCTACTAAAAAAAAAAAAAAATAATTACAAAAATTAGCTGGGCATGGTGGCTCAAGTCTGTAATCCTGGCTACTTGGTAGGCTGAGGCACAAGAATTGTTTGAACCCAGGAGGTGGAGGTTGCAGTGAGCTGAGATCGTGCCACTGCACTCCACCCTGGGCGACAGAGTGAGACTCCATCTCAGAGGAAAAAAAGAAAGTTAAGAAAATCCATGGACGATAAATACAGGTGAGTGTTCACAAGGTGCTCACAACAGGGACACTTCCCAGACTCACCCCTTACTAGTTGGGTGACCATAATACACTATTTCTCCTCACCGCTAAATTCAGTATGCCAGAGCTTTCATTAACCATTCAGCCCTAGGACTGGCAGGGTAATTAATGAAACCTTGGCTCTTCAGCTCCATCACTCAAGCACCATTTTATCTCTAGCAGTCTCCCTGCCCTACATCCTTACCTAAGAAATGTGGGGACTAAAATTAACATGCTTTGTTTTCTCCAAGTCACTTCAGACCACCTAAATACACTGATATTGCTTTAAAACCCTACAGTGTGCTCCACAGCTACTCCCTTAAGAGTAAAAACCCGAACAGGTGTACATGGTTTTTTTTTTTTCTTTTTAATGGACGGGGAAGACTCAGAAAGGTTAACATAAACCAAAGGTCACACGCAGAGCCCATCAGGAAGAAGCCAGACTCAAACCTAGGTGTTGCTCCAAATCCTCAGTCTTTACTAAATCTTGCGCGTTCAGAGATCCTTTAAATTTGAGGGAGAAAATGCAAAGTGAGTACTCAGAAATTCAGAAAGAAAAAGTCAGCGTTAAAAATGGTAAGAGAAAAGCCTGCTCTATCCAATTCGAGGAAAACTGTGGGAAAACCAAGGTATGAGCGAGACACTCCAAGTGGAACCTATGGGAAGTGCAGATTCAAGTCTGCGGCAGTCACAGGTTTAAAAGCCACCAGAAAAAGAAAGGGCAGTTCTATCTTTCCCGCGACTCCCACCCCCACGACAGAGGCATCCCGAGAAAAGAAGCCTGCAAAGTATCACCCCCCTTCAAATTTCCTGCACACAGTTCCGACTTTAGCAGGCCTCTCTCTTCTGGTCGGCTTTTTTTTTTTTTTTTTTTTTGAGACAAGGTCTTGCTCTGTCGCCCAGGCTGGAGTGCAATGGCGCGATCTTGGCTCACTACAACCTCCGCTTCCCGGGTTTCAGCGATTCTCCTGCCTCAGCCTCCCGAGTAGCTAGGATTACAGGCGCCCGCCACCACTCCCGGCTAATTTTTGTATTTTTAGAAGAGACGGGGTTTCACCATGTTGGCCAGCGTGGTCTCGAACTCCTGACCTCGTGATCTGCCCGCCTCGGTCTCCCAAAATGCTGGGATTACAGGCGTGAGCCACCGCGCCCGGCGGACTCTTTTGATAGCTCCCCGATTCGGGGTGTAAACGATTCCCGCGCCCAGACCTCATGCCTCCCCACCCCCAATAATAATAATCGTTTCCTTTTCCCGTCCCCCAGTTCCTTTCCGGGGTATCCGTCTCCTACGCAGTCGGCTGAGAATTCTGCAAGCGCTGCGCGTCCGCAGACCTTTCCACAGCCCCATCTCCCTGCGAGGGGAAACCCCCGCCCCCAAGAGGGAAATTTACCCGCCTGCAAGAACAGGAAAAGGTCGCGCGGGCAGCCCCGCTCGGCGCACGCCCCCAGCCCGGGCTTGCCGCGCGGGTCACGCCTCGCTCCGCCGCAATCCCTACAACCCTCGTCCCATGGGGGGTCTGCCCGCGCCCGGCAGCCCGGGGAATCCCCGAGCGGGAGTGCGAAGGCGGCGAGCCCGCGTGGGAGCGCGGGTGGACGGCCAGGGCCCGGAAGGGCGGCGCGGCTGGCGGGCACCCGGGACTGCCCCTCCAGGCCCCGAGCTGCGGCCGGGACCGAGCGTGGCGCGAGCAGGAGCGCGGCCTCCGCCCGGCCGCCGGTGCACGCGGCCCCGCAGCGCGCTGTGCGCGGCAGCCCGGGAGACTGCGGCGCCGCGCGGGCCGCCCGCATTGTTCGGCCCGCGGCGCACGCCCCGCCCGACCCCGGCCCCAGCTCGCCAGGCGGCGGGAGCGGCGGGGATGGCCGCGCAGGTGGCGGCGGGCGCCCTCACCTTTGGCGCCGAGCATGAAGTCGAGCGTGCTGTGCCGTGCTGCTGCCATAGTGAGGCGAGGCCCTGTGCCATGCCTGGGGGAGCGGCCGCGGGAGACTGAGGGGCCGCGCGGCGTGTCAGGCTGCGGCCGGCGGGGAGTGCGCTGCGCCCGGGGAGGCCAGGACTAGGAGGTGGGAGGGGCCGCCGGGAGAGACCCGGGGCGCGGGGGCGGGGCCGGTCCCGCCTCCGGGAGGGAGGAAGCCAGGACGCCTCCAGCCCCGAACTTGGAGCGCCGGGTGTGAGGCCTCGCTAATGGTGGAAACGTGGGCGCCGTGCTCCCCGGCGTGCGTCACCAATGGCCGCGCCCTGCTCCAAGGCTCGCGCGGCCGCTCCCGCCATCCGTTAGGTCACCTTAGGTTTAAACAGCGCAGCAGGACTTCCGGGGGGCCCACCCCCTACGCTTCCCCACACACCTCTCCCCAAGCCAAGGCCCCTCTTATTTCCTGGCGGAGTCGGGAAAATCAAATGAGATCCACCCCTGTAGTCTAAGAGTACTGCCTGGCTTTTCTTACAATGCTGCAGTTAAACCCATTCGGATTATTACCATTATTAGCAAGGGTCTGCTTTGCATTTGAGGACTGAATAGAAAGCGCTTGGGCATTTACGTTGTCTACGTTTTCACGCAAAATAAGAAAGAGGGAGAAGCCCGTAAGAGGACAGCATTGCTGTTAATATTGAATTAGGAAACTGCGGACTCCGGAGTTCCTCGTCTAGCAGGACTCCATCACTGGCGCCTCTATTCATGGCAATAGCCTTTGCGGTGGGCTTATTTTTGACACTGGGGTTATGGCTGCTGTTCAACAAAATAATGGCAAAGGGGAGAGAGCATGAGCGTCTGAACTAAAAGTATTCTTTATTGCACTGACAACATCCCTGGGCAAATGCCTCCATCATCCTGTCAGGCTTTTGTGCCTCTCACGGCCACAGGAATTGCTGTAATGGTTAGACAAAATTTAAATCAATGAACTCGTGGGCCTCCACAAAAGCAACGAAGAACCTGGATATTAAATTCATCTCTCCCCCAGGCAACAGCTGTTTTGCTGAGTTCTTCACCCTTCTACAAAAACTGGGCAGTGCCTTCACAAGTGTTCAACAAGGGTCTGTTGAACAGACCTTTCTCTGTTAAGAACTGGATCTTTTTCTAGGACCTGCATTAATTTTTGTCTACCCATGGCCACCTGTTTGTTATTCTGCATGTCTTCCTTTCTTCTGTGTGTCCTAGGTTCTCAATTTTGTTAGCTATTGCAATTCTCATCCTTCAGTTATCTATGTCAGTCTGCAGCTCCTCTTTCTTCCTAGGATGTTCTCCACTTCTTGCCATTCCTCTGGAGTCAGGTCACTGACAATAGAGTTGTCTTTGTCCTGCATGTTGCAGGGGCAGTCGGGCTCCATGGGCCTCAGGTGTGCCTTTCCCCACTCAGCACCAGTGTGGGCCTCACGTCAAAAGGACCCTGCATTTGGTTTAATTCTCTGTTGCCATCTTGAAATTCTTAATTCTTGAACGAGGGGCCCCATGTTTTTATTTTGCACTTGGCCTGCAAACTATGTAGCTGGTTATGCTCTGCAGCTTGTGTCTGGCAGCACAGGTGGCCCTAGGCCTCAGGCTTGAAATCTCATCCCCAGCACTTGTACCTCACCTTGTTTCCTGCAAGGTACAAAGTAGGGATGAAAATCCTGAGATGCTTTGCTTAACTTATCAGACAGCCGTAACAAAAGTGGAGTTTAACAAATGCGTCATTGGCTGGGCATGGCTCATGCCTGTAATCCTGACACTTTGGGAGGCCGAAGCAGGTGGATTGCTTGAGGCCCGGAGTTGGAGACCAGCCTGGTCAACATGGTAAAATCCCATCTCCACCTAAAATACAAAAATTAACTGGGCTTGGTGGCACACGCCTGTAATCCCAACTACTTGGGAAGCTGAGGCATGAGAATCACTTGAACCTAGGAAGTGGAGGTTGCAGTGAGCCGAGATCATGCCACTGCACTCCAGACTGGGTAACAGAGCAAGACTGTCTTAAAAAACAAACAAAAAAACCACAACAAATGCTTCATGATGTTAGCACAACATCAGAGTTAAATTGGCCTCGATATGGAACCAACATTGTTGGGGTAACATTAGGAGTTATTGCAAGGATGTTCCCAATGCACGTCCTACTTACCAGTAACATAATCCTGCTCGAGGCCTCTTTTAAACACTCCAATTGAGCTGTGAGTATCTATTTGGATTTGGGAACATGTTCTCATTACCTGAGTTTTATAATCTAGGCCCTTGGCTTCCAGGCCTGTTTCAGGACTAATAATCATGTTGTTGTGGTAATTGTGTTACAGTCGACCAGTGGATCCTGTGCAGAGTCTTAAATACTGCACAGCTGTTATCAGACACGTCAGCAACTCGTCCTGCAACAAAAGACTCAGCAGAGACTAGATTTACCCTAGTCCGACTAGAGCCTGCATTCTTGAGACAGTCTTGCCAATGGTGAAAATGTGGATATCGTGGATTCGTGTCCTGCAGCCTGCCGCTGACTGCTCTTGCCAGAAAAGTAAGACTGAGAAAGAGTAAAGCAGTCCTGCCTTCACGGAGCTGGCCAGGCACTCACAGTTGTGCCTGGGTGTCCTGTTGAACAGAAACAACTCCCGAGAACACCAACATCAGGCAAGGCCACTCTATGACAAGGAGGGTACAAAACACAAACAAGACCACTCTGTAATCATGTCTGAACACGGAGAAAACATAAGCCTTGTCCAAACCACAAATGTGACCAAACACCACCTCAGCCCCCAATCCTGGCTAATATGAGTGACTGCTGCTTCTTTACCAACCACAGCTGTAGTCTGGCTCTAATTTTCTCTGCTTCTAGAGAACATTTGTTAAACCATCCAATCATAGAATTCCCCCCACCCCCACCCCCCGCACCAGCTTCCAATCCAGAGCAACGCCTGGCTTCCCTAAACGCTCCCCAAAACCACCTGACACAGTGTCGTGTCAGATGCCTATTAACTTCAGTAGGGATGGCACCAGGTTCAAGGGGCCAAAGAAGAGACTCAGAGACAGAGTTTACTGGTAACTTACATACGGGGACGATCCAGTGGCAGTGGGTTCAACAGGAGAACACCCTCCCCCTAACAACCTGGCAACCTTCATTTACCCTAAACAAAGGGCCTCAATCCCCTTCAGGACCCACACTGCTTTGGCCAGGCCAGAAGCTCAGATGTTCCCCATGGATAAGGAATGACTCTCTGGTTGGCCATGCTGGGAACTCCAAACACACATTCAGATGCACTTGACATATGGGGTCATTCTCACCTGACAGGTTATCGCTGCCGGGGTGCCTCTAACATACCCAGGTGCAAATCCTCTAAGTCGTCCTTTCTCACACCCTCTTATTGAGACCCCCCGCCCCATCACCGCCTCTATTCCCATGGTATGTGTTTCCTCCGCCTGCAAGGAGAAGAAAACTGCTTGTTCAACTCTAGGTGTGTTCTTGGGAGTGTGTGGCTACAGTGCAGTGACAATATAGACAGCAAGATGAAGTCCAGGCTTAGGGTGAAAGCTTTGGTGACCCACTTAGCAAAATGCTAGTATTGAGTATTACTCCTGTCCCAACCTCCCTTTCAAATGGGCCCACTTGCTTCTGAGCAGACAGGCCAAGCTGGACATCAGCAACAGAGTTTCTAAAAATTTAGAGAAAGAGCCACACTGTCCTACACAGTGAGCAAGTGTGTACTGGGAAGAAGGAAGTCAAAAGCAGAAAAGAGCCCTCTGTTAAAAAGGAGGAGGTGGTGGTGGTGGCAGTGGATGGGTAGCTGAGCTGCTAATTGGAAATATCCATAGACTGTTGGCCTGCACTGTAAGGCCACCCATCATGCTGCTGTCCCAAACTTTCATTGCAGGGCGGGTGAGGGAGCTGATGGGGGCTGGCAGTCCTTAACAGCTGCCCCGGCCATCAAAGCCAGTAGCCTTTTGTTTCTTTTTTTTTTTTTAATATATACAATTTTTTTTTTCCACCAGTTCATTTGGGACCCTTGGAGACATTCTGCCTCCCCGGCCCCTGTGTGCCGCTGTAGTGATGTCAGTTCCCCTCTTAAACACTTGGCATTAGCTATTAGGGTTAGAGTGGTGACACAGATCTGGATCACTCCCCACCATTTTTTCAGATGAATGTGGGACTCACCCAGCTATTTTAACACTATTTAAATTTTTGACTGAAAAGAGTATGTAAGGCCGGGCATGGTGACTCATGCCTGTAATCCCAGCACTTTGGGAGGCCAAGGCGGGCGGATCACCTGAGGTCAGGAGTTCAAGACCAGCCTGACCAACGTGGTGAAATCCCATCTCTACTAACAATACAAAAATTAGCCAGGCGTGGTGGCAGGCGCCTGTAATCCCAGCTACTTGGGACGCTAAAATGGGAGGATAGCTTGAACCGGGAGACAGAGGTTGCAGTGAGCCAACATCGGGTCACTGCATCCCAGCCTGGGCGACAGAGTGAGACACCATCTCAAAAAAAAAAAAGTATATAAGCAAGAGGGGGCTAGGATCTTTACAGAGATTCTCAATTTCAGCTGCACACTGGAATCACCTTGGGAGTTTTAAACATACCGCCACTGCCTGGGCCTAGCCCTAGTGTCTGAGGAAATTGGCCCCAGGTACAGCCTGGGCATTGGGATTGTTAATAAATAAATAAATACAAACCCAGGAGATTCCAGAGTAAAGCCAAAAGCACCACTGCCAAATCAAACAGCAGTCTGTATCACAATAGAGCCCACTCCACATCCACAAGGATGGCTATATGTAAGTAAATAAAGAAACACATTTTAAAAACCAGAAAAGAAGTGTTGGTAAGGATGCGGAGAAATTGGATCCCTCAAACATTGCTGGCGGGAATATAAAATGGTGCAGCTGCTGTGGACAATAGTTTGGCGGTTTATTGAAAGGTTAAACAGAATAACTCTATGATCTAGCAACTTCACTCTTGGGTATATACACAAAAGAATTGAAAACAGGTGTTCAAACAAAAACACGAATGTTTATAGCAGCATTATTCAGTTATTCACAATACCCAAAGGTGGAAACAATCCAAATGTCCATCAATAGATGAGTGGATAAACAAAATGTAGTAGAGCCATACTATGGAATATTATTTAGCCATGAAAAGAATGAAGTCCTGAGGTATACTACAACATGGATGAATCTCAAAAGCATTATGCCAAGGGAAAAGAGCCAGTCACAAAAAAAATCTGTGGTATGATTCCATTTATATGAAATGTCCAGAATAGGTAAATCCATAGAGACAGGAAGTGGGGGGGACGGGGGATGTGACTGCTTCATAGGTAAGGGTTTCCTTTTGGGGTGACGATAATGTCTTAGAACCAGATGTAATGGTTGCACAACATTGTAAATGTGCTAAATGCCACTGAATTGTTCACTTTCAAATGGCTAATTCTATGTTATTTCATTTTACCTCAATTTTAAAAAAAAGAAGCAGCTTATAGCCACACCAAGTTTGAAAGGTAAAGCTGTATAGAAATTTTTAATAAGCAGGCTTCATCACCCAAAAATTTCAAGTAAATGCCTAATGGGAGGGAATTGAAGTGAGGTGTTGGCCAAAAAAGAAAAAAAAAAAAAAGCAAAAATGAAGGCTGCTGGGAAACCAGCTACCTGGTTGTGGTTTTCCCAGAGATGTGCGGACAGGTGGGGACAATCCTATAACCCAGAGGCCCAGCACTTTACGAGTGTTACAAGTGCCTGTAGAGATTGAAAGAAACGTTTTTCTCTGTCTTGGCCCCAAGACCACCACTACCCCTAAGTTCAGGTCTTCTCTCATTTCACCATAAAGTTTAAGTTAAAAAACTCTTTTTTTTTTTCTTGAGACAGGATCTTGCTCTGTCACCCAGGTTGGAGTGCAATGGTGCTATCTTGGCTCACTGCAGCCTCAAACTCCTGAACTCAATTGATCCTCCCACCTCAGCCTCCCAAGTAGCTGGGACTACAAGCATGCACCACCATGCCAGGCTAATTTTGTTTATTTTCTGTAGAGACGAAGTCTCACTATCTTGCCCAGGCTGGTCTGGAACTCCTGGACTCGAGATCTTCCCACCTTGCCTCCCAAAAATGCTGGGATTGCAGATGTGAGCCATCATGACTGGGCAAGTAAAACAATTCTAAATATTTGATGGCCTAAGAGGAAAGACATCTCACCAGTGAAGCCTATAGAATGCCCTGGGGTAAATATCTTTCTTGGGCCACTAGGAAGGTGAGGCCGGCTCCTCTAACACTTACCTGCTTTGATAGCTTCTTCAGCTTCCAATACAAAATTATTTCATGCTCACAATAGTTCTAAGATGTAGGTGAAATTATCCTCATTTAACAAATGGGTTAACCAAGGCACAAAGAGGTTAGGTAGCTAGAAAGTGGGAGAGCCAGGACTTGAACCCAAGCGGGTGGCTCAGGAGTCAGGCTGTTTACCCCCTCACCTTGCTGACTCTGATCGCCCTGCCTAGTTGTCCCAAAGTGTCTCCACTTTTCTTAAGACTCCACAAACCTCAGGTGTGTGAGTCTGCTTACCTCCCGCCAGTAGGCACCCCTGTCCCTATCAGGGTGTGTGCGATTGGAGGGGCTATCCTCTCTCCCTGCTCTCTGAAGCTATTCCCTAACTCCACCAAACAACTTCTGGGGTGCAATTCCTACCCCTACCTATTACTAGCTGTGTGACAGTGTACAAGTTCATCAACCTCTCTGCTTCCGTCCCTCTCACTAAAATGGAGCTAATAATTACCTCATAGAGTTGTTGTGAGAATTAAATGAATAGATATCTGGCAAACACTGATGGCAGTGTCTGACACATGACTAGCATTCAATAAATAGCAGCTCCATTGAAGAGGACATTGATTTTGTTATGGAGGTGTCACACTCCTTCAGGACTCCTTGCTTTTTACTTATTTTTATTCCCATTTTTTTGTTTGTTTCTTGAGACAGAGTCACCCAGGCTAGAGTGCAGTGGCATGATCTTGGCTCACTGCAACCTCCGCCTCCCGAGTTCAAGCGATTCTCTGGCCTCAGCCCCCAGAGTAGCTGGGATTACAGACGCACACCACCATGCCTGGCTAATTTTTATATTTTAGGTAGAGATGGGTTTTCATCATGTTGGCCAGGCTGGTCTCGAACTTCTGACCTCAAGTGATCCACCCGCCTCAGCCTCCTGAAGTGCTGGGATTACAGGCGTGAGCCACCGCACCAGCCTACTTATCTTAACATGTATTTGATACAACTTAACAGTCAGGGGCAGTCTCAGAAGCTGCTTGCAGTGGCATTTGATGCGAAGCACTATGTTGCACGGTGGCAGCACCCTGTCTCTTCACCTGCTAAATCTTGGGTGCCTGGAACACCCTCCTTTCTCCAGTGGAAAAATCCATCCAGGAGCATTCAAGGCCCAGTTCAAGTGGCGCCCCCTGGCCCAGGCAGAGCTGCGCACTCACTCATTTACTTACATGTTTCCACAGCACAGCGTTCAGCCCACCAGTGAAAAACAGCCCAATTTCTATTAATGGTACCATGTTAGCTCCCTGCCAGCTCCCCAAGAACTTGACCTGTTTCTCTCTCGCCAACACTCTTTCCTTAATGGGACTACAGTCCAAAACGTTTGAGGCCAAGGTTAGGAGCTTACTAGTTAAATAAACTACTAAGGGAACAACCCTGGTGTCCTGGTTCCCAGACCAGAGCTCTTTTCATTAAACTAAACTTTTCATGAAATTGTCTTCATGTCTAACTTCCGTTATTGAATGCCTAGGATAGATCACGGTATTTGTAAAGTATTATGAGTTATTTATATGTGTTATTTCTAACCTTCCGAACCCAGCAAGGTTCATTCTCTCATTTAAATACTGTATTGAGACACCGAGGTCAAGTGACTTGCTCAAGGCCTCATGCCAGTCTGTGGCAGAGTGAGGCTTGGCTTGCGGGTCAGTCTGACTCAAAGTCAGTAGAATTTCTAGTCTGTCATCGTGTTGCTACTCAGTACAGGAAATGAGCACTGAAAAAAACCCTGAATGGCTCTTTTAAAACACACTCATTCTACATGCAGACAATTGTTATTTTAAGGAAAGTCTAGAAGAAAAAGAGAGATTACATTTTGGCATGCAAAGGCAAAACAATAAATATTCTTTTTTCCCGTTCCTGGATCCCATTTCAACGTCTTCAAAGCAAGTAAATTTATGCGTGTTGACCCAACTCTTATTTTCAAATCTTTTTAAGCTCCATTTTCAACTTCTTCCCCGTGGCACAACCAGTCCCATGACTCCCCTCTGTCAGACTCTGAGTATCTGCCTAAAATCATTACATAGCAATCACTGCTAGGATTCACTCCTCTCTACTAAGCCATAGGTCTCTTCTGGTTATGTTGTACATTGCCTGGCATACTACCATGTTAGTTATAAAGATCTTGTACTTTAAGCATATATTCATATCAGTATTTTAAAAATATGTTCATTTGGCCAGGCACGGTGGCTCACGCCCAGCACTTTGGGAGGCTAAGGTGGACGGACTGCTTGAGCCCATGAGTTTGAGACCACCCTGGGTAACATAGAAAAACCAGGCATCTACAAAAAATACAAAAAGTAGCCAGGCGTGGTGGCACATGCCTGTAGTCCCAGCTACTTGGGAGGCTGAAGTGGGAGGATTGCTTGAGCCCGGGAGGCTCCAGTGAGCCATGATTGTGCAACTGCACTCCAGCCTGGGTGACAGAGTGAGACCCTGTCTCAAGATATATACACACACACACACACATATACACACACACACAGATATATACACACACACACATATATGTATATTGTGTCTGGAACTTTGTCCTTTAATAATCTTAAATTGCATTTTATCAAGTTTCTTTACAAATGCGTAGTTTTCTCATTTTTGTATGAAAGTAATAGATTTTGTTTCAGTGTAAGTATACTTGTTGACAGTAAAACTCTACAAGTAAACATGACTGTATATTATTTTAAACTTGCTTCTTCAAAAAAAAAAAAGAAAACAACCTAGGTTATTGCTCTTTGGTTATTTGCAATTAATCAAAAATAATTTAAAAGCCTCTAGTTAAACGCTTGTGTAAAAAAGAAAATTTTACTGCAATGCAGGATGCCTGCCAAATTGAGAAAATAAAGCTAAAAGAACTTTCCTTTGCTATGACAAAGCAATGGTGTGATGATCACCAGTTGGGCCAGACAGACATCATGTGCCTTCTGCTGTGATGCACTGAGAACTCAACATTCTTTCTGTAATCTTCTTGCCAAAAATGCATAACCTGAATCTAATCATGGCAAAACATCAGACAAATTCAAACTAAGGGAACAAGGGAACTTCCACAAAATTAATGGCCTATACTCTTCACAAAATGTCAAGGTAAAAAAATACAAAGAAAGGGTAAGTAACTGTTCTAGATGAAAAGAGATTAAAGAGATGTGACAACTAAATCACAATGTCCTAGCCCAGGAAAAAAAAAGAAAGCCATAAAAGCCATTATTGGGACAGTCGACCAAAGCAGAGCAAGGACTGTGGATTAGACAAGAGCATTGTGTCAATGTTAAATTTCTTGACTTTGATCAGTGTACTGTGGTTATGTAAGAGAATGTCCCTGTTCTTAGGAATTACACACCGAAGTATTTTGTATAAAGGGGCAATATGTTTCCAATTTACTTTCACATGGTTTGGGGGGAAAATATGCATGTACAAATAAAGAGAGAGAAAAAGACTGATAATGCAAATGGAGCAAAATGTCAACAATTGTCAAAACTGGGTAAAGGTATATATAAAAAGTTTTTTGTACTATTTCTGCAACTTTTTGTGCACACATTTAAAAGTATGTCAAAATTAAAGGTTATCAAAAAAGACAATAGATGTATAGAAGATAAAAGAATATTACAAAAGAAAAAGAAAAAAAAAGCAACGCTCCTGAAATGTACATGACACGGAGGAGTCTAAGCCATGTTTAAATCTTTTGTTAATGGGTAAGTTTGATTTAAGAGAAACATTCTGCATTTTAAAGTGCAGGGTTGAGGAAAAAAGGAAGGTTGCCTTTTTTATACTTTCAGCCCATTGTTCACAGACTCAATTTAAACAAAACAAAACAAAACAAAAAACCTAACACATTCCTCCCTTGGGAGATTCATGGCCCATTCAGCCACTCTAGCAGGCCTCTAGATCACCCTCCCACCTTCACTGATGACTTTGATGCAGCCGTTACCTCAATGCCTGCCTCATCCTGGGTAGAGTTTTGGCTTCTCTGTACATGAGACAGCCAATGTCCCATCTCAATTCTTTGACCTCCTCAGCACCAATCATTCTGGATACACTTGTGGGTGAGGAGATAGAGGGTGGGAGGGAGGAAGCGGAGGAGTTACGAGGAGGAGGCAGCTGGTGTAAAGGGAATGAGGCTACTCAGAATACGTGTGCTATACCCGTTCTGTGACCATATCAGGACCTTCAGTCCCCTGACCACCTCATTTCCTCCTCACTTGATCCCTCACCTTCTCATTTTAGTTCTCTCCCCATGGTTGGTCACATCAGTCACATTATGTCTTCAATTCTTCAATCCCTCATCCTTTGACACTGCAAACTCCCAACCCCGGACCAATCCAGCCTTTTGCCTTCTCCTGTCCTTCTCAATTGTTGTTCAGGATAATGGGAAAACCTCACACTGGTGCTGACTCATATATACTATCTGTGTGTGTGTGTGTGTGTGTGTGTGTGTGTGTGTGTGTGTGTTCTTCAAAGCAATTGGGCTTTCATCCCATTCAGCAATCCTTATTGAACTTTTCTCAGTTCATTACTTGATCTTTGTTTTTATAATAGATTTTTGAAACCTCCTCTTCCTGTGGCTTCCATGACATCACTACCTTCTGGTTCCCCCTGCTTCTTCAGTTTGACGGTGCCTTCACCAACTTCTTCCTGTCTCCATGTTTTTCTGTAAATGTTGAGCTTCTTACAGCTTCCATCCTTAGCATGTCTTCTCTCCTTTCCCTGTACCAATGGTTCTCAAATCTGGCTGCATATTAGAATCAACTGGAAAACTTTAAAAGATTGTCATGCTTGGGTCTCATCCCTGATTTGTCTGTGGTATGTCCCAGGCATTGGGTTCTTTTTAAATCCCTCCAAGTGATTCTAAGGTGCAGGCAAGGTGGAGAACCTCTTTCTCCAGGTGATCTCATCTATGCCTACAGTTCTAGCCACCTGTATGCAGATTCCCATATCTCTATCCCTGGGTCCTATTCCTTCCCCTGAGCTTTGGACCTATTTATTGTTCCTCTTCACCCTCTACAATTTCAAAGTCAAATGACCAAACTGAACTTTTTACCTTCTTCCCCCACTTGGTCTTTCTTGTGCAGTCTCAAACTTGAGACATTTACATGCTCATAAATAGGGAAGAAAACAGACTCTGTACCACAGCCCACGGAGCTGACCACATCAGACACTTTGGAGTAATTCTTGATTCCTTCCCTTCACTTCCTACACCGTATCAGCAAATCTTCCTTTCCCACACCAAATCTTCCTTAAATTCATCTCATCATTTCCCCCATGCCCTCTTTCTAATTATCTAAATTTGGGCCTTTATTCTTTCTATCCTGTACAATAATAATTGGCTCCTTGCAATTCATGCCTTGCCTTCTTCAATTGTTACCTTTCCAGAATACAAATCTAATGATGCAACAACTCCCTCGCTAAAACTCTTCAATGGCTGCCAGTTGCCTACAGAATAAAGATCAAATGCTACATGTGGCTTAAAGACATCTCATGATCTGGCTTTAGCCTGCCTTTTGTCACTCAACTCCTATTATTCCTCCAAAGACACAGGACTCTAAACTTGCTAAGTTGCTGTAAGTCTCAGACATAACATGGTCTTTCTTTTTTTTTTGAGATGGAGTCTTGCTCTGTTGCCCAGGCTAGATTGCAGTGGCAAAGTCTCAGCTCACTGCAACCTCCGCCTCCTGAGTTCAAGCGATTCTCCTGCCTCAGCCTCCCGAGTAGCTGGGATTACAGGCGCCTGCCACCACGCCCAGCTAATTTTTTGTATTTTCAGTAGAGATGGGGTTTCACGATGTTGGCCAGGCTGGTCTCAAACTCCTGACCTCGTGATCCACCTCCCTCGGCCTCCCAAAGTGCTGGGATTACAGGTGCGAGCCACCGCGCCCGGCCAGCATGATCTTTCATGAGCTAATAATGTTAAGAAAAGTTACCCAAAATTTGGAAATAAAATTATATATTAAGTAATAAAAGATTACTCTCTGGTCTTTCTGTGTCCACTGGAGTATTATTTAAAAAGTAAATCTATGTTGCCTAATGTAGAGCAGTGCTGTCCAATTGAGCCACAAATACAATTTTAAGTTTTCTAGTAGCCACATTAAAAAATAAGTAGAAAGAAGCCAGATAAGGCCAGGCACGGTAGTTCACACCTGTAATCCCAGCACTTTGAAAGGCTGAGGCAGGTGGATCACTTGAGGTCAGGAGTTTGAGACCAGCCCCACCAACATGGTGAAACCCCGTCTCTACTAAAAACAGAAAAATTATCTGGGTGTGATGGTGCACGCTTGTAATCCCAGCTACTCAAGAGGCTGAGGCAGGAGGATCGCTTGAACCCGGGAGGCGGAGGTTGCAGTGAGTTGAGATTGTGCCACTGCACTCCAGCCTGGGTGACAGAGTGAGACTCCATCTCAAAAAAAAAAAAAAAGAAACCAGATAGATTGCTGTTAATAATGCATGACATTTTACCTAAAGTATTTAAAACATTATTCTTCCAATATGTAAAAAACATTATTAATGAGATATTTTAGATTCTCTTTTTCATCATAAGCCTTTGAAATACAATGAGTATTTTACACTTACAGCACATCTTCGGATGCTAGATTTTCACGGGAAGTGCTTCATCTGTATTTAGGTTTCATAAAATTTGCATTTGGAAGAAAGGTAGATTCACATATCCAAGTTGTTTTAACATACCTGAAAGTTTTCGTGTAACTGAATTGAGTAGCAAAAAATATTTTCCTTTAATATTTGCATCCTCATTGACAAAACGAGCTTATTTTTTAGAAGTAGTGATTTTACTTTGAAGAAAAAGGATGTCAGTTTCAAAATCATGTCTGTCCAAGTTAAGTAAATACACTAATTTGTGTCAACTCCATATTATTAACATCGAATTCAAAGAGGTATTGCATGATTTGAGAAGTAATTCTAAGTTTATCAATATAAACAAAGCATTCTTTAAAATTTTCTATAGTTTTTGCAGCCAATTTACATAACTGTCTATTAATAAAGTCTTATGCATATTTGATTCATGTTAGAAAAAGGTATGAAATCATTATTATTGATTTGCATCACAAAAAAGTTCAATTTCAACATTAATCCTTTAACTGTCTAGCTAAGTCACAAATAAGCTTTTCCTTTTCTTGGAGTTTTAAATTTATCTTGTTCCTATGCAGTGTGATATCCATGAGAAAACACATAAATCACATTGCTATTTTTTTTCTTTGATTGCTGTATATTTGGCAAGCACTCCTTTTGTTTCAGGAAAATCTTGAATTGGAGTTAACAGCTTGGTAAAACTCTATGGCTTAACCAGTGAGCACTGGCAATGAACACGAGAGTAAATTCATTGTCTTTAATTTCTTTCAACGATTCTTTAAACTGGTGATGAGTCACACACAGCATTTGCACGTATATGCTGAACAATTTTAACAACAGTATTCATGACTCCTTTCACAGAGTCTGTTTCAGAGAAGGGAGCCCAGATATTTTCGATATGTGTCATACAGTGATATGAAGTCATCAGGAAAACATCAGACTCCTATTTTAAAATTCCAATACATCTGGAATTTTGACCTAACATGGCTGGAGCAGTATTCATTGCAATTTTTTTTTCATATCTAACTGAAGTTCTTCCTTGAGAGATGTAAAAGATTTTTAAAAATTTTTACTATAAGTTTTTTTTTTTTTTTTTTGAGACGGAGTCTCGCTCTGTGGCCCAGGCTGGAGTGCAGTGGCCGGATCTCAGCTCACTGCAAGCTCCGCCTCCCGGGTTCACGCCATTCTCCTGCCTCAGCCTCCCGAGTAGCTGGGACTACAGGCGCCCGCCACCTCGCCCGGCTAGTTTTTTGTATTTCTTAATAGAGACGGGGTTTACAGGCTTGAGCCACCGCGCCCGGCCTACTATAAGTTTTTAAAGGTATGAGTTGGCATTTCTTTGTAAATATGGGAGTCCTTTGAGTCAAAACATACCCAAAATATTAATTGGGCAGTGTCATAGATCACATGAATCATCTAAAGTAGTTGCAATTTTTCAAATTTTAAATTAATTAATCTTGGATACTGGTCTTGTATTCTACAGGCAATTATTTTGTGGTTTAATTGAAAAGCTTTCATTTTTTGTAAAATATATTTTAAAGTCTTTTCGTTACAACTTTTAAACAAAATTTACATAACTGAAATAATTTCTTTTACTATTGCCATCTAAAACTGTTTTTCTTTTTTGTGCAGAATCCAAGCCAGTATAAAGCTAGCCAAAGTTCCAAGCTCAGAGCCTGTTATCACTTTTTAAACCATTTTTATTGGACATTCAATTTTGAATTCTGACAACTACTTTTACTGATTTTTTTTACTTTTGTTATCAAATTCACTCTGTATTTGCTGAAAATGTCTCTTAATATTGTCCGCTTTGTTATCTTTGAACAATTTTTACACAACAAACAGCTTTTTTTCGTTTTGCTTTGCCTTGGCAAATTGCCTCAAATTTGCAACATACCTTCTTCCCGTTTTTGTTTCTCTATTCCAGGCACAGCAGTAATAGTCTCTACCTCTCCACCCAATGCTGCCTTCGTTTTACATTTAAAACAGTCCACACATTTTTTAATTTAAAAAAAAGCAGTTTAATTATATCATAATTTAAGGCATAAATACTTCAATTTAGTTGCCAATTTTGATTTACATAAGTATCATTGTAATTAGTGCTGTCTGTATAAAATATTCAAATGAATACATTTCAGTGTTACATCAGTGCATAGAGAAACATCATTTAAATTGAATCAATGTCAATCAGACACTGACTAGAGTAATAATATGTTTACATGTAATACTGAAAATGACTCATGCACTGGACACACACAGTACAATGCAGCAATATCTTTTTTTTTTTTTTTTTGAGACAGAGTCTTGCTCTGTTGCCCAGGCTGGAGTGCAATGGTGTGATCTCAGCTCACTGGAACTTCTGCCTCCCAGGTTCAAGCGATTCTCCTGCCTCAGCCTCCTGAGTAGCTGGGATTACAATTGCCCGCCGCCATGCCCAGCTAATTTTTGTATTTTTAGTAAAGATGGGGTTTTGCCATGTTGGCCAGGCTGGTCTCGAACTCCTGACCTCAAGTGATCTGCCCGCCTCGGCCTCCCAAAGTGCTGGAATTACAGGCGTGAGCCACCGTGCCTGGATCTTAACATAGGCCAAGATGCCACGGTTAAAGTAAAATATCGTCCTGCCTAAACAATAAAGTTGACACTACTGTTTCTAAATTAAACTTAAGTAAAATTAAATAAAACGAACAATTTAGTTCCTCAGGTGCACTAGCCTTTCAAGTACTCTGTAGCCACATGTGGCTAGAGGCTACCATACTGTAAAGCACAGTTCCAGAGAAATGTAACTTTGTTTAACTTACCAATCGCTATTGATTAGAGCCTAGGTTCTGCAAAACTACATATTTGCATATTAACTTGCAGAAAAGACTGATAAGATTATGAGCAATTTTTATTTGGTTCAGTAGAAATGCGAATGATTTCTGCCAGATAAAAATGATCACAACAATAGTTGCATTTGTATATAACTTTATATCTTACTCTCAGCAATGTTATTTCAGCATTCTTTCTTTCCATATAATGCTGCCCTTACATTTGATATGGTAGAAGAATATTTGAGGATGCATAAAGCTATTCACAAAATATTGTTAAGTGAGACAAGCAGATTGCAAAAGAAAAAATACAGATGGGTTATATTTTTACATGCTTTTAAATATATTTATATTCTGGAAAAATAGGAAGGATATAAACAAAGATTGTTCACCATTACCTGTGGATGGGATTATACATGGTATTGAAATATTTTTGGGGGGCTGTCTTCATTTTTAAGACTACAGTTGTACTGAGAAAAATATCATGCGAGTATTACATCCTTTTAACTCAGGTTCACCACAGGGGGCTTTTTCTCATCACCTCTTCTCTGATCCTGTAAAACCCAGGCCTTACTCTGAAAACATTTAGCAACAGTGGTAATCCTAGGTACTTGTCAGCTAACTCAAATATTACTTTTTAAAAATGATGATGATGATGATGATAAATATGTATACAAGACTTTGGAGTCCTCTACCCGTCTCTTCCAAAACTATGCTGTGTTTTTTCAACTGCTTACTGAAATGTTGTGCTTTTTTTTAAAGCATTTTCCTGTGAATAATACTTCCATGTGCCTAAATTGTGAATAAATTGAGAACGCCTTACAAATGTAGCAACAAAAACCAAGTGCATATTTCTGTCAGTGTCTGTTCCTCTCCCCAGGCCCCACAGATTTTAATAATTTTTATATTTTTCTTTTTCTCTAGATCTACCCTGTGAACTCTTGACCCAGGGGCTGTATTTTATTAACCACTGTGGTTTGATGCCTAGGATAATTCGTGGCATGTAACAGGGGAGTGGGTGTGCTATAACTCTGTGAAGAGTGAATGAAAGAATAAGAATTTGACCTGGAATGGAGGCTCACGCCTGTAATTCCAGCACTTTGGAAGGCCAAGGCAGGAGGATTGCTTGAGCTCAAGAGTTTGAGATCAGCCTGGGCAACATAGCAAGACCCCCATCTCTATGAAAAATTTAAAAATTAGACAGGCATGGTGGTGTACTCTTGTGGTCCCAGTTACTCAGGAGGCTGAGGTGGGAGGCTCACTTGATCCTGGGAGTCTGAGGCTGCAGTCAGCTGTGATCACGCCACTGCACTCCACCCTGGGCTACAGAGTGAGACCCTATCTCAAAAAAACAAACAAACCAAAAAAGGAATTCCCACTCAGTCATACTTTGTGTCCCATCTTAGGCACTGGGAATATAGCCACGAACATCTGTGCATTTGGAATATAAGAGGACTGTGATTCAATCACTTGAATATGATCAAATAATATACTTAAAGACAGAAATTAAAAGACATGGAACCAAGAGGGCAACATAGACTCGACTAGTTTTATACAGTAGGATGTTTATCCTAGCTAGAAAATCAATGCATTATTGTTAAAAAGAGAAGCAGCATTCTTTACAGACTTCTTTCTTAGCAGGCACCCAATTCTAACTCCATACGAAAAACCTAAAATAAAAAGACTTTCTTTCTTTCTCTCTCTCTTTCTTTCTTTCTTTCTTTCTTTCTTTCTTTCTTTCTTTCTTTCTTTCTTCTTCTCTTCTCTTCTCTTCTCTCCTTCCTTCCTTCTTTCCTTCCTTCCTTCCTTCCTTCCTTCCTTCCTTCCTTCCTTCCTTCCTTCCTTCCTTCCTTCCTTCCTTCCTTTCTTCCTTCCTTATCTCATGACTTGGGATTCCAAATCACAACTTGGCAAACCTACACAGAGTGTGTAGCATTCTGTTTTAAGTGTTGTTGAACTACAAGTAGAATCCAATGTTTTCATCAAAGCTGGATATCCACCTTCTTGCCAGCTGTGGACCCCACCCACTGGGTAATCCATCAATAGATGCTCTTCCTTCTGTCTGTATTCCTATGGTATACATAGGATGTAATCTGTAAGTCAAATGTAAATCTGACTTAGGGTCCCTCAATCGTGGTAGTTATGGTGGTTTAAGTTCATATAGCAAGAATTACTTTAAAAATAGAGTAAGACACTCCACAGATTACTTATTAATTATAACGGAGAGGTCTGGCTAGATAAGAGCTTATCTATATGATCCAACTTCCATCACTAATAATTGACATCATATGCCTCCTGATGTGATGCAGTGGTGTCAGAGTTATCCATTGTCACATGATAAGCCATAGTGGCTTAAAATAACAATCGGGGGACCTTAAAATTGAATACAAACAGAAACAAGTGAACTGATGCATTTCTCAAATAAAAACATAATCACACTGTAAAGGGGGCATTAATCCAAGTAACTTTTAGAATTCGGACCACATGCCCTCAAAGAACTTTAAACAAATAATGAACTCTAGTCAGAAAGCTTATTTTGGCATAGGCATAAATTCACAATTCTGAAACTACTTTCAATATGGTCTAGGGTTAAGCAAATAAGTAAATACATTGTGGATAATGGGATCCAGTTTTTTCATTATTGGGGAAGGCAGTTACAATTATGGAAAGTGGGAAGAACAGATTGAATGTCACTGTGTTGGATTGGAGCTGGAGGTATCATTGGGAAGTCATGACTATATATTATGTGTATATATATGTAGATCAATATAGATAGCTAGATACAGAAATGAATATAGATATGTGTATATATATTGAATACATATGTAAATGCATGTGTGTGTACACATATATGTATGTGCAAATATGTACATACAGACATCTCTTTCCCAGCTCTGTCTGTTGACAGGCTCTAGAAGCAATGATACCTCAGTAATGATAAACATACCCAGCACCTAGATCTTGCTTTCTACATAACATTCTCCACTAAAAGGAATCAGAGCTAGGGCAAGGAAAATACAAGATGAGCCTGGATCATCTTGTGTTAAAAAGTAGAGGAGCACTCAAGAAATAATGGAGACATGTTAAAAGGCCACAGGAGCCAGCTTGAAGAACTCCCACTGGTCAACTCTGAAACAATTTGAGCATGAAAGCAAATACTAGTATTAAGAGTTATAATTTATTGAATAAAGTGAGAATCCATGAGTCCACACTTAAATGAACAAACAAACAAACAAATAAGAAGCGAAAGATCTTCCTTACAGTAGAAAGCCAAATTATAAATGTAGAAAGAATAATGGAAATATGACAATAACTATTTGGTGGCCATTATAATAATAATTGATTCTGGCAAGAATCATTAATGGATGCTAAAGCCAGCGAGTGAAAGTTTGAGTAGTAAGAAGACATTTACAGAGTCATAAAGTATCTCTCCAGAAAGCATTTACTAATTACAAAGGGAAAAGCAGTAAATTTACAGTTGCCGACAGTTACCAACTAAGCCAAATGATCAAAGTTAACATTGTCAGTAATGGAGCTAATTGACAGCATGTGCCTCCTGATACGAGGCACTAAGAAGGACTCTGCAACGATTCTGAGGGATTCCTGAATAATCTAAATCTAGTCACAAGGAACATCAGACAAACTGAAAGTGAAGGACAATCTACAGAAAAACTGGCCTGCATGTTTCAAAAAATGTCAATGTCATGAAATACAAACAAAGACTCAGGAATTATTTTAGATGAAAGAAGACCAAAGAGACATAATAACTGAAGGCAACACATATTTTAGAAGTTTTTGTTTTTTGTTTTGCTATAAAAGATATTATTGGGACAATTGGTGAAACTTAATCAGGTATATAGGTCAGACTATAGTATTGTATCAATGTTAATGAACTATTTTTGATAAGAGTGAAATATGGGTAGAGATAGATAGATGATAAGTGGACAGAGATTGAGAGAGAAGAATAAAGCAAATATAGGAAAGGATTAACATTGGGGACTCTGGATATCTGAAAATTCATTGTACTATTCTTGCAAATTTTTGGTAAGTCTGAAATTATGTCAATAAATGTTTTTTGAATTATTATTATCTCTTACTGTTCTGTGAGTTGACTGGGTTCAGCTAAGCAGGGTCTCTCATCCAGCATAATAAGATGGCAGCCGGGGCTAGAGTCAGTTGGACTCAACTGGACTGGACATCCAAGATAGTGCAAGAGATGGAAAAAGATATTCCATGCAAATGGACACCAAAAGCGAGCAGGAGTAGCTATTCTTATATCAGACAAAACAAACTTTAAAGCAACAACAGTTAAAAAAGACAAAAGGGACATTACACAATAATAAAAGGACCAGTCCAACAGGAAAATATCACAATCCTAATATATATGTGCCTAACACTGGATCTTCCAAATTTATAAAACAATTACTAGTAGGCATAAGAAATGAGATAGACAGCAACACAATAATAGTGGGGGGGACTTCAGTACTCCACTGACAGCACTAGACAGGTCATCAAGATAGACAGTTAAAAAAGAAACAATGGACTTAAACTATACTATAGAACAAATGGACTTAACAGATATTTACAAAACATTCTACCCAACAACTGCAGAATATGCATTTTATTCATCATGACATGGAACATTCTCCATGATAGACCATATGATAGGCCACAAACAAGTCTCAATAAATTTAGGAAAATCAGAATTATATCAAGTGCCTCTCAGACCACAGTAGAATAAAATTGGAAATCAATTCCAAAAGGAACCCTAAAAACCACGCAAATACATGGAAATTAAATAACCTGCTCCTGAATGATCGTTGGGTCAACAATGAAATCAAGATGGAAATTAAAAAGTTCTTTGAACTGAACAATAATAGTGACATAACCTATCAAAACCTCTGGGATACAGCAAAAGCAGTGCTAAGAGGAAAGTTCATAGCATTAAATGCCTACATCAAAAAGTCTGAAAGAGCACAAATAGACAGTTTAAGGTCACACGTCAAAGAACTAGAGACACAAGAACAAACCAAACTCAAATCTAATAGAAGAAAAGAAATAGTAAAGATCAGAGCAGAACTAAATGAAATTGAAACAAACAAACAAACAAAATACATAAGATAAATGAAACAAGAAGCTGATTCTTTGAAAAGATAAACAAAATTGATAGACCATTAGCAAGATTAACCAAGAAAAGAAGAGAGAAGATCCAAATAAGCTCAATTAGAAAAAAATGGGAGATATTACAACTGACACCACAGAAATACAAAAGATCATTTAAGGCCACTAGGGACACTTTTATGGGCACAAACTAGACAACTTAGAGGAGATGTGCAAATTCCTGGAAATATACAACCCTCCTAGATTAAACCAGGAAGAAATTGAAATGCTGAACAGACCAATAACAAGCAGCAAGACTGAAATGGTAATAAAAAAATTTCCAACAAAAAGAAGTCCAGGGCCAGATGGTTTCACAGCTGAATTCTATCAGACATTCAAAGAAGAATTGGTACCAATCCTATGGACACTATTCCTCAAGATAGAGAAAGATGGAATTCTCCCTAAATCATTCTATGAAGCCAGTATTGCCCTAATACCAAAACCAGGAAAGGACATAACGAAAAAAGAAAACTACAGACCAATATCTCTGATAAACATAGATGCAAAAATCTTCAACAAAATACTAGCTAGCTAACTGAATCCAGTGGCATATTAAAAAGATAACCCACCATAATCATGTGGGTTTCATACCAGAGATGCAGGTAATATACACAAATCAGTAGCACTGCTATACACCAACAGCAACCAAGCTGAAAATCAAATCAAGAACTCAACCCCTTTTACAATAGCTGCCCCTGCACAAAATAAAATACTTAGTAATATACCTAACAAAGGAGGTGAAAGACCTCTACAAGGAAAACTACAAAACACTGCTGAAAGAAATCATAGATGACACAAACAAATGGAAATACATCCCATGCTCATGGATGGGTAGGATCAATATTGTGAAAATGACCATACTGCCAAAAGCAATCTATAAATTCAATGCAATCCCCATCAGAATACCATGATCATTCTTCACAGAACTAGAAAAAATAATCCTAAAATTCATATAAAACCAAAAAAGAGCCCACATAGCCGAAGCAAGACTAAGCAAAAAGAACAAATCTGGAGGCATCATGTTACCTGACTTCAAACTATACAATAAAGCCATAGTCACCAAAATAGCATGGTATTGGTATAAAAACAGGCACATAGACCAATGGACAGAATAGACAACCCCAAAATCAAGTGAAATACTTACATCCAACTCATCTCTTTTTTGAGACAGTCTCACTCTGTCTGTCCAGGCTGGAGTGCAGTGGTGCAAACTCGGTTTACTGCAACCTCTGCCTCCTGGGTGCAAACTATTATCCTGCCTCAGCCTCCCAGGTAGCTGGGATTACAGGCACTTGCCACCACACCTGGCTAATTTTTGTATTTTTTAGTAAAGATGGGGTTTTACTATGTTGGCCAGGCTGGTCATGAACTCCTGACCTCAAGTGATGCCCCTGCCTCAGCCTCCCAAAGTGCTGGGATTACAGGCATGAGCCACGGCGCCTGGCCTCCAACTGATCTTTGACAAAGCAAACAAAAATATAAAGTTGGGAAAGGACACCATATTCAAAAAACGGTGCTGGGATAATTGGCAAGACACATGTAGAAGAATGAAACTGGATTCTCATCTCTCACCTTATATAAAAATAAACTCAAGATGGATCAAAGACTTAAATCTAAGACCTGAAACCATAAATATTCTAGAAGATAACATCGGAAAAAAAACTCTGGACATTGGTTTAGGCAAAGACTTCATGACCAATAACCCAAAAGCAAATGCAACAAAAACAAAGATAAATAGATGAGACTTAATTAAACTAAAAAGCTTCTGCGCAGCAAAAGAAATAATCAGCAGAGTAAACAGACAACCCAAAGAGTGGGAGAAAATCTTTACAACCTATACATCTGATAATGGACTAATATCCAGAATCTAAAAGGAACTCAAACAAATCGGCAAGAAAAAAACCAAACAATTCCATCAAAAAGTGGGCTAAGGACGTGAATAGACAATTCCCAAAAGAAGATATACAAATGGCCAACAAACATATGAAAAAATGCTCAACATCTCTAATGATCAGGGAAATGCAAATCAAAACCACAATGAGATACCACCTTACTCCTGCAAGAATGGCCATAATCAAAAATCAAAAAATTATAGATTTTGGCACGGATGTGGTGAAAAGGGAACACTTCTACACTGCTGAAGGGAATGTAAACTAGTACAACCACTATGGAAAACAGTGTGGAGACTCCTTAAAGAACTAAAAGTAGATCTACCATTTGATCCAGAAATCCCACTACTGGGTATCTACCCAGATGAAAGAAAGTTATTATACGAAAAAGATACTTGCACACGCATGTTTATGGCAGCACAATTCGCAATTGCAAAAATATGGAACCAGCCCAAAATGCCCACGAACCAACAGGTGGATAAAGAAAATGTGATATACATATATGATATCATATCATATGTTAACATATGTATAATATAATATGTTATCATATATATAACATATCTATAACATACATATGTATATATAATATATATTATATATTACCTATATATTTTTTATATATATATAATGCAATACTACTCAGCCATAAAAAGGAATGAAATAATGGCATTCACAGCAACCTGGATGGAATTGGAGACTGTTATTCTGAGTGAAGTAACTCAGGAATGGAAAAGCAAACATGGCATGCTCTCACTTATAAATGGGAGGTAAGTTACCAGGACACAAAGGAGTAAGAATGATACAATGGACTCTGGGGACTCGGAGGGGGAAAGTGGGAGGGAGGTGAGGGATAAAAGATTACACATTGCATACAGTGTACACTGCTGGATGCACCAAAATCTCAGAACTCACCACTAAGGAACTTATGCATTTAACCAAACACCACCTGTTCCCCAAAAGCCTATTAAAAAAAAAAAAACTCAGTGTCATGAAGAACTAAGATGAAAGGATACTAATGAGAAATAACAAGTGTACTGCATAGTTCTTGATTGGATAGAAAAACAGTTATAAAGGACATTTGGAGCAATTGGGAAAATGTGAATGTGATCTGTATACTAGATAATATTGTTGCATTAATGCTAAATTTCTTGGATATGACAATAATATTGTGGCTTTGCAGAAAAATATCCCTGTTCTCAAGAAGTACAGACTAAAGTATTATACTTCAAGATTCAGTATCACAATGTTGCAACTTATTTTCAAATGGTTTAACAAAAATAACAAGAATAGACTTAAATACCAGCTGGGCACAGTGGCTCACGCCTGTAATCCCAGTACTTTGTGAGGCCGAGGCTGGTAGATCACTTGAGGTCAGGAGTTCGATACCAGCCTGACCAACATAGTAAAACCCTGTCTCTACCAAAAATACAAAAATTAACCAGGTGCGGCAGCGCATGCTGTAATCCCAGGTACTCGGGAGGCTGAGGCAGGAGAATCGCTTGAACCTGGAGGTGGAGGTTGCAGTGAGCCGAGATCGTGCCACTGCACTGCAGCCTGGGTTACAGAGCGAGACTCTGTCTCAAAAATAAATAAATAAATAAATAAAAATATATATTTAAATACCTATGTGTGTGTGTTCAGTGAGAGAGAAAAAGCTAATGTAATAAAATACATGTCAATCTTGGTGAACTAGATAGGGCATTTATTTTGCCATGCTTCTGATTTTCCTGTAGTTTTGAAATGTTTCAAAATGAAGAGTTGGAAATAAAAAATAAAGTAAGAATAGCATTTCTTAAAAACATTTACCACCCCCTGCAATACTGTACTCATTTATATGATCCACTCACACATCATAGAATCTTAGAATTTGAGAGTCCTTGAAGTTCATCTAGTCCAATATTTATGCAACTATGGGTTGTAACCCAATCCTTGCTCCCGAATAGTGAGTCACTGACTAGCATTTTTTGAATGAAATGGAAAGGAATAAAACAAAAACTATCAGTAGGTCTCATCACTTATTAAGGCAAGTCTGTTTGGGGAAACTTTTGTTTGAATCACATGTATGTATATACATGCATGTGAGTGATGGGTCTCAATGAAAAGTCTATTTTTTACTGTGAGCTACAATCACAAAGGTTTGGAAGATCCAGCTGCCCCAAATCCCTGTACAGTATCAGTTCATTTCAAGGCTGGTCACTCTGTTGTTTAACAGGGCATTTTTGGACACTTCTTATTGTTGACATTTCTTCAAAAATTAATTGTGTCATCTTTCTTGTTGTTAGTACGGTGGCAGGATAATATGTTGAGATACTAATTTCAGTTTAGTTCTTACATGTCCTTTCCCCTAGTTCAAGGGCCTTTGTACCAAGCAGGACTTAGGGACCAGGAACACAGAGCAGAAAGCAGAAATTATATAAAAACAACTTCCCTTTTCAAGAATTTTTGTTTGTTTTTAAACCCAAGCTCCTTAAGGGAACTGTGCTGAGTTGAAAAAGGCCAACTTCATAGACCCATCAATGGTTTTCTCTGAATTATTTTTATTTGGCCTACTTTTACATATCTCAGACAAAAGATCCCTTACTTTTAAAATGAGGGATTGAACTAACCCAGGGATTCTTAACTTGGGGTTTAGTGTATCAGTGAACTTGAAAGAGAAAAACATTTCCTTTTTATTTTCAGTAATCTCTAACAAAAGCATGTGTTTTATTTAACTGCAAATACAAGCATTAAACCATAGTCATGCTAGCAGAACCTGTGATTTGTCATTAATAGAAATCAGAAATATTTTTGTATCACATGACAATTGTTGCATATACCTTGAAATATCATTTATACTTATTACCACTTCAAAATTAGACTCCTGATAGATGTTGTTAATTAATAGATTAAATGAAGAAACATATATAATGCTATATCACACATTCATAGTATTTACTATTTTGATAGGCATATTTTCAATATAACTGATTTCCTTTGTATTCCTATGTGTGATGTTTTATGCATTCAAAAGCATTATTCTGAGAAGCCAGCCTGCCAAAGGGCTCCTAGGTAAAAAAAAAAAAAAAAAAAAAAAAAAGTGTTTAGAATCCTTGAACTGGATCATCTCTTGTTTTCAATGTCTATATTGGTGTGTACACAGGGTTTCTATTAGTCTCTCTGGGAGAATGGCTTGTAACTTAGATAATTATCTTTGTGACAAGATCACACTGACATTTTGATCCTTTCATATTTGATTTGAAGTGAAACCTTGTTGGTAAGCTGAATCATTGAACCTTTAAATTCAACTTTTCAAATAAATCCTTCTATTAAAATTATTCTCTAATGCATTCACAGCAAAATACAGAAAAAAATAGTACAAGAAGAGCCAGGCACAGTGATGTGCACCTGCAGTGCCAGCTACTCAGAAGCATTGCTTGAGCCCAAGAGCTTGAGGCTGTAGTGTGCTGTGTGCCTGTGAATAGCCACTGCATTTCAGCCTGGGCAGCATAGTCAGACCCTGTCTGATCCTGAGATAGTCACATAATATCTCTGAACCTCATCTGTAAACACAATTAGATGATCTTTACAATCTGTAAGCTCCCTTTCCAGTGGTAAATTTCTATACTTTTTACATTTTTTTTCTTTCTGCTGGATGTGTTCTTTGGGATTTGGTTCTTAATGTTGTATCTTTAATTCATTCATTCATGTATCAAATATTGAGGTGGGAATAGCTAAACAACTAAACCAGGGGATTCTGGGAAGATCTTTCCTCCCTTTCCTTCCTTCCTTCCTTCCTTCCTTCCTTCCTTCCTTCCTTCCTTCCTTCTTTTCTTTCTTTCTCTTTTCTCTTTCTTTCTTTCTTTCTTTCTTTCTTTCTTTCTTTCTTTCTTTCTTTCTTTCTTTCTTTCTTTCTTTCCTTCCTTCCTTCCTTCCTTCTTTCTTTCTTCTTCTTTCTTCTTCCTCTTCTCTTCTCTTCTCTTCTTTCTTTCTTTCTTTCTTTCTTTCTTTCTTTCTTTCTTTCTTTCTTTCTTTCTTTCTTTCTTTCTTTCTTTCTTTCTTTCTTTCTTTCCTTCTTTCTTCTTTCTTTTTTTCTTTCTTTTTGAGACAGAGTCTCATTCTGTCTCCCAGGCTGGAGTACAGTGGCATGCTCACAGCTCCCCTCGGCTTTGATCTCCTGGGCTCAAGTGATCCTCCTGCCTCAGCCTCACCAGTAGCTGGGACTACAGGCATGCACCCCCATGCTTGGCTAATTTTTAAATTTTTTGTAGAGATGGGGTCCCACTATGTTGCCCAGGACGGTCTCAAACTCCTGGGCTTAAGCATCCTTCTGCCTTGGCCTACCAAAGTACTGGGATCACAGGAGTGTGCCACCGTGCCTGGCCTGAGAAGATATTTCACTGAATCATGTTTAAACTGGGTTTTGAAGGCAGAGTAGGAGTCTGTTAAATGAAGACAGGATAAAAGTGTTCCAGGCAGAGAGAACATTGTCTATAAAGGCTCATTGTGCCCAGGGCCCACAGTGTACTGAGGGGCTTGATAAGGGTTCAAAGGGGACCAGTCCAGGCTCCTTAGCTTAAAATAAATTGGAGAAGATGGCCAGGTGTGATGGTTCACGCCTGTAATCTCAGCACTTTGGGAGGCTGAGGCGGGCGGATCGCCTGAGCTCAGGAGTTTGAGACCAGCCTGGGCAACATGGCAAAACCCCATCTCTATCAAAAATACAAAAAATTAGTTGGCATGGTGGCATGTGCCTGTGGTCCCAGCTACTAGGGAGGCTGAAGTGGGAAGATCACTTGAGCCTGGGAAGTCAAGGCTGCAGTAAGTCGAGATGGTGCCACTGCATTCTAGCCTGGGTGACAGAATGAGACTCCTCCATCTCAAAAAAAGAAAATTGAGAAATTGAAGAAGATGTCTAAACAGGGTAAGTGACATGGTCAAATTTGTTATTTGGAAAAAGAGAGAGCAGTATGAGGCATGGGGGAGACTGAAATCAGAGAGATCAGCTAGAAAGAAGAATGCTGAAAAAAAGAAGAAAAAGAAATAGAAAAAAAGAAAGATTACTGCAACATTTGAAGTAAGAGATAATGAAGACTTGAATTAACGCACTGGCGATGAGAATAGAGGAAAAAGAACAGAAGTAGATGGCCTTTATGAGAAATTGTGTGGTGATGAAGGAAGAATCAAGGGTGATTCTAGTTTCTACTGACAAGTGAGTGCAGGGTGATATTGAAAGGTACAGTCATCAACCTGTATAGAAAATACAGGAAGAGGGAAAGGCTTTGCGGGGAAGAAAGCTAAGCTTTGAAATGTTGAGTTTGAGGAGCCTATTTGATCTCAAGAGAGATATGGACGTGATATTCTGGAGAGAATTGCCCAGAGATATGGAATTATAAACATCACACAAAAGGTAGCTGAAGCCATTTCATCAGTTACCCCATCACCATTACCAAGCCTGTCAAGTCTTGACTCCTGAGCTTACTATTAGGCTAACAACAAGTGTTTCCTCTTCACCCTCACCTTCCCAACTGACCTTTGTCACTCCATAACACATGTATGTATTAGTTAGGGTACAGGCAATGTTACTGTAGCAAAGGAATCCTAAAGCACAATAGCTTATATAGGATAGAAGTTTATTTCTTTTTTATATTAATGTAACAGTCCAGGGTCTGCAGGGCAGCTCTGTCACATGATGACATATAGGAACCTAGGCTGGTGGGCAGCTCTGCCATACTCAGGATCCCTCTTGGGGCCCAAGGCATTGTTCCATTCATTGCCACTTCCCAACTAATGGACAGAATATTCAGGGTAAGCAGCTTCATCTTTATGGAGATGAATATACATCACAGCTACACACATCCCATTGGCCCAGACTCAGTCACGTGACCACATCTATCCTCATGGAGACTGGAAAATGTAGTATCTTGCTGGGCAGCCATGTGATGAGCTCACATGCAGGTGGGCTCTGTTACCAAAAAGTAGAAAGGCAAAATGGACACAGGGAACAATTAGCAAACTCTGACACTTCCAAACCCTGGGCATCTAATATCCATGCACACAGAATACACTCATCCCTCAAAGTACAATCCATTTCCTGAGTACAAAACAAAGTCTGACACCTCTGTGTAACGTGCAGTCTTTTCTGTCAGGTCTAGATCTACTGTCTCAGGATCCAGAGATCTATATAATAATAGAACATTACTTCCCCAGCACTACTCAACATTTGGCACATCATATAGAGCAAGAACAGGATAGACACAGAGAAAACTCCTATTTGGGAAAATGTAGAATGGAAAGCACTCATCAGTCACTGGTGCATAGAAGGGATGAAATCATGTTTGGCAAGATGTGCAAAGACTCCCTAGTAGTGAAGGAAGTTCTCCTGTCAGACCTTGGTCCTGCCCTCTGGGAGGAATTCCCTTGTACATGATCCTCCCTGGACTTTGGCCTTGTCTATTGTTTTACATAGTCATACCTGTAGTGGCTGTGTAGAGTACACCTATGTGTTTTGATTTTTGTTGTTTGTTTGTTTATTGGTTCTACCAGTAACTAAGGAAGTTGTATTAATGTCACTCACAATGACTGGGGGTTTTCTTCGTTCTCTTTGATGTACTTTTAATTTTGATTTTATCAATTTTTATTTTTTATTTATTTTTATTTATTTATTTAGAAACAGGGTCTCACTCTGTCACCCAGTCTGGAGTGCCGTGCACCATTATAGCTCACTGCAGCCTCTAGCTGCCAGGCTCAAGTGATCCTCCCACCTCAGCCTTCTGAGTAGCTGAGACTAAAGGCATATGCCACTACATCCAGCTATGTAAAAAAATTTTTTGTGGAAACAAGGTTTTGCTATATTGCCCAGGCTGGTCTCAAATTCCTGTACTCAATTGATTCTCACTTCTCCATTGCCCAAAGTGCTAGGATTACAGGTATGAGCCTCAATTTTTTTTTTCTTTCTTTCTTTTTTTCTTTTCTTTTCTTT
This sequence comes from Papio anubis, assembly GCF_008728515.1. Taxonomy (NCBI): domain Eukaryota; kingdom Metazoa; phylum Chordata; class Mammalia; order Primates; family Cercopithecidae; genus Papio; species Papio anubis. The sequence goes on from NC_044996.1 coordinate 123,548,100, forward strand.
TCTTTTTTTTTTTTGAGATGTAGTCTCACTCTGTTGCCCAGACTGGAGTGCAGTGTCATGATCTCGGCTCACTGCAACCTCTGGCTCCTGCATTCAAGTGATCCTCCTGCTTAAGCCTCCCTAGTAGCTGGGGCTACAGGCATGCACCACCACTTCCATCTTATTTTTGTATTTTTAGTACAGACAGGGTTTCTCCATGTTGGCCAGGCTGGTCTCAAACTCCTGACCTCAGGTGATCCACCCACCTTAGCCTCCCAAAGTGCTGGGATTACAGGTGTGAGCCACCATGCCCGGCCTCAATTTTTATTTTATATGTTTTCAGGCCAGGTTATTAGTTATGCACAAATTTAAAATTGTTCTCTCTTCCTAGTGAATTGAACTTTTCTTAAGAAGTGACTTGCTTTATTTCTAAGAACTCTTTTTGCTTGAAGTCTATTTTGTGTGATATTAATATAGCTATATCAACTTGCTTTTAGTTACCAATTGTGGAGTAAATTATTGTCATTTATTTACTTTCTGCCCTTCTTTATTTTTATGTTTTAAATGTGTCTCTTTAAACAACACATAGTAGTACTGCTTGTTTGTCTATTTTCTATTTTATAACCTTTGTTTTCTCACTGGAAAATGTAGTCCATTTATATTCAATGTAATTGTGATATATTTGTGTTAAAATCTTATTATTATGTACTTTTTCTTTTCTTGTCTGTTTTGTGTTTCTTTTTCTTTCTGTCCTTACCCTCTTTTGGATTGATGACTTTTACATTCAATTTTTAAAAATTTCTTTCAGTTTCTATATCACATACTCTTCTTTTATTCTTTTGGTGGTTACCCTAGAATTACAGCATGTATGTTTCACTTATAAATATCTTTTTTTTTTTTTTTTTTTTTTGAGATGGAGTCTCATTCTTGTCGCCCAGGCTGGAGTACAGTGGCGCAATCTCAGCTCACTGCAACCTCCGCCTCCTGGGTTCAAGCGATTCTCCTGCCTCAGCCTCCTGAGTAGCTGAGATTATAGGCGCTTGCCACCACGCCCAGTTAATTTTTATACTTTTAGTAGAGATGGTGTTTCACCATGTTGGCCAGGCTGGTCTCGAACTCCTGACCTCAGGTGATATGCCCACCTCAGCCTCCCAAAGTGCTGGGATTACAGGCATGAGCCACCGTGACTGGCCTAAATATCTTATTTTTTTAAGGCAAGGTCTCTTGCTGTCACCGAGGCTGCAGCGCAGTGGTACAATCATAGCTCACTGCAGCTTCGACCTCCTAGGCTCAAGCGATTCTCCTGCCTCAGCCTCCTGAGTAGCTGGGACTATAGGCGCCCATCACCAAGATCAGCTAACTTCTTTATTTCTTGTAGAGACAGAGTCCCACTATGTTGTCTATGCTGGTCTCAAACTTCCGAGTTTAAGCAATTCTCCTGCCTTGGCCTCCCAAAGTGCTGGGATTACAAGCATGAGCCACCACACCCAGCCAAATATCTAAGTTTAATTGATACCTTTCCTTTCCTTTTGGATAATGTTAAGAATTTAGAACATTTTTATCTCCATTTATTTTTCTCTCAAGACTTTATACTATGATTGTCATGCATTTAAAATAAATTATCTATCTATCTATCTATCTATCTATCTATCTATCTATCTATCATCATCTATGTATTTCCACAGGGGAATACTAATTGTTTCACATAGTTAATACTCATTTAGATTTACTCAGCATCTGGAGTCATTCTAAATCTATTTTGTTGTTCATTTTTCCTAGTGGTTCTTGCTCAAGGTTTTCTGTCCCAATTAGTCTTGGTTATCTTTGATTGTGTGCTGGGCACTATATCAGAAAAATTATTTGTCAGAGTAATTTGAGGCCCAAGTTGATCACCCTAGTCCAAATTCAAGATGTGAGATTCTCTGAGCAAGCCACTTCCAGTTCATCCTTCCTCCTAACATGTGTGTGCATGTGTATGGGATGAGGACTGGTTTACCATGTGTCCACCCTTGGCAGGTCCTGATCTCTGACTTTTGCATCCCTATTATCATGAGCTTGCTAAGAAAACAGCTCACCCTCTCAGTTGTCTCTTCAGGATCTGCTAATAATGGGAAGGCAAAAATGGTTCAGAATATCAGGCTCACTTCTGTGGATTTCCATTCTTTCCTGAATCACATCCTAGTAATTTATCACTATTTTGTTAGCTTTTTGATGCTTTTAAGAAGATGTTTAATATATTATGTTCAGCAGAAAAGTTGGTCTGAATGACCTAGTATGTCATTACAGCAATTGGAAGCAGGTTTTTTTTTTTTCTCCCAGGCTAATGTTTCTAAAGATGGGACGCATGGACCATTTCCACCAAAATCATGTTATGCTTGTTAAAAATTGAGATTCCATGGTTGCCATCTCAGACTTCAGAACCCATGGCACTAAGACCCAGGAATCTGCCTTTTGATAGGTTCTCAGACTATTCTTATGAAGACTTAAGTTTGAGAAATTTTGCCCCAAAGCTTAATCCTGCACTCTTTGTAATAGGCATTTGGAGAGTATTACTTGATTTAATTCTTCTTTACAGGTCAGGGAGGGCAGAGGAAAGCTGAAAACATGCCACAGTTGGAATTTGGTCAATGTTTAACTCTCCTATCTCCCCACCATTTGAAAAAACCCTCCTTAAGACAAGATGATCCCACAGAAGAACTCTGAAGAAGCAAGCTCCTATCTAGAACCAGTCTAGTTCTGTCACATTCACCTGTCTTGGAAGTAACATTCATTTTGACTGGACGTGGCAGGTACTTCAATATGCCTTTCAGTCACTAATGAAAGGTTTGAGAAATAAGTTAAGTTACTTAAAGATATCTTGACCCCCAAATCCAACAGCGAATCCAATTACAAACTAGCCTAAAAATATAGTCTGTGAAACCATATATTTTATGAAGTAATGGCAATTATAAATAGTAAGTATTTTTTGCAATATTATTATTTGCCAAAATAAGAAGTTGTTAATACCATGTTGGTCTTCAACATTATTTTTAAATGTTACGGATCCAAGAAATCTGTAGATCTCAGAATGACTGACTTAATAGTTCCTCAAGACACTCCAGATCTGATATTCCAGAAAGCTCTCAGCCTGCCTGCCAAAGTCTCTGTGAATAGCATGCAAATCTGCATTCCACACTGCCAGGAACATGATTAATTATCTATTCGGATTAGCCAACAGAATCTATGTTCCTGTGTTTCTGTGACATGGTTACTTAAATTTCTTCGTTGTGGTCACGCTTTTGAGTTACAACGCTTTCTCAAATGTGTGTCTCTGCTTTCTTGCAGGAAAAAAAAAACAAAAAACAAAAAAAACACAGCCAAGCAGTCAGCGAACAACAACTTAGATTTCTCATTTCTGCACCGACATGCACTGTCTTAGATTTTATTCAGCTTTTAAAGGAAGAGCTTTGTGTGGGTTCTGGTGTTTCCCACAGCTGAATAACCTTAATACGGAAATGTGCTCATGTTACACATCATAGCCTTCAATAGAAAGTTTCAGAGAATTTGAGCCTTTTAATCAGATGATCTTGCTCTCTACTCAGAAAACAAAATTCCATGGGGAACCTGCTATTCAGAGTAGGCTTTGTCCTATTATAATATTTGTTTACTTTTTTTGTCTGTTTTGTTTTTAAAAATTTTTAAATTTAAAATTTTAATTTTTATGCATACATAATAGGTGTGTATATTTATGGAGTACATGAGATGTTTTGATTTCTCTCTAAGAAGATACTTTTCAGAAACCATCTGAGCAGCAAGCTGTATTACAAATGAGCTGTTATGAGATTTTTAAAAATAGGTTTATTTTGGAAACTACTATCATTTGGAGAATGGTTTCTATCTCAGCTGAACTGAATATGCCTTATCGATGCAATAATGTTTGTCATTTCAGTAACTTAATGGGCTAGCATACATTAATGGACTGTGGTAACCTATGTAACCTGTGACAACTGAAAAATAATTATCACATGCCCCTATGGTTTCATTTAACCAGATTAATCTGCTTTGGTAATGGACTCATTCAGGCCTAGTTAAGTCTATCTAGATTTTGAAAAGGAAAAGGTAATTTTAAAAGGAAAGCGTAATTTAAACATCTTTAAAATATGTAGGTTTAGAACAAAATCACATATTTAGGCTTTTAAAGATACCCATTCACTTGTGTCTCTGAAGCAAAAACCTGTGCTTGCTTTAAATCCCCATCTTTTATTCCTATAGGTTCTTTAATCCATTCATAACTCTTTCTTCCATCAGCTCTCAGCAGATCGGTTTTGTGTGTGTTAAGGTGGGTGGGATGTAGGCAATGTTTGAGTATGTTAAGAAAAATTACCTAACACTTGGAAACAAGGAGACAGAATGACTGCTTGTCTTTTCAATTTCCAGACTGAAGCTTTATTAAAAGGCCTCCATTTAAAGGGCCCACCCAAGGATTATTCAGTTCTCTATGAGAATGCACTATTGCTTGATTAAAGCCCAGGCACGTTAACTTGGAGGTTTTTGTCCGGTAGAGATGCAAATGATTTCTTTGCAGTAGAAGAGGTGACCTCAAAGGTTATGGTTTTATTGCCTTGTTTTGCCTCTAACTTAGCAAGCTTATTTCGGTATGCTTTTTCTTTTTAAACGTATCTTTTGAATTCTCCTTTGTGCCAGATTTACCATCCTACTGGTTCCCTCATTAATGCATAAAACCAGTGAGGTGTTCATTCTGTATTTTCATTAGGGTCATATTTTTGAAAATTTTACTTTGTCTCTGTGAAGAAAAGAGATAAACCTCACAAGACACCCAAGAAAATAGATACCTCATTACTTCAGTTCTTCCAATCTCGCCTCTGAGGAACACCTTTTATAATAATTAAACCAATGCATTTTGATTTTCCCCTTTAAATCCCATTTCCTGCTAGCCTTTTGATAGAGTCATTAAGGTTATTGTCCCAGGAAAGAAAGGATGAACAGGTGCTATCTAGAACAGAGTCCATTCATCAGTTTTGAATTTCAAAGCTGATTTTCTTGACCTCTTTTGAGTAAAATAATATATATAAAACCCAGGCTTTTTGGAGAAAGAAAGGGATTTCTAAATCACAAAGCTTCCTTTTCAATACACAGGCCTGTGTGCAGGATAGAAGGGAGGCCTGGTCAAGCTGTAAAGAGTAGAGAGGAAAACACTCCCCACTCCCTAACCCCTTCCCACTTCCCAGTTTGCGGGGCAGGTCACAAGACACGATTGTTCTGATCGCCTCCTTCTAGGTTAAGTCCTAGGGTAGGAAGTATGTTAGCTAGGTTGCTCAGAAGGCAGAGGACTGCAAATGGGGAGGTCTGGATCTTACTTTCCTTTGGGAGGATTAACATCTGCCCTCTGCCATTAAGAGGTCTCGAAAGCTATGCCCCTCCCTCACACACCGGATGCCATCCTGGAGAGGAGTAGAGGAAGGGGTGGAACTCTTACCAGTTGAGCACTTAACTGAGTCATCCAAGTAGGGACTATTTGCCTACAAAGACATTTTAAGTTAGGGATTGAATTGAGGTTAATAAATTGAATTCAATCTTGTTTCCCCTCCCTACTTCTACCTAGAGGGTGGGGGCTTGTAAGGTAAATCAGAGCAGTCAGAGAGAAAGAAGAAAGCTACAATTTTCACTTGATCTTAGCCAAAAGGCCGAGAGGTGATGAAAGCTACACTTTTCTTTGCCCAGCTGAGTATATACCTAGTAAATGTGAAACGCTGTCACCTAGGTATGTATTGTATGCTCCTTTATCCTCTTTTTGCCACACAATCAACAAATGCATTGTTAGTTTTTGATTTCACAAAAAGCATGTCCTGTTTTGCTTGTGGTATCTGGTCTCCATCTGACACATTGGTGTGCTTTCTACAATGCTTGCATCTAACAAGATAAAGTTGGCCACAGACTAAAGTAGCAGGTGCCAGGAATATGACCACTGTGATTACAAATTTGTTGATGTCTCCTTATAGTTCTTTCAATATTTGCTTACAGTGTTCTGAGCTGGTGAATTAGGTGCCGTTCACCAAACATAATCTGTTCTACCCATGTCCTGGCCTCCTATGAATTGGATAGGGCCATGTGACTCATTGTGGCCACTGTGTAATAAGAGTAACTTTCAGGCTGGGGCAACTTGTTGCTGATGTGTGACTTTCCAGAGCTCTTTTTTGCTCTAGTGTGGCAGCTGGCACAGTTTGACATGGTAACTGATCCACAGACTAAGGTTCTGAGTCACTGTGGCAGTCAGAGCTGCCAGACAACCTGTGCTGGACATGTAGCATGAGTGGGAAATACATCTTTGTTGTTTGGGTTTGTTTGTTACAACAGCATAACCTACCCTATCCCATCTGAGACAGGTATTTTAAAGAAGTAAAGTGACTGAACCAAGATATTTCTCCTAAGGAAGACACTGGATAGTGCTTTCTTCTAAAAGTAAAGACCATTAGGAAAATACAGGATACAAAATGTAATAAGGAAAGATCCATAGTTCTATTCTGTAGGCATTGCTAACATTTGATGTATTTCTTTTTTTATGCAGATTGTTCATGCTTACTATAGAAATATGGAAAAATACATACAAGCAAACTGAAAAAAAAAATCTCCTTATACTTTTACCACTCAAAGACAACCAACTATTTTTGCAGAAAATATTCTTTTGGACTTATAGTTATATACTAAACATACACATTCTTACCTCTTCCTACTCTTTTAAGGGATTTTTAATGTGTCTACCCTTTTAAACCTGAATTTTCACTTAATATATTATGAACATGTTGTCTTGTTAAGAAACGTGTTTCAATATCATTGTATTGGCCGCTCATCTTTCCACTGTATTGTTGTACCGTAATTGATTTTTATGAATCTCTTATTATTTGAGTTGTTGGACATTTGAGTTGTTTCCACTTTTTTACTAAAAAAAAATTAAAATTGTTTCTACTTTTTGGCATGGTGATTAATTTCCCTGTAACAGGCTTGGCGTCGTGGCTCACCCCTGTAATCCCAGGACTTTGAAAGACCGAGGAGGATCACTTGAGCCCAGGAGTTCGAGGCCAGCCTGGGCAACATAGGGAGACCCCCATCTCTATTTAAAAAAAAAAAAAAGCCAGGCATGGTGGCACATGCCTATGGTCCTAGCTACTCAGGAGACTGAGACAGGAGGATCACTTGAACACAGGAGTTCAAGGCCAGCCTGGGCAACATATGGAGATCCCATTTCTATGAAAAATACAAAAAATTAGCCAGGCGTGGTAGTGCCTGCCTGTGGTCCCAGCTACTTGGGAGGCTGAGGCAGGAGGATTGCTTGAGACTGGGAGGTCGAGGCTGCAGTGAGCTATGATCATGCCACTGCACTCTAGCTTGGGTGACAGAGTGAGATCCTGTCTCAGGAAAAAAAAAAAAATTCCTGTAGCCAATCATTTCCCTAGGATTAAGGATCTTAGATGTGGAATTTCTGGGTAAACAGCTTTGATTACACCAATTTATAGGATTTTGCTTGATTTCTTATGATATTATAATCATGTAGTGAGTATAGTTTCATATCCTGTTTTATCTTTTAATAAAAATATTTCCCCATGTTATCACATATGTTCTATAAAAATAATTTTTACTATGTTTATGTAGACATAAAGCTGAGTTAAGTTAGTGAATTTAATGTGTCAATTCGACTGTTTTGGTTCTCGGACAGTTAGGTAGTTTACAGTTATTCACTGTGGTAAATCACACTTTTAGGAACATCTCTTTGTAGAAAGCCTAGTATATATTTAGGAGTATTACTTTAGAACTGTAGAATAAATTTCCAGAAAAAGAATTACTGCCTCAAAGGGCGTGGACTCTTTTTAATTTTTTTTTTCTTTTTTTTTGAGATGGGATCTTGTTCTGTCACCCGGGCTGGAGTGCAGTGGCACAATCATGGCTCACTGCAGCCTCAATCTCCTGGGCTCAAGCAATCCTCCTGCCTCAGGCTTCCAAGTAGCTGGGATTACAGGCATTGGGCATGAACCTTTTTGAGGTTGATGAGTGTTGATAAATTGCTTTCCGAAGTAGTTTTATCAATCTACATTGTAATGTGTCATGTCTTATCATGACAAATTAGAGGTTAGATATTAGAACATTCTGATGGATTCCAGAACAATCCTCCATAGGGATCTTTAAAAGGAAAAAAAAAAAAAAAATTCCCTTCTCTGTGTTCCAGGTCAGCTTTTCAAAGATAGAAAAGACATTTAAAATACCAGGAAGGGTAATGTGAACTTAGTGTTCTTTATCATCTGTTTTATATCAGATCTTAGATTTGGATGGTGACTTTATTTCCAAGTGAAATGTTTTCACATTATCTCTACAAGCAAAGCAGGCATCTCAGGGAGATACTGAGGCACAATGAAAGTTTCTCTAAGTGACTTTCCTATAGCCATATAATTTATATTGAACTCACATCTATGGTCCACGTCTTGGGGAAGACTCTTGGCAATGTTAGTGAGGTTCAGGTTCACTTCAAGACACACTAGATATAAAACTATTTATTTATTTATTTTTTTGAGACGGAGTTTCACTCTTGTCACCCAGGCTGGAGTGCAATGGCGTGATCTCGGCTCACCGCAACCTCTGCCTCCTGGGTTCAAGCGATTCTCTTGCCTCAGCCTCCCGAGTAGCTGGGATAACAGGCGCCTGCCACCGCATCCAGCTAATTTTTGTATTTTTAGTAGAGACAGGGTTTCACCATGTTGGGCAGGCTGGTCTCGAGCTCCTGACCTCAGGATCCGCCTGCCTTGGCCTCCCAAAGTGCTGGGATTACAGGCATAAGCCCCTGCGCCCAGCCATAAAACAATTTTTTTTTTAAGAAAAGGAATAGCAGAAAGGAAGGCTCATGTAAGTCCTGTCTTTGTGTGAAAGAAAATATAACATCAAAAGAAGGAATTTCTCATAGAAAACAAATGATACCCACAAACTAGACTTCAAACTAACATTTTACAGTTTATAAGAATCAAGGCTTCTCCTGACTTCAATTGTTGAGATGACTGTAAAATGATAGCAATCTATTCTTTCCTCTGTAGGAATTCTAATGAACAAAGAACCAGTTTGTGTTGTATTTTAGACGTCAAGGTGCTTGGTGTAGAACAGGGTTTCTCAACCCTGGCACTATTGACATTTTGGCCTGGAGCATTCTTTGCTGTGGGGATTGCCCTGTGGGATGTGTGGCAGCATCCTTGTCCTCTACCAAGGATGCCAGTGGCACCATGCCCCCGTGTTGTGACAACCAAAAATGTCTCCAGACACTGCCAGGTGTCCTCTGGGATGGTATATTTAATTCTATTGTATAAGCCCTGACTATGTGCAGATAAATGACAGATAGAAAGGATGGTGAGCTTGGACACTGATGTCCTTTAACAGATATTTTCATATTAATTTCACTTCTTTTTTTAGCTTGACCTGATACATTTTGAGAAAAATGGATGTCTCATCTCAGCAACTAAAAGAAAAAATAAAATGGACATCAATTGATAAGTATTCCAAATCTGTAAATCGAATGTGTGAGCTCCATATAAATTATAGGAATCTAAAATTTTAATGAAGATAGTTTTCTAGCAAAATAGCAGGTAGAAAAATGAATTCACTCATGTAATCACCTGTGAATAACAAAATTTTATCAGCAAGTGGCTTTTTCTATTTATCAGGTAAAATATAATGTCAGATGTCTGGGTTTTCTAAGGCATCACAGAAACTGTTTCAAAGCTACTTTGTGAATTCTTTCCATCTGGAAAATTTACTTGGCATTTCAAATAGGACAACTCAAAAGTCCCATCACAATCAGAATAAAGGACACATTTGAATTGAAATCCTTAAGAAAAACTTTGACTAATTAAGATCAGCAGTCTTGTCTTTGCTCTTAAAATTTAAAGTAAATGTTTCTAGATTGTATTCTAATAATTGTGCCAATACACTTAGCCAAAAAGATTTTTTACAATGTATATTTTCATACATATTGCAGGATGTTTTTCCTAGTACATTATGAACTAATCTTTCTGACCCTGTGATACCTGACATTTACCAGGGCAACCCGCAGGTGTTTAAACTGGCAAACTCCCTTTATATCATCATTACAAGGATTTTCTTGTATGCTTATGCTTAGGAACATGCCCTTCCAATATCTGAGAGAAAGTTAGTCAATATTTGGTGTAAAATAGGTTCCTCCTGGACTGTATTTAAAATCGCATTGAACAAGTTAAGAAGCTTTCAGTTATGAATAACAATATCCAGCTAAAAGTGTTACATCTGGCCAGGCACAATGGCTCACACCTATAATCCCAGGAGTTTGGGAGGCTGAGGCAGGAGGATCACTTGAGCCCAGGAGTTCGAGACCAGTCTGGGAAACATAGCAAGACCCTGTCTCTCTTAAAACACACACACACACACACACACACACACACACACACACACACACACACACATCTGTGGTCCCAGCTACTCAGGAGGCTGACGTGAGAGGATCACTTTGAGCCCGGGAGTTTGACGCTGCAGTGAGCCGTGATCACGCCATTGCACTGTAGCCTGGGCAACACAGTGAGACCCTGTTTCGAAAAAAGTCGCATATCTAACAGGAAGTTGTATCATTTTACCTAATAAGATGTTTAGAAAGTGTGATGGTTAATACTGAGTGTCAACTTGATTGAATTGAAGGATGCCAAGTATTGATCCTGAGTGTGTCTGTGAGGGTGTTGCCAAAGGAGATTAACATTTGAGTCAGTGGACTGGGAAAGGCAGATCCACCCTTAATCTGGGTTGGCACCATCTAATCAGCTGCCAGCATGGGTAGAATGTAAAGCAGGCAGAAAAATGTGAAAAGACTAGACTTGCCTAGCCTCCCAGCCTACATCCTTCTCCGGTGTTGGATGCTTCCTGCCCTCAAACACTGGACTCCAAGTTCTTCAGTTTTGGGACTCAGACTGGCTCTCCTTGCTCCTCAGATTGCAGACTGCCTATTATGGGACCTCTTGATTGTGTGAGTTAATACTTAATAAACTCCCATTTTATTGTGTGTATATATCTATATATATCTCTATCTATCTATCTATCTATCTATCTATCTATCTATCTATCTATGTATCTATCTATCTATCTATCTATCTATCTATCTATCCTTCCTATTAGTTCTCTCCCTCTAGAGAACCCTGACTAATACAGAAGGGGATGGTCCCAAGCTAAACAGTGTCATCGTCAGTGATCCAGGTTCTTTCCATCCCTGTTTGTTGACATCCTCAGCACGTTTGGTTTGTCTACTGCTTAATGGCTGCAATATAGCTTCCATAGCTCCCATGAAATGAAATGCCTATGAAATGTCAGGAAGGAAGAGGTGGGGAAAAAAAGCTCTCCTTGAATATCTCTTGTTTTCATTACCATGAAAAATCTTTCTAAAAGCCTTTCGGAAGAGTGTGGCTGAAAGGTTAATTTGACCAGATGGGTCATGTGGCCAGTCCTATATGCAAAGGAGGTTGAAAGAGAGTGTCTGGCATTTGTAGCCCTTCCTATGGGAAGCAGGCTCTGCCAGAAGGAAAGAGAGAGAGAAATGGCTTTTGGGTAGGCAATCAAAAGTGTGTGCAAAATCATATTTTTGGAGAATGTTCCTTAGTCTAAAAAACAGTAATATTATAATAGTTCTACAAGCATTCGAAATAGCTACCTCTTCTCTATATTTTCTGGTGTTTTTTTTTTTTTTTTGACAGTTTTTTGAGACAGGATCCTCCTCTTTCATTCAGGCTGGAGTATATTGGTGTGATTCTAGCTCACTGCAGTATCGAACTCCAGGGCTCAGGCAATACTGCCTCAGCCTCCTGAGTAGCTGGGACTACAGATGCATGCCACCATGCTTGGCTAATTAAAAAAAAAATTTGTAGAGGCAGAGTCTTGCTATGTTGCCCAGACTGGTCTTGAACTCTTGGCCTCAAGCTATCCTCCCAAAGTGCTGAGAGTGTGGGCCACTGTGCCCAGCCTATATTTCCTGTTTTGATTTGAAAATTAAAAATGAAACTTAAGAAACACAATCAAGTATGGGAAATATTATATACTATGTAAAACAATTGTAAGTAGGTTAGGGCTTAAGTAAGCTGCTAGGATAAAAGCCAACTTGAGGCCGGGTGCGGTGGCTCAAGCCTGTAATCCCAGCACTTTGGGAGGCCAAGACGGGCAGATCACAAGGTCAGGAGATCGAGACCATCCTGGCTAACATGGTGAAACACCATCTCTACTAAAGAATACAAAAAACTAGCCGGGCGAGGTGGCGGGCGCCTGTAGTCCCAGCTACTCGGGAGGCTGAGGCAGGAGAATGGCGTAAACCCGGGAGGCGGAGCTTGCAGTGAGCTGAGATCTGGCCACTGCACTCCAGCCTGGGTGACAGAGCCAGACTCTGTCTCAAAAACAAAAAACAAAACAAAAAAAAGCCAACTTGATTTCCCCCTTAGTAAGGGAGATTCTTTGAGATCCTGTGTGTAGTGTTATCTCCACAGACCTTGTGTATTCAAAAAGATGTGCTAATGGTGTTTATGTGCTAATGGGAAATAATTTAGTTTGTTACAGGTTGCCTCCAGTTATTTCTTGTTTTTTATTTTTTTTTTTCCTTTTTGTAGAGAATGGGGTCTTGCTACATTGCCCAGGCAGGTCTCGAACTCCTAGGCTCAAGCTATCCTCCTGCCTCTGCCTCCCTAAGAGCTGGGATTACAGGCATGAGCCACTGCATCCAGCCTGCCTCCTGTTATTTTATTTGGAATCTGTTTCATACCAGTACTCTCCAAAATGTGCTAGATGTCCTTACTCACAGTTAGTTAGGTTGAATGCCTCAAGGTCCATCTCTCATGGGTGCCCTTACTTGCAGTAGACTTAGGCTGGTTGAAGCATAGCTGTTTTTCTTGGAAATGGGTGGCTTCTGCATTTTGGACACACTCTGAACATTCTGCTTCAAGAATGGGACTGGTGTCATGTGGTCCAGCAGCAACTCCTGCAAGACAAAGAGATGCAGGCCTTTGAGTTTCCTGGGGTGGCCCCTGACATGGCCATATTCCCCTCTGGGCTCTGAGGCCAGATTTGCCCTTGAAGCTCTATTGCTTCATAGAGGCGGAGGCACGGGCATGCTAGGGAGAAGGGACCTGAAAGCTTCACCTCGAAAGTCACCAGTGGGCAGCACAGCTAAAACCTGGATCCCACATATTTCTTGTTCCATTTCTCCTGTTTTTATCCTTTAATGTTTACAGGGATTAGACAGCAATCAAACCACAAGACAAGGCAAATGCATTTCCAGTGCACTCAGATGACACCAAAGATTGATGATTCCTCTCCTGCAAAGTTCAGTCTTGACAGACCTCTTTTCTTTTTCTCAGAGGAGGAAAAAAAAGCCATGACCAAACTCTCTCTCACTTCATATGACTAAAAGATTATATTTTTTCCTCTTTGAAGAATACTGCATATATGTTTTTACACTGGGCAGGGAGCTAATTATACTTGACTAAAGTTCACCTGCCTGCCATACTTCCAACCTGGGGACTCTTCTTAATTTGTCTGGCTCCCTTTTCAATAGCAGACAGAACAATTATGCTTGTCCAGCTCCTTGTCGCCAATAGCTGAGAGCAGTGATAAACTGGAGTATACAAATATAGGAGGGGGATCGTTTTCTACTTTAAAGTGGCCTGTATCTATCCATTCAAGAGATCTCATTGGCCACTGTTATGAACGAGGCACTGTGAGGGTGGCAATACCCAGAGAAAACATGGGATTTCAGTCCTCAAGGAGTTTATAAACCAGGAAAGGAAATAAGGACACATGAAGTTGTACATGAGTGCCATGAGCACACGTGTTTATAAAACTTCAGACACATGCTACAACATAAATGAACCCTGAGGACATCATGCTAAGTGAAATAAGCCAATCACAAAAGGACAAATACTGTATGATTCCCTTCTTGTACAATTATTTTTTAGTTTAAAATTTTTATTTTATTTATTTATTATTTAAGATGGAGTTTTGCTCTTGTTGCCCAGGCTGGAGTGCTGTAGCCTGATTTCCGCTCACTTCAACCTGGACCTCCTAGGTTTAAGCGATTCTCCTGCCTCATCCTCCCGAATAGCTGGGACTACAGGCTCCCATCACCACGCCCAGATAATTTTTTTTTTTGTATTTTTAATAGAGATGGGGTTTCACCATGTTGGTCAAACATCTGACCTCGTGAGCCACCGCACCTGGCCTATTTTATTTTATTTTGAGGCAGGGTCTTGCTCTGTCGCCCAGAATGGAGTGCAGTGGCGCCATCACAGCTCACTGCAGCCTCAACCTCCTGGGCTCAAACGGTGCTCCTGCCTTAGCCTCCCAAGTAGCTGGGACTACAGGTATGCACCACCACTCCCAGGTAATTTTTAAAATTTTTTTTGTAGACAACAGGTCTCACTGTGTTGCCCAGCCTGGTCTCAAACTCCTGAGCTCAAGCAATCCTCCTGCCTTGGCCTCCCAGAGTGCTGCGATTACAGGTGTGAGCCACCACGCCTGGCCTGATTCCACTTATATCTACAGCAGTCAAATTCATAGAGACAGAAAGTAGAATAGTGGTTACCAGGGGCTAGGAGGAAGGGAGGAGTGGGGAGTTAGTGTTGAAATGATACAGAATTTCAGTTTTTGCAAGATGAAAAAGTTCTAGTGATGGATAGTGGGAATGGTTGCATAACAATGTGAATGTACTTAATACCACTAAACGGCACATTTAAAAATTGTTAATATAGTACATTTTATGTTACATATATTCTTACCACACTTAAAACACTTGAGAAGGAGAAATATCAAATTGTGGTATAACATAAAGGAAACAACTTGGGGCTAAAAGAGCCTGAGTTTTTATTCTGTTATTTCTATTGACTGACTGTGTGATTTTAGCCAAATCTTTTAACTTCATTAAATGTCCTTATCTGTGATGCAGAGAAAATGATAACCTAACTTGTAAGGTTATTGGGATAATTCAACGAGGTAATGTATGAGAAAGCCGTTTAGCTAAATGTATGGTATGATAAAAAATAAGTTTTTATCATGGGTGTGATGAGGGAAGACTTCATAAAGGAAACAGGACTTGAACTGATCTTAGAAGGGTAGGCAATAACATTTATTGAGGGCCTACTGTATCCTCATCTCAGTTCATGTAGCAAATGTTTGAAGATACTATCCTCATTTTACAGATATACAAATTAAGATACAGAGATTTTGCACAAACCCAAAAGGCAGCTCTATCTTTCAAATTCATCATCCTTTTCACTTATAGGAAGTTGTGAGTAAAAAAGTGTTGAAAGTGGAAATAGAGTAAAAAAAAAAAAAAAAAAAAAAAAAGCAGAGGTGATGAGTAAGTGCAGAACCTTGTTCTTTTAAAAATAATTTTATTTTGAAATAATTTCAAAAACAACTTTCAAGAAGAGTACAAAAAACTCCCTCAAATCCTTCACCCAGATTCAACAATTGTTAATGTTTTGCTACATTTGCTCTATTATCTCATTCTCTCAGAACCATTTGGAAGTAAGCTTCAAACACCATGCCCTTTTATTCTGTCAGAGAGGAAAAACTGTTCCTCTGCCCTCTTTGGTTCTTTTCTTGGAGCGCTGTAAATTAAACTGATAGAAGACAGATTCACAAGAAAAAGCAACATTTAATTATGTTGGTTGGCATGGAAATTCACAAGGAAATGTGACTCAAGGAGGTAGTTAGAATTTGGGGCTTACATACTGTATTAGTCCATTCTCATGCCGCTAATAAAGACATACCTGAGACTGGGTAATTTATAAAGGAAAGAGGTTTAATGAATTCACAGTTCCACATGGCTGGGGAAGGCCTCACAATCATGACAGAATGTGAAGCAAGAGCAAAGGCATGTCTTACATGGTGGCAGGCAAGAGAGCATGTACAGGAGAAGCCCCCTTTATAAAACTGTCAGATCTCATGAGACTTATTCACTATCACGAGACTAGCATGAGAAAGACTCGCCCCCATGATTCAATTACCTCCCCCTGGGTCCCTCCCATGACACTTGGGAATTATGGGAGCTAGAATTCAAGATGAGATTTTGGTGGGGACACAGCTAAACCATATCACATACCATCTTAATTGGGGATGGGGAGGGTCAGAGGACACTTCTGGGAGAACTAATAACTTCTGAGAAGGGGTTTGGGGAAGGGCACTTATGGAAAAAAATGATTTTTTTTGAAAGATAAATGAACCCTTAGGAGAATAGATGGGAGATATGAGTTTGGTGACAATGTCTGTTTGGGTGTGGTGCCAACTTCTCATCTCCATCTATGTTGCTCTCAGGGAGGGGATTTATGGCAATTGAGGGTTTTGTTTTGTTTTGGTTTTGGGTAGATTCTGCTTTTAGACAGATAAAGAGATTTCAGGAACTTGGATGGGCGCGTTCACACCTGTAATCCCAGAACTTTGGGAGGACGAGGCGGGTAGATCGCTTGAGGCCAGGAGTTCGAGACCAGCCTGGCCAAAATGGTGAAACCCCGGCTCTAGTAAAAATACAGAAATGAGCTGGGCATGTTGGAGTGCACCTGCAATCCCAGCTACTCAGGATGCTGAGGCAGGAGAATCACTTGAACCCGGGAAGTGAAGGTTGCAGTGAGCCAAGATCATGCCATTGCACTCCAGCCTGGGTTACAGAGTGAGACTCTGTCTCAAAAAAAAAAAAAAAAAAAAAAAAGCCATCCCAATTAAGATGGTATATGATATGGTTTAGCTGTGTCCCCATCCAAATCTTATTTCTACTTCAGCCAAAAATAATTTTTACTGAAACAATGACTTATTCTAAATCCCTTCAACTCTTATACTTCAGCCTGTGTTGCCTGAGAAGTTAAGCACAGAACATTCTCAAAATCAGGACATTCAATGCTATTAGCCCAGAGCTGAGCACCCTGTGCCTATTCCTCAAGTACCTCTTTGCTGGTATTTTAATCTAGAAATGGGGTTGGCTAAGCTTCTTGCAGCTATGCGAGGAATCTGTCTCACTCAGCAAAGATTTCTAAGGTGTCTATTCAAATATTTCTAAGGTGCAAAGTAGTGTTCTAGACACTTACGACTCAAGTGATGTTTGATGGAGAGCCACATGAGGTTCTCTATCAAAACCACAGACAACTATGCTTGCATCCATTTTTCCTCCTCTTAGAAAGCATCCCTCTTAATGAAGGCTCTATCGTGCCCTGGTTCTCATCTCTTCCTTCAATTATTTTATCTTGGGTCCTTTCCATTAGCACCGAAAACATGCACACGATTCTCCTATTGCTAAAACAATGATCACAACTTTCTCCTACATCCTTCACTAGGTCCCACAGTTCTTCTCTCCTCCCCTTCCACATTGAACTTCTAGATGGCATTTTCTGTATTTGCAGTCTCTACCCGCACACACCCCACCCACTCCACCATCCACTCCAACCTGGCTCAACTTCTCCTGCCACACTAGAGTTGCTCTCATAAGATCATTTATGAACTCTTCTACTATAGGGGTCCCCAACCCCCAGGCCACAGACTGGTACGGGTCTATGGCCTGTTAGGAACTGGGCTGCACAGCAGGAGGTGAGCGACAGGTGAGCCAGAGAAGCCTCATCTGTGTTTACAGCTGCTTCTCACTGCTTGCATTACCCCCTGAGCTCTGCATTACCACCTGAGCTCTGCCCGCTATCAGGTCAGTGGCAGCATTAGATTCTCATAGGAATGAGAACACTATTGTAAACTGTGCATGCAAGGGGCCTAGGTTGTAAGCTCCTTATGAGCATCTAATGCCTGATTATCTGTCACTGTCTCCCACCACCCCTGGATGGGGGGCCGTCTAGTTGCAGGAAAACAAGCTCAGGACTCCCACTGATTCTACATTATGGTGAGTTGTATAATTATTTCATTATATATTATAATGCCATAATAATAGAAATAAAGCACACAATAAATGCAATGCGCTTGAATTCATCCTGAAACCATCCCCAACCTCTGGTCCATGGAAAAATGGTCTTCCACGAAACCAGTCCCTGGTGCCAAAAAGGTTGGGGACCGCTTTTCTACTAGAACCCATGGATATTTTTCAGTCCTCATTCTACATCATTTATCTTTCAGCAACATCTCATATTATGGACATCCCCCTCTTCTTGATACATTCTCTTCCTTTTCTCTAATACCAAACTCTTACGGTTTTCCTTCTAATTTTCTGAAGCTCCTTTGTTTCCTCTTCCTGTACTTTTTTCTTTTTTTAAACTTAAATGCCGGTGTTTCTGAGATCTTTATCCTAGGACACCTTCCCTTTTCATTTTTCTCTATTTTTGCTGGACAATATGCACTTCCATGGGTTCAATTATGTATTTGGGGTGCATCAGCTCGCAGATGGCATCTCCAACTAATTTCTCCTAAGTTCCAGATCTGTACATACAACTGCCTACTTGCCATCTCCACTTGTACGTCTCTCAGGTATTCAAACTCAAGAGTTCCAAATTGAGGCTGGCCTGGTGGCTCACACCTGTAATGCCAGCACTTTGGGAGACCGAGGCGGGCGGATCACCTGAGGTCAGGAGTTCAAGACTAGCCTGGCCAACATGGTGAAACCTTGTCTCTACTGAAAATACAAAAATTGGCTGAGTGTGGTGGCGCGTGCCTATAATCCCAGCTACTTGGGAGGCTGAGGCAGGAGAATCACTTGAACCCGGGAGGTGGAGGTTGCAGTGAGCCAAGATAGAGCCACTGCACTCCAGCCTGGGTGACAGAATGAGACTCCATCTCGAAAAAAAAAAAAAAAAAAAAAAGAGTTGCAAATTGAAGAACTGCTGCTTTTTTGGTGTTCCCTAGCTCTGTCAATGGCATTTCCATCATTTCATTGCCTTCTTGACTCCTTGAACCCAATACACACCTAACCATCAAATACAGTGGAGTTTACAGTCTACTTTTGGTTTGTTCTCTTCTTCCTTCTGATCTCTACTGCCGCCACTGTATTTGCCATCACTGTCACCTCTTGTTGAAGATTACTGAAATCGTCTTTTTTTTTTTGAGATGGAGTTTCGCTCCTGTCACCCAGGCTGGAGTGAAATGGCATGAATCACTGCAACCTCCACCTCCCAGGTTCAAGCGATTCTTCTGCCTCAGCCTCCCAAGTAGCTGGGATTATAGGTGCCTGCCGCCATGCCCAGCTAGTTTTCATATTTTTAGTAGAGACAGGGTTTCGTTGGCCAGGCTGCTCTCGAACTCCTGACCTCAAGTGATCCACCCACCTTGGCCTCCCAAAGTGCTGGGATTACAGGCATGAGCCACCACACCGAGCTGTGAAATAGTCTTCTAACCAATTTCTTTGCTGCCGGACTTGTTATTCTCCCATCCATACTTTACCTTTAGCTGAGATGATCCATTCAAAAGGCAAATCTTGCTTGAAATTTTCAATGACTTCCTATTTGCGATGAGGCTAAAGTGTATACTCTCTTTAACATATTTCTAAGACTTGGGCTCTGCTAACCTTCGTAGCTTAATCTTTTGCCACTATGTGCTTGTAACACTTAGTAGTTCTCAACATGTATCTATTGGCTTAAAAACAAATGGGATTTTTTTCTTACAAAATAAAAAAGAGAAAAATTGTATTATTTACTGCTGTATCCCCAGAGCCTAGAACAGTGCCTGGCACATAATAAGTGTGTAATAAACATTTGTTATATGAATGAAAGATTTTATGTATTCGTTCCAGTGATTAAAGAATAGGGATGAATATGAAAAATGGAACTTTTTAAAACCAATAGCCATCTCTTAGTGCATCATGTTTGTAAGAGTCATATTCTAATGTTTGACAAAGTTAAAAACCTACTACAGTGAGCTCAGAAGTAAAACATTTCAAATAGGAAAAAAGCACAGCTAACCAACTTCTTTTAAACTCATCATTTATTATAAATAGAAAAAACAGTTTAAATCTTATAATAAAATACAAATTCATAATATCTACATTACCCCTAATTTTCATGATTAAATTATGACAATAAAAATTAATGCATGTATTTGAACAAGTAATCAAGAAATGCAATATTCCATGCTTAATCATTATATAACTAAAACAGATGAAGATAAAATACTTACATTAAAATCAGGATATCTGTTCCAAAGACAGATTGCCTTTTTAACCTTTAAAAATGAATAGTAAATGATTCATAGATAGATAGAAGAGTTAAAGCTGGAAAATCTATGAAGCAAAAAATATTTTAATTAAGAAGGTGGTGAAAACAGTACCTTTAGATAGTGACATATGTTAAGGGTGATCTCCAGATTGCTAGTCTTACATTGTTTAGGAATGAGAAACACTATTTCCATAAAAAATAAATCCACCTAAAGGAAAAAAAAATGATTTAAGTACTCTATTCTAATGAAACACATGAGATATATACTCATTTCATTGTATTACTGAATTGTAAAAGCAAATTAATAAACAGTTCTCTCTCATATGAAGACTAGCCATCTCTTTTGGCTGGCTGGCCAATCATTTGAGGAAAACAAAACATAAGGTTATATCCCTACTTTGCACCAACATGAAAATATATTCCACATGGGTTAAATAGTTAAATATTTTTAAAAATTAGATCACAATTATTACAAGAAAATGTGAATATTTATAAAATCTTGGAGTGGGGGACACTTTCAAAACATATCACCAAAAGTAGTAAACAAGACAAAAATTGACAGACCATAATATATTGAAAAAAAAATGAGCATTATACTTAAATGAAGTTTTAACATATTTACATGTAACAAATCGAATGGTACAGCTGAACTTACGAGGAAAAGCAGTAAAAAGATAATCCCTCACATGAAAAATGGGCAAAGGTTGTGGATTAAAAAAAGAAGACAATGGCCAACAAACACATTTTAAAAATTCCACTTTTTTAAAAAAATCAAAAAGTACAAATTAAAACAAGATGCCATCTTTGGATACTCAATTAACAGAAAAAAAATTAAATGTATACTATATATATAACTGTTCATGCTTCAAGAAAGTCATCTTTAGGATTTTCCTGAGAGTTTCTAGAACTGTCTAAAGAGTCATAGAACGCAAAAAAATTTAGTTGTAAGGATATTCCTAACAGTTTTATTTATAATATTGCAAAATTAGAAATAAAAGGGTTGATTAAATGATGGCATATTTAACACTGCAATATTATATGGCCACTGAAATAACATTAGAATATTAATAACATAAAAGTGTTTGAAATATATTGTCAAGTTTAAACACTGGCTTACCAGTTTATGCATAATACAACCCTGTTTGTTTTCAATAATTCACAATTTATTTTCATTAACCTGTTCTCTGTGATTAAAGTGTATTTCTTTTCCGATAAGAAAGAAATTATTTTTCTATAGAGGCCAAAAAATTACATTTGTACCTCCTTCTGTTCTAACTTCTTTTTCCTAGGCATTTCCTTGACAGAAAAGGGGTACCCTAAACTGGAGAAGGGAATGTGTTGTAAATCACAAAGTGCTACCTCTCATTATAGATTTCTGGTAATACATAAAGGCTAGAAAAAAAGTAGAAGCCATTAAAAGATGGAAACAAAGAAGTTCAAAGGTAAGAAAAGACTGCTAGGAATAAAGTATGAAAGCCAAGGAACTGTAAGATATGGTCAAATATGTTTGTAAGTCCTTCGTAAAAATGTGATTCCTGAACAATGAAAAGGAATTAGAAGGTGACAACCACTGAAGGGAAATAATGGGCAAAGGATACGGATAAGGAGTCTACCAAAGCACACACATTGTAACAAAGAAGTTTAAGCTGGGCATGCCTATAATCCCAGCACTTTGGGAGGCCAAAGCAGGAGGATCACTTGAGCTCAGGAGTTTGAGACCAGTCTGAGCAACATAGCGAGGTCTCCAAAAAATAAAAAATTATATATATATATATATATATTAATTAGCTGGGCATAGTGGCACATGCATGTGGTCCCAGCTACTCAGGAGGCTGAGGTGGGAGGATTGCTTGAGCTCAGGAGGTCAAGGCTGCATTTAGCTGTGATCGTGCCACTGCACTCCAGCCTGGTTGACAGAGCAAGATCCTGTCTCGAAAAAAATTAAAAACTTTAGCCTCTTTTCTAACAATAACAACAAAATGCAAATTAAAATGAACATGTAAAAAAAAGATTATTTTGAAATATAAGATCCTAGACTATGCACAGAGTAGAAAGCTTTTTATTGTCTGATTTGGTGGTTTCAAAGGCCATCCTATCGTGAATTCTCTCCTATATTGGTTTCTCATAGTGCTTCCTTCTGAGTTAACATGCTGTTTTCATAAGACCAGATGTAAATGCTAGCCTATGTTACTATCAGCAAACACATTCGTGAACACAGGTTATTTTGACTAGTTACAGGAAGCAAAATCCCTAGCCATTTGCTTAAATACTGCGATTGTTGGTCCATTTTGATTGGGGGAAGAAATGCTTAAAAGATCCAAGGCCTGGAAGATACTCTGGACAATCAGAACCAGCTTGAAGGCACTGGAAGCCTAGAAGGCATACCAAAAGGAGGCAATATCTAACACCAGTACAGACTGAGATCTCAGGGCAAATTAAGTCCTAATCCTTCCTGCATTCTGAAAAGAAGTCGTTAAGTTCATAATACCAGTAATGACTTGAGCATCCCAGGCACCATATTAACTACTTTATGTAAGCTGTTTTATATAATAGTCTTAAAAAGGAAAATACTATGATGTTTATTTTAAGGATAGTTAAGTCTATATAGAAAAATAAACCTTGATTCCCTCCCTCATATCATATATTCCAGAAATTAAAGATCTCATCATGAAAGTACAACTTTAAAGCAAGTAGAAGAAAATGTAAGAGAATACTGTTGTGACCCTGGGACAGGACTTTTTCAATAAGACCTACAAAACACAAACAATAACTCAAGAGATTAATGGATCTTACTATATTAAACTAAAGATCATTGTTCAACAAACAACCTCATAAATAAAGTTTATGGGAAACTGGGAAAAATTATTTGTAGCATCTACAATGGACAAGAGATTGATATCTAGGACTCGGGTTGCTCCGCAAGCAGACTGATATCTGGAACGTGGGTTGTTCTGAATATTTGTAAAACATAGCAAATATTTTAGGCTTTTGGTTATACGATCTCTGTTGCACCTGCTCAACTCAGCCATTATAGCACAAAAGCAGCCATCAAATACATGAATGAATGTGTTCCAATAAAACACAATAAACGTTTATTTACAAAAATTGGTAGTGAGCAAGATTTGGCCTGCAGGCTATAATTTGTTGACCTCCAATCAAGAATATACAAGAAATTTCTATGGATCAAACAGAAAAATTTAGGACACCCAATAGAAAACTGGGCAAAGGATATCAATAAGCAAGTGGCAGAATGAAAAACCCAAAGGGCTAAACAAGTATATGAATGTGCACCTCTATTAATAATCTAAGAAATGCAAATTAAAATGAAATGTTATCTTTTTCTTGAAATGTCATTTTAAACCCAACAGATTTGTCAGAACATGGAAGTCAGATAATTCAGGTGGAGGCAAGGGTGTGGGCAAACATGGAACCCTCATGCCTTGCCAATAAGAGGGTCAGTTACAAAAAGACCTTTTTGGAGGGCAATCTAGCAGTGCTAAGGGAAACCAAGTATATATTTCCATACTCCATATAAAGGGGGGCTCTTTGATAAAGGGCAGCAGGAAGCCTTATAACATTACACATACATTATGTTTACTTTGTAATTAAAGACAATATACACGATCTTTATTTTTCTCATTTCACTTTGGATGGACAAAAATACCACCATAGACTGTCACTAGTCTACAAATCAGAATGTGTTTTAGAAATGAAGAAATTCTTAATATTCTTAGAGTCTAATTCTTTTACAGTTTAGAGTTCCATATCTTTAAGAGAATTGGCTTTAGAATGCTTGATTAGATTAATAGGATGCTAAATTTAAGATAAAGTGAGAGTTCAATTTTATACTGTGGAGAGTCAATTACAGGGTTCTACTCTTAGATCCTTCTAGGTTTTCCCTCCTCTACAGTGTTAGGAGCATGTCAGTAGAAAAGTTTGAGAAGCATTCAGTAAATAAGAAGGGACCATTATTGACTATCCATCAATCTTTAGCTAAATAAAACTAACATATATGGGTGTTTTTTCCTCCCTTTAATGGAAAATTGAATTACACAATATAACCTGCTTCGTAATTAGCCATTTTTTTCCTACCTCACCCCGAGTATAACTTATTGTAGCACTGAGTTCTGAAACAGAGGGGTTTCCTTTCACTGAATTCATATGTCATGGTCTGATAAAATATGCAATGGATTATTCAAATTAGTAGTACTCTTGCTGTAGCAAGGAGTAGCTTTCAAATGCACTGTAGCTTGCAAATGCACTGATTAAAAAGGCTTATTGTCTCAAAGAAAGTATATTTACATGCTTAAAAATAACTTATTCAACTCTATTATGTTGCTGAAAACCATTCCAGAGTTAACATAGTTGTGAAATAACTAAAACACATTTTTCCCTGCCAGTCTTTTGTCACATGTACATTTACTTAAAAGGTTAGATTATACGAAAGCATATGCATACTGTTTGATTGGACATTAAGAGAAAAATAGTTTACATGGAATTGAATACTTTAAAGTTAACACATAAAGAGAGAATTTGATAGTATTTAATTATATCTCAATAAAGCTGTTAAAAAAGTGGCTTAATCAGTCATCTAGTCTTGTGGCTCTTAACTGTAGTGTAATGGGATCAGAGGCAAGAATTAGTGGAATGAGGCTAACCAATCAAAAACTGGGCTACTTTCCTAGCCTATTTTATCTGGCCCTTAGTACCAGAGAGAGGGAGAGACGGAGAGGGAGAGGGAGAAGGAGAGGGAGAGGGAGAGGGAGAGGGAGGGAGAGGGAGAGAGAGGGAGAGAGGGGGGGGGGGAGAGAGAGAGAGAGAGAGAGAGAGAGAGAGAGAGAGAGAGAGAGAGAGAGAGAAATAGAGAGAGAATATGGGAGGAAGCACTAGGGCAAAAGGTCAAAAAGAACCAAATGCCATAGTTAAAACATTCTCTTTCAAGAATTCCTAACTTACAGCAGACTTTTCTGTCAGACACTAATGAAAGGAAACATGATAGTCCTCTTTCTTCATCCATAAACCAGCCATTTCCAAGACAGTAGTGAGTGCACAGAAGCCTCATTTAAAAGACTTATTTTCAAGGCCCGCAATGACTTTCAGGTATAGATTACATGAATGAAAACTGAAGGCTGGTTCTAGAATCAAGAATTTAAAAATGATTAAGATCTTGCTTTATGTAATAGGAACAATTTTGATAGAAAAGAGTTCAAAAAAGACAACACATAGACGATGATAAACATAAAATGCTGGTACACATTTATCCTTTTATTGCTAAACATCAAATGCCGGCGATTACGATATCTTCAAGTTAAAGCTTAAGAATGAATTACAGGACAGTCAGAAGATTTATAGAAAAAAACACCTGTGCACCATTAGTATGTGAACATTCAATAAATACCATAGGACAAAGTGATGACTGAGAGCCACAATATCTATGAAGCACATGTTTACAATTTGCTGTTAGAACAGACAATGACCTGTAAGAACGATTATCAAAAAGTCAAGTTTAACGGCATGTCTTTTCAAACTGAGATGCTGAAAAGAATATATACATTCTTTACAGATTGTAGGTGATTTAAAAAAAAAAACCTCTCAAAAATGTAAACAATGCAGAGTAGGAACACTGAGAATAAAGTTTTACTGTTGAACAAAGTAACAACACAGAAAGAACACTTTCTCCAATTCTCAAAATAATCCATTTTTCTAATCACTCTACAGAAACCATAGTGGATTCTTTCCATAAAGATGATAATATGCCAGGGACACAAAGACCTTCCAAGTTATTTTTTTATGTGAACATATATTTACAGTAAATATTCAATAATACTTTTTACAGCTTACTTAAATAGAAACATGCTTTTTCTAATCCATAAATAACACTAATCATTATCCATTCAACTGCATTTATTAAGTACTTATGTCTCATGCACTGTGCCAGGGATGCAAAGATGAATATGATATGGTCCTTGCTGTAGAAGTGCCCACAACCAAGCTAAAGAAGAAAACACATAACATTTTCTTTCTTACATATTGAAGCCAGTTTTACACAAATGGTACTGATCTGCTCTTTCCTAGTAAAGTGGTTCCCAAATCCTGATCCTATGGGTCAACAGATCAAAATGTTTAGCAGCTGAAATAAAATGAGATTTGCGTTTTGTTTTTTCACTCAGAAAAATAAATTAATGAATAAGATTTCCTCTATTAAAACTTTTTCTCGGTTTTTAAAAAAACTGACTTACACATATACAACCTTTTCATTAGTAAATTGCTTAGTTCATGCAATCAAATTAATTATATAAGTATTTCATGGCATTCTCCAAGCTCTACTACTTGAACAGGTCCGAGCATTACTATGCTAATATACTCTGATCCCAAATGACTGTCTACCTAACATAGAACAAATGCTGTATTTTCTGGAATAAACCAATAATTCATGTGGTTTTAGTACTGTTATTAACTGATGACCCAAGTCATTAATAAAATGTTAAAATTATATTCAATGTCTAATTTCTGTTAAGGCAAATTTGTAATACAATCTAAAAAGTTTCTTAAAAATGATTAAAAAGTTTTAGTGCTTACAGAGCAACTCAATAATCTAAAAAAGGTAACCCCATAGAATACATCACCTCAGTAAAGAAGTTGGATACCTGGCTATTAATAAGTTATTGCCCTTAATCACTTCTGAGTATACGAGAGAAGCACGTATTTTTCATCAAAGAAACAGCAAGCTCATATACTTCTAGGACCAACAGCTTCACACTGGCCTACTGACTTCCCAAATTTCCCAGGGCTGGATCTCCAGTCCAAAAGACCTCGAACCAGGCGTGGCTCTTCTGGGCTCAAGAGTCAGTTCCCAAGTTCTGGCAAATCCACGTTTGTACTCATGTAGAGACATTCTCACTGTACTACCAAGTCTTCTGTGGACCCAGAGAGGTAGCTTAGGGGAGAGACGGAAAGCAAGGACTAGGTACTTAATAACCTGACACAGAGAAACATGGGAGCCGCTGGTGAGGACAGAGTATGGCTCAGAGTTTAAGGTCATTGCTTCTTGGAGACAGGAACCCAGGAGCTAGGCCCCAGATGGCCTCAGCAGCACAAGAGAAAATGTTTACCCTGGAAGAGTTCCAAGCTTCAAAGCTTTATAGAGAATGGGAAGCAGGACTGCTGAAGATCCTCTGGGGTGTCTCGTGATCTGTCAGGAGACCTGGCCTAGTTCTGAGGTTCAACCCTAACTGCCTCCCTCAGCTCACATACTGCTGGTGTGAGATGCTTCCTGCAGCTCACTGTGGATGTCAAAGCTATTGCTGCTTTATGAGGGGGCAGAGATACCTTATCAAAGATGCAACTTTTGTGGGGCAAAACATGTCTCATGATATCATAGGCCCTACTTCCTATTTTGTTCATTTATTTAGTATCATTTGACAAAGATTTTTCCCTTTCACGTCAGCAGATTCTTCTGCAGAATTTTACTAATTGTAATCAGACCTCAGCTTTCAGAGCATAAAATAATACACCATTAAATTTTAAAACACTTTTCAAACAAGACAAAGGACAAGAGATATAGGCCAAGACAATGGTCATCTTTCCACTTGGCCAAAGTCTGGTCTCCTTCAAATTTTGATTAATGATGCTTTTGTAAGAAGTTTTTCCCAATTAATTCCACCCAGTTCTGTTCTCCTTTATACTATTTCAACACAATATGTAATCACATGAAATGGTATCACATGAATTTGCACTTGCTTAGATATTCCACAAGCATCTGGCTACATTCAGTCCTAAATTAGAATATAGTCAGGGACTATGCCTTTCATTTATTCGGCTTATCTTTTACCACAGAGTTTGGGTACTCTGGATATGGGAGGAGCTCAGGGTTGTTGGCTAAGATGTAATTTAAGGAAACACTTTATATTTCATACCAAATAAGAATTTCAATGGCAATGGATAGTACCACATAGCTGTATACTGTAACTCAGGGATTCTGTCAGATGAGTGCAAACATTACCGTGCTGTAACCATCCAGAGTCCCAGGGTCACATTGGCAGCCAAAAGTACACTGCCACCCAGCAAGATGAAAAACCCTATTAGATCTTTGACATCATTGTCTCCAATCACTGAGGTAAGGGTGGCATCTAGGAAAGAGTTTAGAATCCATTGTCCATCCAAAGCAAAGCAGGGTACTGCATTAACAATAGCCAGAGCTCCTGAGAGGGAAATCAGGTACCTGGGTTAAAATCAGTTAAGGAACCAACTGTGAGAAGTCTGAGTAGAAACCACATTTCTATGAGTCAGAAGATATTTTACTGTGACTGAATTTGAGATTACACTTGACTTCTCTACTTTCTTTAAATCTCTGCCATTCCTTCTTAGACCTGTACTACTTAAAACAAATGAGTTTATATTATTTCAAAGTTCAAAAACCTTGACTAGAAAAATAAAGGCCAACTACTTATAAACTAAGCCAATCTATAATGAACTCGTAGGAAGACTAAGTCTTTCTAAGCCTTTAATGATACAACAGGGAAAGGAATGTGGAAGGAATAAGAAATAAGGGGAAAATTACTCTTTGGGCCTTACAAAGCATTACTTTATATTAGGAAACAAAGATTTTGGTTCTTGAAACCTACTTTATTTTACTACCATCTATAAGGTTATAGCATAAGTCTCTTGGTGACAAAGCTGCAGAGTCTATAAAGTACAATCTTTTTTTTTTTTTTTTTGAGATGGATTCTAGCTCTGTCGCCCAGGCTGTAGTGCAGTGGTGCAATCTCAGCTCACTGCAACCTCCACCTCCTGGGTTCAAGCGATTCTCCTGTCTCAACCTCCCAAGTAGCTGGGACTACAGGTGCATACCAAGACGCCCGGATAATTTTTCTGTTTTTAGTAGAGATGGGGTTTTGCCATATTGGTCAGGCTGGTCTGGAACTCTTGACCTCAGGTGATCCACCTGCCTTGGCCTCCCAAAGTGCTAGGATTACAGGTATGAGCCACTGCACCTGGCCACAATCTTAATTATACACATTTAAAAAAAATAACTGCCCACTTGTTTTCCATTTTTTAAAAAAATTTAAATAATTGAGGAAAGACATTAAAAAATTTAAAAGCGACAAAATTAAAGAACCCTCCCATAACTTTCCAGTAATTCAATTCTGCATAACAATTAATATGAAAAAATTCATCTTTTATGTGCAATAATAATATGCTAAAGACCACATGAGATTTGGCCCTCTGAATTGCTATCTTAGTAGTCGAAACCAGCTTGATCTTTCTTGTGCATTCCTCCCTGGGATTTACATAATTCCTGGTTATGCAATTACATCCTCTATTTGGTCAGAACTAACAGGCTCAGATGGGGCAGAATTCATCACCTCAGTAGTAACTGAAGCTTCCATCCTTTATAAACTTACTAAAACGTTTTAGACCTGTAAATTCATTTCTCAATTTGTATTCTGGGTTCTTTCCCTTCTACATCTAAACCTTTCTCACTCTGATTAATCTTTCTCTGACTTCTTCCCTCCTGGGTACAATCTGATCTTTTTCAACTTTCAAGACTCTTGTTCAGTTATTAGCAATTAAGTGATACTTGTGAGGTCTATACTTGTAATGCTCTATTCAAGGTAAAATTG
Source organism: Papio anubis (assembly GCF_008728515.1). NCBI lineage: Eukaryota > Metazoa > Chordata > Mammalia > Primates > Cercopithecidae > Papio > Papio anubis. Next base: position 123,577,864 of record NC_044996.1, read on the forward strand.
ATGAAGATCCAAGTAACACACTTTTAAAACATGTTTCACACCAGAAAGGATACTTGACAAATGTCTCCACAATCACTGGCAGATCTATGCTTAGAAAGTTAAAACGTGGGATAAAACTGGTGATGCTCACTGAAAAAGAAAAATAAGGAATAATAAATATTATTCATACCAGAGAAGCAACAGCATTATGAATTCTACCATATGGTTAAAAATTGGGCTAGCAGATTAAATTGATTGAGAAAGCCCTTCCTAAACATATGCAGGCTATGTACCTCACATATAAAAGCAGTCAATACTTCCAGAATATCTAATAAAAACAGCAGAATGAAAAAACATGTCCCAATGTGTACTTATATTTTGAGGCGAGAGTAAGAAATTTACATTAAGAGTCCTTACCCTTTCAAAGTGGTATAACCTTAAAATTATGTTTACTCCTACTATTATGCTACTTAACCTCTTTCAGGTCTCTTTTTTCTTCATGGCTAAACCAAGGATTAAGATGAGGGGATTTAAAGTCTCATCTACTCTGTGGATTCCATAATCCCGTTTTTGTTCAAAACATTTTAAAACTATCCTGTAATTAGTCAGAACTCATAGTACACATTTCTGAATTACCCCCACTAGGGACATTTATTCATTTATTCATTTATTCAGGTTTTATTTAATAGTTGCAGTCTAGAGTCATTTAGTGTCAAACTGATAAGAAAAAGGACCTCAGTTGTATCTCAGGATATGACTGTGGAGCAATGAGAGAGTCTTTTAAAGAGTGACATAGGCCAGGCGCGGTGTCTCACGCCTGTAATCCCAGCACTTTGGGAGACCAAGACGGGCAGATCACCTGAGGTCAGGAGTTCGAGACCAGCCTGACCAATATGGTGAAACTCTGTCTCTACCAAAAATACCAAACATTAGCTGGGCATGGTGGTGGGCACCTGTAATCCCAGCTACTCTGGAGGCTGAGGCAGGAGAATTGCTTGAACCCAGGAGGCAGAGGCTGCAGTGAGCCGAGATTGCGCCATTGCACTCCAGGCTGGGCAACAAGAGCAAAACTCCGTCTAAAAAAAAAAAAAAAGTGACATAAAACCCACATATCCATTAACTATGAATGAATAAAGAAAATGTGGTCTATCCATACCAAGGAATATAATTTGGTCTTAAAAAGCATGAAGTACTAATTCACGCCACAATACAGATAAACCTTGAAAACATTAAGCTACATCAAAGAAGCTAGTCATAAAATATTCCATTTATATGAAATGACCAGAACAGGCAAATTTATAGAAACAGAAAGTAGATTAGAGATTGCCAAGGGCTGGGGGTGTTGGAGAGATACAGGGAGTGAGTACTTAATGGGTATGGAGTTTCTTTTTGTGGTGATGAAGATATTCTGCAGCTAGCTTGTGGTGATGGTTGCACAACTCAATATATTAAAAACCAGTGGGCTGGGCACAGTGCCTCATGCCTGTAATCCCAGCACTTTTAGAGACTGAGGAGGGAGAATTGCTTGAGCACAGGAGTTTGAGACCAGCCTGGATAACATAGTGAGACTCCATCTCTACAAAACCCAAAAAATTAGCCCAGCATGGTGGCACACATCTGTAGTCCCAGCTACTTGGGAGGCTAAGGTGAGAGGATCACTTGAGTCCTGGGTATGGAGGTTTCAGTGAGCCAAGATTGAGCCACTGCATTCCAGTCTGGGCGACAGAGTAAGAATCTGTCTCAAAACAAAACAAAAACAAACAAACAAAACCCCACCGAATTGTAAACTTTAATGGGTAAACTGCATGGTAAACTATTTAAAAAATCTTCTACAACAAAACGAGTTAGACTATGTGATCTTTAGCCATAAATAACTTAGTCCAATGATGCTGCCACTGCTAAAATGATTATGCTGGACCAGTTTTGAAAGTATAGTCATATGAAAGTCATGTGTCACACACAAATTATAGTTACATCCTCATGCATCTTGGCATTCTCTAGGGTATGTTGCTCTTGCCACTGTTTTGGGGAGCTTGGATAAATTTAATAAACTCTCAGAGGACATCTGAGAGATCACGTATTTCACCTGGGCATAAATGGTAGGGAAGGGAAAATGTGTCACTCTGCATAGGCAGGCATGGATTCAGCTCCATCTTATTTTATAAATTCAGATTAACTTCCTACTGCATAATTTTCACTTAATGCTTAAGAACAAGTTAACAAGACTTTGATAAATGGTCAAATTTATAATAAATGTATTAATTCAAGGATTTGTAGTGAGTTTCTACTACTGAAACTATATGTGATCTTAATGGTTTTCTAAGTGTCTACCACAAAAATACTCACCTGTGTAGTGAAGATGCAGAGGATGTCCTACATATAACATATCAATTTGAGGTGGGTGTTTTACTTTTATTAAGCGAGTGTGAGTTTCCAAAGAAGGTATTATACAGAAACTTGAACTTGAGCTTTTTTTACAATCTTTATTGGTTCTGCAAACTTGGGTCGCTTCAACTGCTTTCCGGGCAGGAAGACATGTATGCTATAAATAAAATATTAATCAGTCAATATTAAAAATGATTTATTAAGAAAAACCTAAGTTACATTCCTTCAACATTTTTCATGCCACGTAGCATATCAGGAATGAGGTTCATATAAAAGAAATGCCATTTATGTGCACCTACTATAAAATAGATTCAAGTACCCCATTTGGGTCAAATAAGATATTATCACTATAAATTTTTAAAGATTTTCAGATGAAATGTGACATGTGAAATGCAGAGATTTTAATAAAATGATGCAAATAGAGCAAAAGAGAGAAGTTTCCATAGATTCCATTTTAGCTCTACATGCTTATTTTGTAGTAATTATATCAGACAAGCAAGACTGCTTCAGGGACAACTTACCAAACGCTTATTAAAATTATTTCTGTAGGAAAAGCACACATCTGTGAGGCTGTGATTGTTACAGCATTCAGTTGAACCATCTAGCCGTTTGTATGCTAAAGAGAAATACACTGTTTATTAGAGTCTGTTATATAAAAACACATTTGTGACAAAAAGAATAAGTAAAATGGCATATTTTTACTTTGTTTAGAAGCAACTGTATAATTCAGAGTTCAACTTGAGGGCTACTTGCTGCAGTTTGATTTTACATTACCAAAAGAGATCCATTCAATTTTAAATCAAGAAGCAGCAGTTACCCTAGGTTAGTTGTCCTCATATAAACTGACCTACCCATAAAGCCGGAGTTGCAGTACCTCAGTAAGTTTCACAATAATAAGTCCGGCTGGTCAAGCACAAACATTTAATGAACTACTATTATGTGCCTGAATGCCAATGATCCAACATTACTTTGGAACCCCTGCACTGTGGTGCTGGTAAACAGAGGTGGCCAGAGGATGCCTAAGACATCCCCATTATATCCAAATACCTATTCTACCCCAGGCTTACTTTGGGGCTCCCCCTAGAGAACCAGGGATGCCCAATTTGACCCACAGATGTGCACATACCTGCCTGTACACCAGTAATCCAGTTACCATTTTTGGAAGACAACAGCAATGGGGCAACTGTTATTCCATTTATCTATCTGTCTGTCTGTCTGTCTGTCTGTCTATCTATCTATCTATCTATCTATCTATCTATCTATCTATCCTATCTATCTATCTATTTAGAGTCTCGCTCTGTCACCCAGGTTGGAGTGCAGTGGCATGATCTCTGCTCACTGAAACCTCCACCTCCCGGGCTCAAGCAATTCTCCTGCCTCAGCCTCCTGAGTAGCTGGGATTACAGGCATGTGCCACCATGCCCAGTGAATTTTTTTGTACTTTTAGTAGAAATGGGGTTTCACCATGTTGGCCAGGCTGGTCTTGAACTGCTGGCTTCAAGTGATCCACCCACCTCGGCTTCCCAAAGTGCTGGGATTATAGGCATGAGACACTGTGCTGGCCTGTTCTGTTTTCTTATCATAACTGAATGGGTATTTAATTTTGAGTGAGTAGTATTTAAAATATTAAAGCAGACTGTGAGCATCTAATGGCACAGACAAATCCTAGCCTATAATCATTTGTCAGCCCTAATGGTAAAGTATAAGGTAAAAAGTTGTTCAGGAATTCTTTAGAAAAATCAATCCAAGCTAAAACCCTCAGTGTTCTCTTTGACCAGATTGCCAAGTCCCATGGATTTTTACCTCCTCCTCATTTTTCTCCTTATCTATTCCCACTTGAGTACAGACTAATTCCCTCTCACTTTTAAACTACCTTATCCCATATGATTCTCTTCCTAAACTGAATTACTGGCAGTTCCTTGACCACCTTCTGTTCTATGGTGCTGAGGTCCATGTCCATCTTGGCCTCCTAAAAGTAAACTCACTGTTGACGGCCAGTTCAAGGACTGATGCTGTGAAACCTGCCTTCATGTTCTTAGTCAAGACTGTTATCATTTCCCAGTATTGCCTGTCATTACTTAAATTTAAACTTGTACTGTAATAATGTGGGTATGGTCTGTTTTTATGACTAAACTGTGAGCTTCCTGAGGGAAAGGTTTCTCGGTGTCTTATATAAGGTGGATTACTCAATATACACTGAATACATAAATGATGTTCTACGTGATTTGCCTTTGTATCAGTAATGATCTTAAAATGTTTATAGCTGATGCTTAGTTACTAAGTTTTCTTAGAGGACTGGGTACAATACAGAATTGGAAGTCAGGAATTTATTATTGCTATTGATATGGCATGTTTGGTAATATAAATGCTTAAATGGGCCAAGCAGGTACCAAATAAATGAAGTGGATCATATGCAGAAAAAACAGAAAGTGGTGGGGACTGTGATGAACTAGAAAATACATGGCCTGTTCTAGGGGGTTAACAGCCAGGCCACTCAATTTGGGGCCCAGAATTGACAGATCTTCCATTTTGTCCCAATAGAAACCAGAAATCTGGACCTTCATGTGAAGCCTGTTGAAGTTTAAACACTGGCAGCCAATTAAAAATTTAAAAACACTGGGCAAGCCAAAGCAAATACATCTGCTAAGGCTGGATTTGGCCTGGAGGCTGCCACCAATTTGTGATCTCTGGTTTTTTTCTTCCCGTGGCATTTATTCCAAGCAAAACAGAAATCCATGCCTGTGGCCTCCGTAACATGATTAAGTACCTCCTGACATACAATAATTTTCCAATAAAGAGTTAAATATTTTGTTTGCATGTGAGAAGTAAACTTGATATTTCTCTATTGCTATCTTAAAAAGCTATAGGCTTAAACATAATTTTAGAATCTTTTCTACTGGGTCACATAAAGAACAAGTTACTTAACCAATTTCTGTGACTTGATTCTTAATCTATAAGATGAGGGGGTATGACACAGATAATTTTTACATTCATATGTTTTTATCAATTACGAGAGGCCAATACAATTCTACTTTGGAAGTAATATTCAAGATTGCAATAGAATGTCCCCAGGGGAATTTATGGGTTCAATTTAACTCTAGAAGATTAAAATTGTCCTTAAATATCCCCAGTATGGGAGACAATCAGAAATATTTAAGGCCAGAAAAGTTTCATAATGTTATTACAGGGAGAATTCGTATATTTTGAATGTACCCTAAGATGAGCCCTAATAGAGTCATGGAAATAGTCCAGTCTACAAAGAATGGTCTAGACCAGAGGTAACTGTGGAATAAAGCTGGGGAGAAGAGATTTTTTCAATCTCTAGTTCACAGTGCCTACCATTTTCTATATCTCTAACATGAACTGAATAATTTTCTTACCCTAGCTTATCAAATATATAACACATAGCTAGGGCTCCAACACAGGGAAGCAAGCCTATTTATTCTCAGTTCTATTGCTGACTTTATGCCATCACTGCCTAGTAACAAGTAGTTAAACGAAACACACACACACACACACACACACACACACGAGGCTGGGTGTGGTGGCTCACCCAGGTCAGGAGTTTGAAAACAGCCTGGTCAGGAGTTTGAAATCACCTGAGGTCAGGAGTTTGAAAACAGCCTGGCCAACATGGTGAAACCCCGTCTCTACTAAAAAAAAAACAAAAAAATTAGCCGGGCTTGGTGGCATACACCTGTAATCCCAGCTACTCGGGACGCTGAGGCATGAGAATCGCTTGAACCAGGGAGGTAGAGGTTGCTGTGAGCCGAGATTGCGCCACTGCACTCCAGCCTGGGTGACAGAGTGAGACTCCATCTCAAAAAAAAAAAAAAAAAAAAATATATATATATATATGTATACACACACACACACACACACACACACACATATACACACTCTTACTCTTCAATTTAGGATAGCAAACCATAACTTGATGCTCATCATAACAAAAAAGTCTTTTTTCCCCCAAATATTAGAGCAATTTGGGCATAAAAACAATCTGAGTTCTCAAAGTTTGTTGAAAAGATTCCCAGAGTTTTCCTTTTATTATCTTAAACTGGGTCAAGAAGGGTCTTCTCTCACTCCAGTTAAAGATATGTAAGACAGTTTAATATTTCTGTTGCCAGGCAGGTAAGGGCATAAACCCTCACCTCCTTTGAATAGGAATGTAAACTGTTCAGGGTGGATGCCTGAGTCTGGGCTCACAGCTTCACTTTAAGCAGAGTTGCCTTAGCATTCTGTGTCGTGCTTCTTAAAATGTAGTTCAAATGGTGGACTTGCTAAGGACAGCCTTTCTTACTCAAGACAATGCTTTCATCAAAAAGGAATTTAGCTTTATGCATATATGAAATAAGGAGTGCCTCCCTCGAAATAAAGAGTGAAGATGCAAAGTACTTGTTAGGAAAATAGTCCCCCAAAAGAGTCATACTAGTTATTGTCTGTAACTTTCAGTTCTATTTAAATCACTGAGTGGTGTATGGACAGCCAGCAACCCTAAAAGCAGAGGCTTCAATATGAATGGGGGAAGAGTGTATGTTTTTCTTTTCTGACCCAGAGTAAGACCAGAGATCTATTCCAGGTACAAAGGGCTCCAAGCCCTCAGTGTTCTTCTTGGAGTTTCCCCAAAAGGCCGTTTAATCTTCAAAGAGTTTAAATCTAATACTGCATCTGGGAGAGGCGGGGTATGAAATAAGAGGCTAGAGATAATTGGTGGAGATGGTTTACAAGCACTTCCAGGGTGTGATCTTTCCAAGGTGGCTTTATTAATCTGAAGTGGTATAAATTCCTAGAATTTAGTTACGTGTACTGAATTCTACTCTAAATTGAACATGAATAACTTTTGGATCATTGGACACTTTGTATTGGTATATTTGACCATATCTTTCATTCCTACTTACAATGAAGGATAACAAAGTTACCTAGAAACATATAAAAAACCATCAATCCATAGCTTTCTTAAATGTCCATGGCCCCAGGGGCTAAGCCTGCCATCAAAATTAATCTAGTATGTATTTTTTTTTTTTTTAAGGCTAGTCAAGTGATGTAGTGGGAATAGAGAAGGAACAAAGAATTCTGTAACTGGTTGTGATCAATTAATTGTAACCACAACTGCATTTGGACCAGTCCTAGTATATATTTTAAGTGATATTTATAGACATTAATGTTCCTTTAAACTGGCTAAGTATATGTACTCCATTTTCAAAAGCTTAAATAGAGGCACAGATTTATCAGATATAGTAATCATGTAAAATAAACACGTATACTGAGACAAAATAGATATTGAAGAATTACTGCTGGGCTACAACAGCCCAGGGTCTGGAAAAAAAAAAAAAAGAGAATTACTTCTGGATTGATTTTAGTATAGAAAGAGTAATTAGGTATTTAAACAAATGCCTCCAAAATGTAGCACATGATCCACAACAGTGAAATACTCAAACAGTTAATAAGAAGAGAGTTTCTGAGTATTTCAGGGAAAATTTGTATTTACAGTCTGTCTGATAGGAAAAGGATAAAACCCTAAACATCTGAATATGCAGATATCCTAAGTAAAACAATCCTACAGAAGAGAACTTTATTTAACTAGTGTGTCACTTTGGTTTTTGTAATTCAATACACATTACATCAAATTTAGAGAAACCAAAAGAAAATGATAAAGGACTTAAGAAGTGGGAAATAATGGATCATTTCTTTAAAGAAGAACACATTGTGGATTACATAATCAATCTTCTATCATCTTAAAAGCTTTGGAAGATGGTAAGAGGCTCCTGAGAATGGGGAAAATTTATAAATATTTCAACCTTAAAGAATCAGACTGGTCCACTGAACAATCTTAACACCATTAAAACAGAGCACAATAGATACTGGATGCAATATGATGCCATAGGAAGTACCAAGCGCCGCCTATGAAGTGTTTTTGCCAAACAAACAAACAAAAAGGATTCTGAATCTAATCAAGGCCGTGGACCTAATTAACAGTTTATAGAAAATTGGAAGACATCTGAACAAGTTAATGACATCATGAGGACAAGCTATAACCAGAAAAACCCAGAATATAGGAAATTCAACAAAACAAATGACTCAGTTTCTTGAACAAAAAAATAACCTTTCAAAAACAGGTCAAGGGGAATTGTTACAAATTTAAAAAGTCTTAGAAGACATCCTAACTAATTTAAATCAACTATAATGAAAAGAATTAGAAATAATTGAATACCAACTAGATATCAGAAATTACTGTTATTTTGTTAGGAATTACAACAGTATTATGGTCATGTTTAATGAGTCATCATCAGTTAAAGGCAGGCTGAAGGTTATGGATGAAATGATAGGATGCCTGGGATGTACTTTAAAATACTTCCCCTAAAAGTGGACTGCTTAGATGAAAAAATTGGCAAAATGTTAATAATTGCCGAAGTTGGCAGAAAGATACATGTGGGCTCGTTTATACTATTCTCCGTTGTGTCTAAACATTTTTGATAATAAAAAAATTCTTACAAATGGATTATACATGGAAGAGTAAATTTGAAAACTTAAAAAAAAAATCAGTTCTTACTACTTTGCCTGTGTTGCACACAGTACTTTACTAAAACTATTCTTGATTATTAATCATATTTCCCTACACCAATAGATGTGGACAAGTATCAGGATGTTTTTTCACTTAAAGATATAGTCTGTGACCATAATTTCTATTTTCTAACACCTTCAATTTTGTATAAACAATTTTGTGTAAAGAATTGGGAAGCTGATTTTGTACAAAGAATTGGGAAGCTGATTTTGTATAAAAAATTGGGAAGCTGGTTTTTCAGAGCTAAAATAACTCAAAATAAGTTTGGCAGGATCCAAGAAGAAACTTGCTTCAGCTCTGTCATCTGCTGCACAGAGCAACATATCTGACTTCACAGGGTATTTTTGGAAGCCAAGATAACTTCCTTAGGATGCCTGCCACATAAAATACATAACATAACTCTATCCCAGATAGATTCAGACATGCCAACATCCACACAGCTACCACTAGAACTGTTTAAGTATTAAGGGAATTTTTAAGAAGTAAGGGAATTTTTTCTAAATCCCAGATGGGGTTTTTTGTTTGCCAAGTTCCTTTTTATTTCTTTTAATCTTTCCTTATTGCATGTCTGTGTTGGGCTAACAATATATTAATACAGAATGTTTATGCTTTGATTTTTATATATTTAGTTAACTATCATTGTTTATCTGTTCTGACATAAGCTTATGCAAAGTAGAACTGGTTCTTATTATTTATATTCCCTTTTTCAGTTATAAAAGTTTAAAGTACTATAATATATCTACACACTATAAAGATAATATTATATTGGGGGTATTTAATTATTAGAATTAGTTAATTGGTTATGATGGACCTTGAATGCTGATTTTTTTTTTTTTTTTTTGAGACAGAGTCTGTTTCCATGTCCTGATCTTGGCTCACTGCAACCTCCATCTCCTGGGTTCAAGCAATTCTCCTGCCTCAGACTCCCGAGCAGCTGAAATTACAGGAGCCTGTCACCATGCCCTGCTAATTTTTGTATTTTTAATAGAGATGGGGTTTCACCATGTTGGCCAGGCTGGTCGTGAACTCCTGACCTCAGGTGATCCGCCTGCCTCAGCCTCCCAAAGTGCTGAGATTGCAGGCTTGAGCCACTGTGTCTGGCTATGATTTAATACAAGTGTTTTGAAAGCAGAAAATATTAGAGTCCTAAAAGTCAAATATGACATTATGAAAATAATTAAAAGTTCAACAATATATAATAAAGGAAACATACATATTAGCATCCAACTTACCAAGAAAAATGTCTATTAGTTTGAACCTATTTACTTTACTGATTTGCTTTAAACAGATTACAATAGAATAAATCTATAGACATGGTCTAAGGATTAGTGAATGGCAGGTACTGGTGCTTGAAGCATTATATTATATTAAGGAAAATACACACCTCTAACTGGGAAACTTAACTGCTGTAAAGTTGATGCACTTATACAGTAACCAATTTGGGGCTCATAGGCGATGGTATCTAAACATTCATTCCAATCTTGCACATTAGTAACAGGACAATCCTGTAGATGGGTGACAAGGTCTCCCACAAAAAGGCCTCTGGGTCCAATGGCAGGAGAGTCCTTGGGAAGAGGGTAAAACCAAATCAGATAATGCATGAAGACAAGCTATAATTAATCTGAGCAAATAATAAAGACACTGAGTTAATTAAGTAGAATATTTTGAATGCAGAAAATAATCCAGCTTTGAATTCAAGACATAGTCCTAGAAAATTAAAATAAAATCCAACAATTATAGTTACTTTTCCCAAATTCTCCAAGATTTTGAATTTTTCACAACTGAAAAAAAGCCGACTTGCTGACTATTAAGACTAAAATGATAAATTTTTTCCCCAAACTGCCAATTAAAATTTTTTTTGGTGAACGTATCATCAGACTGTCTTGCCTTTCCTATATCCTTAACACGTAAAACAATAAGACACGTCCTTACATATCCCAAATATACAGACAATACCATCAGTACAATGTATATGTAAGCCAACTGCTCATAAACGTAATTTTCCTCTTTCTAATGTCTGAATAGAAGGTTTGATGCCATCATAGCAGTTATTGTCTAAGGGAGTGAAATACAGAGTTGAAGACGTTAACTTAAACTCCTATGAAATGTTGCAGCTGGACAGCCTAGGTTTCATCTTTCTTACTACTTAGGAGGCGTAAAGACATTTGACTCAAAAGCAGATATAAAAATAAACAGTAAAGGTAAATGATGTATTTTACCAATAAACTACAGGTAGAGAATCTTGATACTATCTTCCTAAGTACAGCATCAGGACAAAAACAATTTTCACGAAACTTTAAAAAAACCAATGTGTTTCCCAACATTATTTGCTAGATTTGAAAGGATTACAGTAATTTCTTCAGAAGAAACCGAGCATTTTGTATATGAGATCTTGAATAAAAGTTTCTGATTAGATGCTAGGTATTACATCACAACCTCTGATGAAAGAATGCCCTGAGTAATCCATTATTTACCTCAGCAACTTCAGTGATGAGCACCCCAACTCCAGTGTAGTAAAATGGCAAGAGAATTACTGGGAGGAGAACGAGAGCTAAAATACCCAAGAGTGCAAGGACAAAATTATGCCAGATACCTGGAAAGAGAGGAAAAAAAAGCAATAAGCTCAACCAGGGGCAGGAATGATGTAAGTAGCTGGACCTCACAACACTTGGGCATTCTGATAAATTAATAAAGTGATCAGAAGAAGCAATGAGGCAAAAATATCTACTTATTAGTAGAGCAGACAGATGTCAATTATTAGTTACTTTCATTTCGGATACTGAAATCTAAAACGGGCATTTTTTTTTTTTTTTGAGACGGAGTCTCGCTCTGTCGCCCAGGCTGGAGTGCAGTGGCCGGATCTCAGCTCACTGCAAGCTCCGCCTCCTCGGTTCACGCCATTCTCCTGCCTCAGCCTCCCGAGTAGCTGGGACTACAGAGTAGCTGGGACTACAGGCGCCCGCCACCTCGCCCGGCTAGTTCTTTGTATTTTTTAGTAGAGACGGGGTTTCACCGTGTTAGCCAGGATGGTCTCGATCTCCTGACCTCGTGATCCACCCGTCTCGGCCTCCCAAAGTGCTGGGATTACAGGCTTGAGCCACCACGCCCGGCCAATGGGCATGTTAATACCACACTAGGAAGACCACATGCTAACATGATTTGATACTGATAGAACTAATATCTTCCACTAACTATACCCTCTTTTCAGAAAATGTATATATCACTAATTTAAACATATTTGTGATCTTTGAAAGAAACCTCAAATACATTCAAATAAAAAAAATTCTTGCTAACAGGGGTACAGAAACTCAAATGGTACTTGGAAAAAGGAGGTTAAGAATTAAACTATTATGCAGAATAATATTGGTGGAACAAACTGAGCATGTGTTTTACATCACGTCACAGACTATAAAGCAACAAACCGTAAGAAAACTGTCGGCCAGACGCGGTGGTTCACGCCTGTAATCCCAGCACTTTGGGAGGCCCAGGCGGGCGGATCACGAGGTCAGATCAAGACCAGCTTGGCCAACATGGCGAAACCCCGTGTCTACTAAAAATACAAAAAAATTAGCCAGGCGTGGTGGCGTGCGTCTGTATTCCCAGTTACTCGGGAGGCTGAGGTCGCATAATTGCTTGAACCCGGGAAGCGGAGGCTACAGTGAGCTGAGATCATGCCACTGCGCTCCAGCCTGGGTGACAGAGCGGGATTCCGTCTCAAAAAAAAAAAAAAAAGAAAACTGTCTTTATTTATTTTTTTTTTGTAAACCCTAAAATTGGCCGGGCGCGGTGGCTCACGCCTGTAATCCCAACACTTTGGGAGGCCGAGGCGGGTGGATCACGAGATCAGGAGATCAGGACCATCCTGGCTAACACGGCGAAACCCCGTCTCTACTAAAAAAGTACAAAAAAATTAGCCGGGCGTGTTGGCGGGGGCCTGTAGTTCCAGTTACTCGGGAGGCTGAGGCAGGAGAACGGCGTGAACCCTGGAGGCAGAGCTTGCAGTGAGCCGAGATCGGGCCACTGCACTCCAGCCTGGGCGACAGAGCGAGACTCTATCTCAAAAATAAATAAATAAATAAATAAATAAATAAATAAGTAAATAAATAAATACATAAATAAATAAAACCCCCTAAAATTTAGGTAGTCAAATTCACGAATCTTTTCCATTGTATATTCAACCTTTGCAGCTGTGCAAAGGAAGACTTTCTCACTCCTAACATTATGTAAGTAATCACTCCTTTTGTGGGGAAGGATGGTTTAAACAGTTTTATTTTTACATTTAAATCTCTTACCATTTGGAATTCATTTTTGTGTATGTGTGTGATTTTTATATTTAAATCTTTTACCATTTGTAATTTATTTTTGTGTATGGTGTGACTGATACATATAACTAATTTTATTCAAATGTTTAGCTAATAATTACTGAGCAGTGCATCCTTTCCCTACTAAATTAAATGCAACTTTTAATTTACACTACATTTTCATCTATTCTTTGGCTTGCTTCTGGATTTTCCATTCTTTTCCACTATTCCAGCGACAATAAAGCTGTTGCTGGTAGTAATATTTCGGTATTTAGTAAATAAATACTTTCAATTTGTTTATTTTGGTTATTCTCCCTTTATCCTTTCCAACAAGTTTGAGAATCATTTTGACAACCACCAAATATTATTCAAATTAGGATTTTTTTCTTTCTTTCTTTCTTTTCTTTTTTTTTTTTTTTTGAGACAGAGTCTCACTCTGTTGCCTAGTGGCGAGATCTCAGCTCACTGCAACCTCAGCCTCCTGGGTTCAAGCGATTCGCCTGCCTCAGCCTCCCAAGTAGCTGGGATTACAGGCGCCCACCACCACACCCGGCTAATTTTTTTGTATTTTTAGTAGAGACAGGGTTTCACTATGTTGGCTAGGCTGGTTTTGAACTCCTGACCTCAAGTGATCCGCCCACCTCGGCCTCCCAAAGCTCTAGGATTACAGGTATGAGCCACTATACCTGGCCCACATTAGGATTTATAATGTCACTACAATGACTGCAATAACTAGGGGTAAATCCACACTTTTACATTTCTGACATAGGAACATGACATCTCTGTTTACTGAAATCTTCTACATCTCTCAGTACAGATTTGTAGTTTCTCTATATAGGCACTGCATACTTCTTTAAAAATGTTAGTTTTTAATTTTTTTATATGTCACATTACTTTCTGAATGAGATCTTTTCTTCCTATTACATGATCTATTTCTTTCAGATATACAGGAACACTACATTTATTTTTGTATATTTACTTTCTAATCAACCAGCAAACTGAACTTTCCATTTAGGATGTCTTAGTCTTTATTCTCTTGGATTTTCCATTATTTGCTAATAATAATCATTTATCTCCTCCAACATTCATACCTCATCTTTTCCCTCCTGTTTGATCTTAGAGCAATGACTATAACTTCTAGAACACTTCTGAATAGTTGTGATGGAATGCCTTCTTTTGCTTTCTTCATCATTTTAATAAAAGAATAGCCAAGCAACAGTAGGGCTTAGATGGAATTGAGGACAAATTTTATTCTGGTTTATATACTAAGCAGTGAGACTGGGGCAACAGTAGAAAAATCAGAATATGGGTGACTCAGGGTTTAAAAATATCATGGGGCTGGGCATGGCTCCTGCCTATAATCCCAGCATTTTGGGAAGCCGAGGTGGGCAGATCACTTGAGACCAAGAGTTTGAGACCAGCCTGGGTGACACAGAGATACTCTGTCTCAAAAAAAAAAAAAAAAAAAAATTCATGGTTCAAAGGAGAAGAAAATCTATAGTTGTGATCAAGGCAGCAAGGTACACATAGACTTGAAGCTGGTGATTATTACTAAGCAGGGGCTAAGGATTACCCCAATCAAGCCCTACTTATACTTAGTGTGGTTTGCAAATAATAATAACAATAAAAAAACCAACTACCTTAATTCTCTAAACACACAGAAATGATTTACAGGTCACCAGATGACTGAATAGGTAAAATAACAACTTATTATTCCTTGAATAATCCACAATAGTTATAGCTGAAAGAATGTAAACTATCAATTTGGCAAGGCTTACACTGTGTTCTAAGTTTAAATTCCAGCTTACTCTAATCACAGCATCATTTTTATAGTCACCAGTGTTTTTTACTTTGCCCTCAAATAAACTTACGACTGGTTTATACAAATAAGAACAGGGTTTTCAATATTTAAGAAGGATTTTAAAACATTTAAGTATGGAACCAGAATGGTCAAATTTTACTTCCACTATTTAAAGGAACTTATAGCAACAAAGCATAGATAATTTTTTTTTTTTTTTAAGCAATCTACTCTTCACTTGGGACCAGATAGCAGGTATTGTTTAATCCCTCTTCTAAAAATTCTTTATACCATAATTCAAAATTAAAACACCTTCATTTACAATGTGCTCAGGAAGTATCTCATCTCATCTCTCTTTTTTCCCCACCAAATTTCAGACAGGTGCTCAGGAAATATCTCATCTCATCTCTCTTTTTTCCCCACCAAATTTCAGACAGATGTTCAGTGACTTTTTCTTTTCAAAATCAGTATGCATTTCATTGTTATTTTTTTATTAAAAAAGAAAGAAAGAAAGAAATAGCCCAGTGTGGTAGCTCTAGCTCATGCCTGTAATCCCAGCACTCTGGGAGACCGAGGTGGGTGGATCTCTTGAACCCAGGAGTTCAAGACCAGCCTGGGCAACATGGCAAGACTCGCCTCTCTACAGAAAATACAAAAATTAGCTGGGTGTGGTGGTGTACGCCTGTGGTGTCAGCTACTTGGGAGACTGAGAAGTGGGATGATCACTTGAAACCAGGAGGTCGAGGCTGTAGTGAGCCGTGATTATACCACTGCCCTCCAGCCTGGGTGACAGGGCGATATCATATCTCAGAAAAAAAAAGAAAAAGAAAGAAAGAAAAAAAACCTATTACATATGCAACTTATTTTATTTTTGAGACAGGGTTCTCACTCTGTCATCCAGCTGGAGTGCAGTGGTGCAATCTCGGCTCACTGCAACCTCTGTTCCCCAGGCTCAAGCTGTCCTCCCACCTCAGCCTCCTGAATAGCTGGGACCACAGGCGTGCACCACCATGCTTGGCTAATTTTTTGTATTTTTAGTAGAGATGGAATCTTGCCATGTTGCCCAGGCTGGTCTGAAACTTCTGAGCTCAAGTGACCTGCCCACGTCAGCCTCCCAAAGTGTTGGGATTACAGGCATGAGTCACTGCACCTGGCCTACCTATGCTAAAAAAGTAGCATTATAAAATTAGATTTATTGGGAGGCTGAGGTGGGTGGATCACCTGAGGTCAGGAGTTCGAGACCAGCCTGGCCAATGTGATGAAACCCCATCTCTACTAAAATATAAAAAATCAGCTGGGCGTGGTGGCAGGGCGCCTGTAATCCCAGCTACTTTGGAGGCTGAGGCAGGAGAATCGCTTGAACCCGGGAGGCGGAGGTTGCAGTGAGCCAAGATCGTGCCATTGTACTCCAGCCTGGGCATCAAGAGCAAAACTCCATCTCAAACAAACAAACAAATAAAAACAAAAAATAAAACAAAACAAAAAACTAGATTTAAATGACACTCTGGACTTTTTACATGGAAGTGGGAAGTCATTTTAGAAGCAATGAAGCTATATTCCTAAGTTTAAAACTAATAAAGTAGGCAGAGGGTATACATGTATTTCTCTCTCACTCTAAATACATAATTTCTGTACATCCCTAAACTTTGGGGAACACACAGGTTTCCCATGTTGTCTTCCACTTTGATGGCTGCACCAAGGTGAGCTCACAGCTCAGCAAACATTTAGCAGGGAATAAGATACTAAACTCTTCTTCTTACAGACAATTCCAGATCTTTGAATTTGTCCTGTCTTGAATTCAGGGCAAGATAAGCATCTCCTCCCCACCCCTAACCTTGCCCCCTTGCCTGGGAAAGATGGCAGGACAAAGCTGTTCTGTTATCTACTAGGCTGACAACTCACAACTGAGAATGAGAAGTTACTGGGCTAGGTGATGTTTGGGATAGGAGGACTAGTTAGTTCTATACCATTTAATAAGCTCTGAAAGAGGTGTGTGGATCCAATTATTGGTGGGGATATATAACCTTCTTTAGTCTTAGTTTTGGACATTAAGTGCCAATTTTAAGGAAAAACAAGTCTCAGTACATTTTAACCCTAATATGAAATTAATTTAAAAATGTTCAATTGGCTTTTAAAAAATTACTAAAAAATACATGCTGATTATAAAAATTCCAAACAATAGAGAAGTAATAGTCATCTTTCCCAAATACCATTTCTCAACCACCAGCCCCATGACTCAGAGTAAACATACTGTTATCATTTTCCATTACTCCAGATTTTCTCTGCCCACATCAGCATGTATATGAGTATACATGTGTAATAATTTTAATAATTTATTTAAGAGTACAAAGCAGCAAGTTTTCTAATAACTTTTTCAAGACAGTTTTATAGTTTTTTAAAATTTTTTTAATTTATTAATTAATTTTTTTTTTTTTTTGAGACAGTCTCACTGTCGCCCAGGCTGCAGTGCAACGGCGAGATCTCGGCTCACTGAAACCTCCACCTCCTGGGCTCAAGCAACACTCCTGCCTCAGTGTCCTAAGTAACTGGGACTACAGGCGCGTGCCACCATGCTCGGCTAGCTTTTTAATATGGGTTTTTTTGTTTTTTTTCCCCCTAGAGACAGGGGTTTCACCATTTTGCTTAGGCTGGTCTTGAACTCCTGAGCTCAAGTCATCCTCCCGCCTCCACCTCCCAAAGTGCTGGGATTACAGGCGTGAGCCACCGCGCCCAGCGGGTTTTATATATACGTTTTTTGTTTTTGAGACAGAGTCTCGCTCTGTCGCCCAGGCTGGAGCGCAGTGGCGCAATCTCTGCTCACTGCAAGCTCCGCCTCCCGGGTTCATGCCATTCTCCTGCCTCAGCCTCCCGAGTAGCTGGGACTGCAGGTGCCCGCCACCACGCCCGGCTAATTTTTTTGTATTTTTAGTAGAGACGGGGGGTTTCGCCGTGTTAGCCAGGATGGTCTCCATCTCCTGACCTCGTGATCTGCCCGCCTCGGCCTCCCAAAGTGCTGGGATTACAGGCTTACGTGAGCCACCGCACCAGGCCTATATTTTTTAAACTCTTTTTCCCCTTAGCATCTTATATCCCATCCTATGGCAGATATGGTTATATGAACCCAGTGGTTCCCTGAAGCCTGTTCCTACAAGCTTGCCGGAGCTAACTGTGCACTTCTCCCTAATTCCTCCTTCAGGAAGTGTAGGTTTGCAGCTTGAAACTGACCATGGTGCGAGTATTTACACCACAGAAACCAGCAAATGCTACCATCAGAGCTCCCTACCTCAGCCCTGCAGAGCCAGATGTTAAACATTCACTTAACACGCCACTAGATAATCCCTTACCCCATACCTAGTCTTCCCTTTTCCTATTGCAGTTTTTCTTATGGGGCGGGGTATGGGCACTACTAGCACCAGGATGTGATGGAGACAACCCTGGCCTGTGGGCTGTAATGTAGCTATGATGGAGCTGGATTTAGGTCCACGACACAAGCTGCCTGCTGGGAATAGCAGAGCTAACAAGACAGAACCTGTGTCCCCAAATCACAGAGTTACCCGATCTACACTGAACTACTTATATTTGGAATGTTTTGAGAGTTTATGCCATTTATTTTTAGTTATTAGAGCAGAGAAATACCTAGCTAACACATGTTCCAAGTCATGTATTCACATTGTAAAATGCTCCTTTTTAAATTTTTAAAGTGTTATAAATTGTTAAATTCCAGAAATAGCCAGACAAAGTATGGTCTAGGACTTATTGGGTAAATAATCTTTTCTATTATATACAGACATATCATTTAAAACACCAATGGTATCAAATTATTATACTATATTTTGCTTTTTCGTGTGTCTTTAAAAAAAAACAAAAAAAAGACAGTCTCGCTCTATTGCCCCAGTTGGAGTGCAGTGCTATGATCACAGCTCATGGCAGCCTTGAACTCCTGAAGCGATCCTTCCACCTCAGCCTCCTAAAATTTGGGATTACAGGTGTGAGCCATCACAACCTATTTGCTTTTTAATTTATATATTTTTGACATTTTCCCATATCTGTTTATACATATCAATCCCATTATATCTGCTACAGAGTAATCCATTTTATGAACATATCAATTTATTTATAAGGTTTCCTACTATTAATCACTTAGGGTGTTTTAACCTTTTCATATAATACTGAAATATACAGCTTTGTTTATAATGTTAGGCGTCCAGTTAAGTATGCATCTACAAGGGTATGAAAAATTACCTAGAAATGGAAATGTTGGGTCAAAAAATATGAACAGTAAAGTTGACCTCCAATGAGTTTCCATTATTGCATTAATTTATACTCTCATAATTGACATTTTTCCACTCTCTGAATGAGACTGGATGCTATCATAATTTTACTCTTTGCCAGTCTTCTGGGTGAAAAATTAAAGCCCATTTTCTTGACAGCTACTTATTTCTATTCATTGCCATTTTTTGACTGAGTTGTCTTATTAATTTACTGATTCATATATGCTATTATTTATAATCTATACATTGAGGAATTTGGTCCTTTGTAACAGGTATTATAATTTTATCCTCCCAGTTTGTTGTTTGGTGTGGTTTGTCATTTTGCCTGTAGAGATACTTTAAATTTTTGTGTGATCAAATAGTTTCTTGTACTAAGGCTTTTCCACTTCAAGATTATAAAAGATATTCACATGTGTTTTCTTGTACTGCTTTCATAGCTTCCTTAACAAAATTAAAATGAAACAAAACAAAAAAACCTAATCCTTTGATGCGCAGGAATTTACTCTGGGGAAACTAATTCAGGATACCACTATGAATTCCCCAACCCCAGCCCAGTTGCTAGTCACAGAAACCAGACATGAACAAATGAATAAAAGCCGGGACACTCAGCAGCACTGATTCCTTGACTATCTGCCTAGTCTCTTATCTCGTCAGCTAGTACCATATCACCCCTCTGATTCTGGATTTACCCATGCTGGTTAAATGGCAATGAGGGTGGTGGAGCATACACATTTCCTTCATCTAAACAACCTCTTGTCCATTAATGATTTGTTTATAAGTACTGCAAAACTCTGGAATCTTTGTTATAAACTCTTACTTTTTCTACAGCAGGATTTCTTAACAGGGACACTATTGGCATTTATTTTATTTTTTTTGAGGCAGAGTCTCACTCTGTCACCCAGGCTGGAGTGCAGTGGCATTCTCTCAACTCACTGTAACCTCCGCCTCCTGGGTTCAAGCGATTTTCCTGCCTCAGCCTCCCAAGTAGCTGGAATTACAGGGGTAATGCCAGCACCTCTGGCTAATTTTTGTATTTTTAGTAGCTGGGGAGTGGTTTCACCATGTTGGACAGGCTGGTCTTGAACTCCTGACCTTAAGTGATCCACCCGCCTCAGCCTCACAAAGTGCTGGGATTACAGGCAGGAGCCCCATGCCCGCCCCCCCGCCACCCCCTTTTTTTTTTGAGACAAGGTCTTACTCTGTCACCCAGGCTGGAGTGCAGTGGCCCAATCACAGCTCACCACAGCCTCAACTTCCCCAGCTCCAGTGATCCTACCATCTCAGCCTCCTGAGTAGCTAGGACCACAGGTGTGCACCCCACACTCAGCTAATTTTTGTATTTTTGGTAGGGACCGGATTTTGCCATGTTGCCCAGGCTGATGTTCAACTCCTGAGCTCAAGCGATCCACCCACCTCGGCCTCCCAAAGTGTTGAGATTATAGGTGTAAGCCCTTGGTACCCAGCACTATTGGCATTTTGGCCAAATAATTATTTGTTTTGTGGGGCTGTCTGTGCATTGTAGGATGTTTAGTGGCATTCCTGATCTCCCTCCACCCACCAGATGCCAGTAGCACCCTCCCCCTTTCCTTTAGTTCTAGCTTCTATATTGATACAAGCAAACTACTTTCTTCCTTCTTTAGAAGAGGTATTTTATTTTGCTTTTTCTATTACACAAGATGTACTTCTTAAGTGTTAAAGTCAACATATACACAATATATTCTACAACTGAGCACTACTTTAACTGAACAGGCAAAGAAATTACACTAAACAACAGCATCTGGTAGTATTTTGGGGAAAATAAAATGACTAAAATAGGTTTAAACTAGTACTGTTAATCACCTAATATCAATACTACATAACCTAATACAGCTAAAATGCAAGATGTGTTAACATCCAAGAATACAACCAAAATTAAAACAAATAGCACCGATATAACTTTTTTAAAGCAGGAAAATACTTCGCGTATGCATATAATTGTTCACTCTTCTAAAGTAAATCTTTCCCAGTTATCAACCTCCAGAAAAACCATACATAGACTTATGCATATTCCTAAAAGTATAAACATGAACATTTTGAATTTTTTTACAATTTTTTAAAAAACATTATAAACAATAAATGAACATCCTATTTCTAAGAATGTGAAAAGTCCCATTTTAAACACAGTTTGTAAGAACCGTCTCTTGATGTGAAGTCTATAGCTAATTTTTGTATTTTTAGTAGCTGGGGGGTGGTTTCACCATGTTGGACAGGCTGGTCTTAAACTCCTGACCTTAAGTGATCCACCTGCCTCAGTCTCTCAAAGTGCTGGGATTACAGGCAGGAGCCCCATGCCCAGTCCCCCTGCCACCCCCCGTTTTTTGAGACAAGGTCTTACTCTGTCACCCAGGCTGGAGTGCAGTGGCTCGATCACGGCTCACCGCAGCCTCAACTACTCCAGCTCCAGTGATCCTCCCATCTCAGTCTCCTGAGTAGCTAGGACCACAGGTGTGTGCCCCACACTCAGCTAATTTTTGTATTTTTGGTAGAGACCGGGTTTTGCCATGTTGCTCAGGCTGATGTTCAACTCCTGAGCTCAAGCGATCCACCCACCTCGGCCTCCCAAAGTGTTGAGATTACGGTGTGAGCCCCTGCACCAGACACTATTGGCATTTTGGCCAAACAATTATTTGTTTTGTGGGGCTGTCTGTGCATTGTAGGATGTTTAGTGGCATTCCTGATCTCCCTCCACCCACCAGATGCCAGTAGCACCCTCCCCCTTTCCTTTAGTTCTAGCTTCTGTATTGATATAGGCAAATTACTTTCTTCCTTCTTTAGAAAGAAGTTGCTTTTTCTATTACACAGAATGTACTTCTTAAGTGTTAAAGTCAACATACACACAATATATTCTACAACTGAGCACTGCTTTAACTGAAAAGGCAGAGAAATTACACTAAACAGCATCTGGTAGTATTTTGGGGAAAATAAAATGACTAAAATAGGTTTAAACTAGTACTATTAAATCACCTAATATCAATACTACATAACCTAATACAGCTAAAATGCAAGATGTGTTAACATCCAAGAATACAACCAAAATTAAAACAAATAGCACCGATATAACTTTTTTAAGCAGGAAAATACTTCGCGTATGCATATAATTGTTCACTCTTTTAAAGTAAATCTTTCCCAAAGTTATCAACCTCCAGAAAAACCATACATAGACTTATTAAGCATATTCCTAAAAGTATAAACATGAACATTTTGAATTTTTTACAAGTTTTTAAAAAGCATTTTAAACAATAAATGAACTTCCTATTTCTAAGAATGTGAAAAGTCCCATTTTAAACACAGTTTGTAAGAACCGTCTCTTGATGTGAAGTCTACGAACTTTTCTCCTGTTGGGACCAAACTTTACAAAAACGCTGTTACAGAACAAGCTATGGCATCTTAGCACTATTATCTTACGTCAAGGTTTACTTTTAAAAAAACTTTTAAACTGTACTTCTACTACTCTAACAAAACACGAACCTTAGATGTGTAGGATTCAGTTTTTTAAAACTCTCAGAAACAACATACAAAGCTTTGAGAGGCATATTTATTCCCTACCGCAGTCCTGGAAGATACTTCCCAAGTCTGAGAGGGGTCTTCTCCTTTTCACGGGCTGTTTTTGCTCTTCACATGGGTTAAGATGTGGGTTTTCAGGTTGGTTGACTGAGCGAACTTCCTATTGCAGATATCGAAGGGGCACACGAAGGGCTTATCGCCGGTGTGGATGCGCAAGTGTGTGCGCAAATTGAAATCAAGGGAAAAGCGTTTCCCGCAGCCTTCGAATGTGCACTGGAAGGGCTTCTCGCCGGTGTGAACCAGGTGGTGTCGTTTCAGCTTTGAGCTCTCAATGAAAGCTTTGCCACATTCTGCACATACGTGGACTCTGGGCCCGTGGATGTGGAGATGTTTTCTCATGGCGGCGTAATCCCTGAACATCTTTTCGCAGCCACTATGAGAGCAAGGGACTGTTTTGGGAAGTTCTCCTTTGGACCTTTTGGGCTTCATTTTAGTAAATTCTGCCAGCTGTTTAGGATCTGAGAGATCAACGCCTGGTAATCCCTCAGGAGGAAGTTTCTTCCCTTTCAAGTACTCGGAATAATCAGGGGGGTTTTCAGCCTGGCCTTCGCCCACTGCCCCTTGGTCACTGTTATCGTTAGGGGACCACACAGTCACGGAAAACTCACCCTCGAGCGTTTTGATCTGCACTTGCTTCTGCTCCCACTTCCTCCTGCCCTCGTTGGAGCTGCTGCCCGCCGGCGTGGCCTCAGCGCTGGTGGCACTCTTGCTGCTGGGCGTTTTGCTGGGCTTTTTGCTGCGCTTTTTGCTGCGGCTCTGGGTTGATGTCGATGCCGCCGAGGCTGACAGAGAGGCCAGGGTCAGCTGGAAGTGCTCGTCTTCAGTGCTATCCGGGATGGCCAACTGGTCCTCCAAGTCGTTGCCTAGCAGGTTGTCTGAGCCGTAATAGCCCACCACTTCCTCTTGTGTCTGCACCATGAGCATTTCCTGGTCGTGGTCGCCGTAGCCCGTGTTCATGAAGAGCGGCTGCAGCGCGATCAGAGGAGGATGGTTGTGGCCACCATAGATCCAATTGCCATCGACATCCTCGTACTGGATGCTTTCCATCGGAATGTCCACCATAGGAAGGGGCTCCACATTGATGTCCTGGAGCCCCACAATATCTGCCGGGATCTCCGGGTCTTGTGTAATGTAGAAATCTTCGTTGGAGGCCATGGCTGAGAGTTAGGTTAGCAGCAACAGGAAGACCGTGGGAAAAAGAACGCTGAGGGGAGTGAGGTGGGAGCTGCAGAGAAAGGCGCGAGCTGCAGAGAAAGGCACCCAGTCTGGGGAAGGCGCGAGCCTGAGGAAAGCACGAGCGGCTGAGGCGGAAGGCGCAGGCGCTTCTGGGATACCAGACGCATGCGCCTAGGCAACTGGCGCGTCTGGCGGCCCCAAAAGCACGTGCACGTGCCCACGTGCACGTGCCCACGTACACACGCACATGCCCGCGTACCCACGCACATGCCCACGTACTCACGTGCGCCGCCCTGCAGCCCCGCCCAGGTATTGTTTTTCGAATATTTCGTAAACAGGCTCTTTACTGATTTTTTATGTATTTCATTTCAGTTGATTTTCATGTCTTCCCCTCCTTTCCATCCCATATAACAGTATCTGCCAAAAAAGCCTACTCCTTTTATGCTTTTCTTATTTAATTGCACTAACACGACATTTAATATCAGTAATAGTTGATAGTAAAATTTGTCTTGTCCTTTAATAGGAGTGCTAAGTTTTGTGCTATTATGATGTATGCAGCTATTCCTACTTTTACTAAGGATTTTTTATTTTTGGAGACGGAGTCTCGCTCTGTCGCCCAGGCTGGAGTGCAGTGGCGTGCGATCTTGGCTCACTGCAACCTCCGCCTCCTGGGTTCGAGCGATTCTCCTGTTTCAGTCTCCAGAGTAGCTGGGATTACAGTCGCCCGCCACCACACCCGGCTTTTTTTTTTTTTTTTTTTCCATATTTTTAGTAGAGATGGGGTTTCACCGTGTTAGCCAGAATGGTCTCGGATGTCCTGACCTTGTGATCCACCCGCCTCGGCCTCCCAAAATGCTGGGATTACAGGCGTGAGCCACCGCACCTGGCCAGGATTTTTTAAAGTATTAATGGATGTTGAATTTTGTTAAAGACTGTCTCAATATCTTCTGAGATGAATTTTTTTTCCCTAGTGGCAAATAATATTTATCACATTCAAACAGATTTCAGCCACCAGTGTATTCTTGATAGGTCATGTGTCTGTAGGTTGTTTTGTGCTTCACCAGATGTTCTAATCAGTGTTGTATTTGGCTTTAAGAAAAAAATCTTAGTTTCCTTCTCTATGTGATCTGGAAAGTTTATAGTAAATTTGAATTTAAAAGAAAAGTTTTTCATTCAAGGTATGAAAGAATTCCACATAGTAAAGGGCATTCTTGGCTAGGTGCAATAATCCCACACCTGTAATCCCAGCACTTTGGGAGGCTGAGGCAGGAGGACAGGAGTTCGAGACCATCCTGGCCAACATGACAAAACCCGTCTCTACTAAAAATATAAAAATTAGCTGGGCATGGTGGCTCGTGCCTGTAATCCTAGCTACTCGGGAGGCAGAGGCAGGAGAATTGCTTCAACCTGGGAGGTGGAGGCTGCAGTGAGCCTAGATCACGCCACTGCACTCCAGCCTGGGCAACACAGCAAGACTCCATCTCAAAAGAAAGGGCATTCTTTATCAACTTTCTGAATTTCTCCCATTATAATTATTTGCCTATTTAGATTTTTTTGATTGCCTCTTGGGTTAATTTCAGCTATTTTTATTTTCTTATATTTATATAGGTTTTTGAAATTTTTTGTGGAGATAAGCAAAGAATACTTATAATTGTTTTTATTTTCTCTGTTATCAATTGTCATTCCACAATCTGATTGCTAATTGTCTTTAGGTGCTTTTTCTCATTGTTTGACCTGTTTTTTTTTTTTTTTTAAGAGCTCTTGGATTTAACAGATCTAGTTTTGTTTTTTCTAATTTATTATTTTCTGCCTATATCCTTACTAATTATGTCATCATTTCTTAATTATTTTACAGTTCTTTTCTCACTTAGGTTGAATACTTAACTGATCTATTTCCATTTGTAATTGCATAACTGCCTAAGGCAGTGCATTTTTCTTTTAGCAAAACTTTAAACATTATCTCAGCAAAATGATTTCATCATCATAATTTTTAAATCTACTGAAATCACAGGTTTGAATTAAATTGATCCAAGATGTGATTAAGATAAATTTCTAAATTTCAGGTAGTTTTTACTTAGTTTGCTAGTCTTCTCTTGGGAATTTACTGAGACTTTAAGTCCCATGGGCATTTGAAAAAAAATATTGTCTTCTGTGTTCATGGAATAGAGCTTGACATACCTATTTTTACCTTAGCCTAACTTTTTTATACTTATCTGCCATGTATTAAAAGGTGAGTCTTTTTATTACCTTTCTGTTTCTTCTTATACTTTTCCCATTTTTGTTTTGCTCTGATGGTTTGTTACTTGATACAGTAAGATTCACAAATGTTGTATTTTCATTGTGGCTTATATTCCTTATTATTGTTAAATGGCCCCCAATGTCTGACATAATGCTTTTGGTCCTATTTTCTGTCCCCATTTGCATGTTATGTTCTGCTCATCATTTTACTTTCAATATTTTTGAGTAATTTTTAGACAGATTTATTTTGTACATCACACATTTGAGACATGTTTTAAATACAAACTAAGGGCATCTTTCTTTCAGTAGGTGAGCTTATTTCATTTATGTTTATTGACAAAATAAATGTGTTTTGGTCTTAAATTCATTACCATGGTTTATCTTTTGATATAGGGTCTGTTTTCTTTGGTCTGTGTTTCATGCTTTCACTGTGATAACTCGAAAAGTTTATGTGTGTTTTTAGATCTTGTTTACATTTACAATCTTACTCAAGCCTCTATTTCTTGATTTATCAAGTTCAGGCAGATGTCCTCTCCACTATGAAGTTGAGGAAATTAGTATTTACATTTTCTGTTTTTGTTTTTCCCACCTTCAATTTTTTTTTGTTGTTGTTAGTTTGAGAATTCTAATTCCACACTTGCTTAGCCTCAGTTATTCCATTAAAAGTGATGCAGGGTTGTGATGAATTTGTCTTATGTCAGTTTTACTCAGCTGGAACTGCAGTTCCATCTCCAAGGGATTCTGTTTCTCTGAACTCTGACAGTGCTAGAGTTCACTACCCATCCTTTCATAACCCTTCTTCTCCATTCCTGGATACTTTTGATTTATCTCTTAGTCAATTCTTCATGTTCTCCCTTGATTTGATGCAAATTTCATTCTATTTCAGCTGAGTTGACATTCTTCATAGTTTGTGAGTTCATGTTGTGGACAAAACAAAGTTTTCTTCTGTTTTTAAATTTTTAAAAATTAATTTATGTTGTTTTTAGTTGGTTTTAAGGAAGAAACTGGAATGTAAATTATTTTACTCCTCTACTTTTGAGGGGGTCTTATAAACTGAAGTTATTAACCAAAAGATAACGTATTGTCATTTGTGATATATTTTCCAAAAACCACTTACCATAGAAAATCGAAACTAAAAGCACAGATGAATATTAAAACAAAATTAAGTCTGTTACCTGCACAAAATATCCTTAGCTGCTGGACTGGTGATATAAGTTGCAAATGAGTGGTGAACAGATCAACAAATGCTCCAGGATAAATAATGAAGAGAAAAATCCCAAAGCCATTAAATCGGACTTGTTCCCTAAGAAATCACATAAGAAAAAGGAGTTTACTAATATTATTATATTTATCAAATTAATAGTATACATAATCTTAAAACTTTTCCCTGTAATTTGAATTCTTGCTTAAAAAACAAAAAGTCCCTCTGAACAGCCAAAAAATTATATCTATACTATATATAATCTTAATTTTATAATAATGTACAGATTTGGTTATCTGTGAAATTGAATTTTGTAACATAGGGCATACTGAAATAGACATCACTTCAAAATTTTTAGAAACCAATGTGTTGAGCAAATAATTGAAGTTAGTCACATATATACAGAAATGGCTTTTATGAGAAACTAAATGAAAAACATTTTTATGGTTTACTCTGAACTATTATCAGAGAAGGACACAGGAGACTATATAATTCAAGTAAATTATCTAATAACTTGTATTTGTCTTAGCAATTATAAATAATGGTAGAGATCTATCTAGGTGTATTCCTATCGAGCTAACATTAAGTAAGTATGTTTAAACATGCATAATGCTCAGATTGTCCTTAAGAGAACCAGTTTTTTCAGCAGGTTTTGCTCTCCATATTAAAAAAAAAAAAAGAACCATTTTTTTATCACTTCATTTTCCAAAAATTAATATTTAAGTCTCATAAAACCAACCAGGCCCCCTAGAAAAAAGTATCACCTAAATATATTGTGCTGTTGCTTAATACTAAATATATAAGACAGCTGTACAGTTCATTTTTTTTCTTGGCAGTTGGGATTTAAAAAAAAATTACCCAAGTTATTTTTACAAACATACTGTAAATTGTTAAGCTGTTATTAACGATGTGTCTGTAGGTAAAATCCTAAAGGCTGCAAAGCTAAAAACATGGAAGCAGAGGTGAAGGAGATTTAAAAAGAAAAAGAAACCCAGCAGCCACCACTTTAAGCCACTATTGTGCACACCTGTGTAATAGTATATGCTCTGTCAAGATGAGGATTTATTGCCAATAAATAGACTCTTGTTCATAAACAACTGGAAAGTAATAAGAAGTGATTACACCTTCTCTTCCAAAACAGAGGTTTTTAGCCTTTTCTCTGGTCCACACGCCAAAAGGATAAAACACATTCCTATTAGCATGCTTGCTAATTATGGCAGTAATTAGCAATGGAGGTAGCAGGGGAGTTGTGACGTGGCCCTCTCCCCATCATGATTTTGTATGCGTTATAGGATTCTAAATGCTTAGGTATAGTTACAGTGATACATTTGGGAAGCCAAGACCAAGAACAGAGCGTGATACTCAAAGCTAGTCCCAGGTCTCATCTTTTTTTTTTTTTTTTTTTTTTTTTTTTTTTTTTGTGATGGTTTCCTTTCTTGTCCGCTCTCCCTGGTGTTCACGCCATTCTCCTGCGCTTCAGCCTCCCGAGTAGCTGGGACTACAGGCGCCCGCCACATCGCCCGGCTAGTTTTTTTGTATTTTTTTTAGTAGAGACGGAGTTTCACTGTGTTAGCCAGGATGGTCTCGATCTCCTGACCTCGTGATCCGCCCGTCTCGGCCTCCCAAAGTGCTGGGATTACAGGCTTGTCTTCCACTTGGGTTTCCAGATAGACTATGATATTTGTTAAACTCAGTGCTTTCAGTTTTTTTGCTCTAGCCAGCAGAGGACATAAGCAGAAGCAGGAAATTATTTCAGCTGCTAAGTCAAATAAAGTTCTAAGGTGAGTGGGTTTTGAGTACAGTGGTTATCATTCTGACTCAATGATGAACAGAAAGATTGGCTTTCAGGATTTGGTAAAAAAAATCTTTGAGGCATCATGAGGATAACCACGCTGGCAAAGGCAAAGGATAGAAAGACCCTGATTACAGATATGCCCGTGGCTAACAGAGCATATTCATCAACATATTAATCTTCTCTATAAAAAAAGAAGCTTCCTCAAAGTAACAAATGATGGCTATGCACTAGGAAATAGGCACAGAAAGAAAAATAGTGAAGTATCAAATGTAGCAGATTTTAGTAATAAATCCTCCTAAATGAAAAGCTTTTTTTTGCATGTAGTATGAAGAAAAAGGTAAATATCATTACCTAATAGCTGCTATCCCATGTCCAATTTCATGTACAACACCACTAATGAGAACTGCCGCGAAGAAATAGGTCAGTTGATTGACGGGTAAATTTATACCAGGAACCTGTTCATAGACACAATATGGCAGCAATTATCAGTGGGGGTGCAGGGGAGTCCCACTTGGGCACTAAGATACATGATGTTCATTCTGTATTAAACCTTCAAGCTGAATGTTCTGCAAACTAAAAGTAATATGACAATGGTTCACTTCTCCATTTCTATCATAATAAAAAGCAAAAACACTATTTCATTTTTCGAACTAGCCAGTTTCTCTGGAACAAGCACAAAACCAATCTAAAGAGAATGGGAAACACCAGGTTAAACAGTTCAAACTTTAGCTTCCTGGAGTCTTCACCATGGGAAAGAATGAGGGAGCCCAGCAAAGTGCCAAGGAATGCAGGGTGACAGTGAAGCAGGCAGCAGCTGACCCACCCTCAAAGGCTGGATGCCTGATTTGGGAATGGTTGTTAAAATTCCTAGACCTTCCTCTGAAATGTTATTGCAAGGTTCCAAGTACTTGTGTTGATTAATATAGGAACCCCATATTATTAATCAGCGAGTTTCATTTTAATATCCTCAAGTTATAGGTGAGTTGGTAATGAAAACTGTTCTAATAGGGATCCTGATCAGTGTGGGAGCACCATACCCTTCTATTCCATCAGTTGGGCTACTATGTTGGTCAGAAAAATAGTGTGAAAGATACACAAATACATTAAAATTGAAATTTAATGTCGAAATTAAGGCATTTGGAACATATAGACATGTTACAAACATTTGAAGCAGGAGTTGTCTTACAATCATGTGCTCCTAAAATGTGCAGTTATGTATTATTGCATACACAAGGGAAGATAAGAGCTGCACAGCAATTTTTTTTAGATAGCAAAGATATATTCTCATAAGTAATCACTCCCAAGTTATGTCATCTGTTAAAGAGAGACAATAAATTAGGCTAAGTGGGACACACCAGGCTCAGGAATACCATTTACATACTGAGAATCTATTTCTTACAGTCCAGGAGTTGGAACCTAAAAGGTATCATTCTGGAGGAAATTTCTGCTTTCTTTTATAATTATTATATTAATTATAAAAAATATGTTTAAAGCAGGAAAACTGCAAAATTCAAAGCTAAACAGAAGCCTAAAATTCTGCTCCCCAAACATACATACACATACAAAACCATTCTGAATCATTCTGATGTGTGTCCTTCTAGTCTTTTCCTGTACACATATATTTAAAAACTATACTTTTATTATAAATCTGGTTTTGAAATTTGCCCCTTCATTTAACAGTATCACAGACATCTTCCCATGAGTCTTTTCTATTTCTTTTTTTTTTTTTTTTTTTTTTTTTTTTTTTTGAGACGGAGTCTTGCTCTATCACCCAGGCCGGAGTGCAGTGGCCGGATCTCAGCTCACTGCAAGCTCCTCCTCTCGGGTTCACGCCATTCTCCTGCCTCAGCCTCCCGAGTAGCTGGGACTACAGGCACCCGCCACTTCGCCCGGCTAGTTTTTTGTATTTTTTAGTAGAGACGGGGTTTCACCGTGTTAGCCAGGATGGTCTCGATCTCCTGACCTCGTGATCCGCCCGTCTCGGCCTCCCAAAGTTCTGGGATTACAGGCTTGAGCCACCGCGCCCGGCCGAGTCTTTTCTATTTCAATATGATTTTTAATAGCTACACTGTGTTCTATGGAATAAACTGTTGGGCATTTAATTGTTTTAAAAGTTTCTGCTCTTATAAATAATGTGATGAAGATATTCGGATACACACACCTAAATATTTTGGAGGAAGAAATTCTTAGATGAGCATAGTTGCTAAGGGATTGGGCTCTTGAGACATATTATGGGTTTGAGGTCCTGTCTCTATCTGTGAACTAGCTAAATGACCTCAGGAAAGTTGGCATTATTCCTCCAACATTTCTATTTTCTCATCATTAAAATGGAAATAACCACATTTGCACAAAAGGGTAATTTTGAGGATTAGATGAGCTAATCTTTGTCCAATGTTTAATGTTATGCCTCACAGAGAGGGTAGTAAATGCTATTATTACACAAAATTTAAAAGATTTTGATACATATCATCAAATTGTACTCTAAAAGCAGACCCTTCCATAACGTTGGGCAAGCTCATTTTATTCAAATCTGCAATGTGATTTACATTTCTTTGACCATTTGTAAAGCTGAACTTTCTCTGTACTTTTGACTTTTTTTTGGCCTTTCTGTGAGCTGCCTACTGATGACCTGACTTGTTTTCTCCTAAAGTATTCATCTTTTTCTTACTGATCTGTAAGATCACTTCAAATATCAGCATTGGTCCTTTGTAATACATGACATAAATGTATTCCACAGTTTGTTTGCCTTTTAATTTTACTTTGTTTTTAGTTTTCGATATGTAAAATTTAGGTAATCTATTAGTATTCATGGTTCACACCAAGAGTGAACCCTAATGTAAACTATGGGTGGTGATGACATATTCACATCTGTTCATCATTGTAAGGGGGAAACCTCTGTACCTTCTTAATTTTGCTGTGAATCTAAAACTGCTCTAATAAAGTATTTAAAAAATAAAAAATAAAGGTGTTACTGTTATATAAAAAATATTCATGGTTTCTACTATTCGCTCTATGTCTTCCTCATTCTGTGTTCATAAAAATGATAACCTGGCTTTTTTCTTTCAAGGTCTTTTATGGTTTCAAGTTTTAATTTTAATTCAACTGGAATTTATTTTTGTGGACACAGAGAAATCTCATCTAAAAAGCCTCCTTTAGTAACTGAAGATTCAAACAATGCTGCTTGAATCATTTTCTAAATTCCATTAATTCCAAGTGTCCTTTCTCCAGTTATGAAACTAGTTATAATCATTTTTGTTGTTGTTGTTTTATTTTATTTATTTATATATATTTTTTGAGACGGAGTCTCGCTCTGTAGCCCAGGCTGGAGTGCAGTGACGCGATCTCAGCTCACTGCAAGCTCCACCTCCCGGGTTCACGCCATTCTCCTGCTTCAGCCTCCCGAGTAGCTGGGACTACAGGCGCCCGCCACCACGCCCAGCTAATTTTTTTTTGTATTTTTAGTACAGGCGGGGTTTTACTGTGTTAGCCAGGATGGTCTCGATCTCCTGACCTTGTGATCCGCCCACCTTGGCCTCCCAAAGTGCTGGGATTTCGCTCTTGTTGCCCAGGATGGAGTGCAATGGTGCGATCTTGGCTCACTGCAACCTCCACCTCCCAGGTTCAAGCAGTTCTCCTGCCTCAGCCTCCCAAATAGCTGGGACTACAGGCACACGCCACTACACCCAGCTAATTTTGTATTTTTAGTAGAGATGGAGTTTCACCACGTTTCCCAGGCTGGTCTCGAAATCCTGACCTCAGGTGATCCACCCACCTCCGCCTCCCAAAGTGTTGGGACTACAGGTGTGAGCCACCGTGCCCGGCCGAAACTAGTTATAATCATTTTTAATGTGTGCATAATATCTAATTGAATGACAATCCAATAATTTAACCATTCCTCAGATATTTTGGTTGCTTTTAATTCTTCATAATAATAAATGTTAGGCTAAAGAGCTTAATGAATACTATTTTTTCTGTATTTGAGTGTTTCCTTAAGCTAGAGTTCCAGATATGGAGGTAAAGAGTCAAAGGAAATGGATATGTTTATAATGTTCATTATCTGAAATTCTCTTTACTTGGACCCTATTGAGCAACTTTTTTCAAGAACTTCTATGTCCCTTTTTATATACCTGCTCCATTCCCAAGTTGTCAGACATCTTTCCAGTGTTACACTTTTCTCTGACCCTCTCTAAATTTACATACTTAAGATTGTCATACATACCCTCTATATCACAAAATATCCTGGTTACTTTACCTTCATTTCAAATAAATCAGTAAGCTTGGTCCAATAGGATATTTCTTCCTTCTCTTTATTAATATTTCTTCCTTCTCTTTATTATTTTCTGCATGTACTAGTGAGTGAGATAAAGTAAGAATTTGAATGTGTGATAATACCAACAGATGGTAGGTCTTATTTGTTGGCAACAGTACACGATTGCCCATCTGTCTCTGCCATGATTCACACAGGGTATTAGATGTACCGGAATACTGAATACAGAATACTTTCAACAACACAGAGTGCCATGGTTTAGAGAATTAATACTGAACAAGGCTGTCGGGAATTATAGGGTAAACAGAAGGTATGTTACCTAAGCGACAAGAGCTCATGTCAAAGTCAGGATTCATAACATTCTTAAACTTATACATGAATATGCATGGTGGGCTCCAGAGGGCAGCTGACTTCTTAATGGTTCCAAAGCACGGCTCTCCTAATAGAGCTGATATTTTTGTGAGCACTATGAATAAACTGAGTGGCAAAGAGAAGAAATAATTTCTTCCCTAAACAACATTTTGCCATTCTAATTCTAGCAGGCAGATAAGCCAATGATCATATTTTCTCCAACTGGCTTATTTCTCTCTCATCCTCTTTCTTGGTGAACAATAACCAATCATGTAACCTGAGTCATCCTAAACTTTTCCTTCTCCCTCCAGTCTCACATTTAATTCATCACCAAGGTCTGAGAATTCCACTCCAAAAGGTCACTTCAATCTATCCCCTTCATTCTCCTTGCCACTAATTTTAGATCTTTATCACTTCTAAAATAAATTACTGCTCTTAAATGATCTCCACATCTTCAGTCTAATGACTTTGGTCCATTTTGTATAGACTTGCTACCTACAGGTAAAATATAAACTTCATAACCTAGACCCTATCTGTATCTCCCACCTTATTGCCTGCACTATCCTGTTCTCTTGCCTCCAGTCCCACCTATCCTCCCACCATATACCTAGAGGTATAAAACTGTAAGTAAAATTATTTATAGTTCCTTGAAGAATTATCTACCTCTCTTAAAAGTAGAGCATAGGCTGGGCGCAGTGGCTCATGCCTGTAATCCCAGCCCTTTGGAAGGTCAAAGCAGGTGGATCACCTGAGGTCGGGAGTTCAAGACCAGCCTGATCAACATGGAGAAACCCCATCTCTGTTAAAAATACAACATTAGCCGGGCGTGGTGGCGCATGTCTGTAATCCCAGCTACTCGGGAGGCTGAGGCAGGAGAATAGCTCGAACCTGGGAGGTGGAGGTTGTGGTGAGCTGAGATCGTGCCACATTGCACTCCAGCCTGGGCAACAAGAGCAAAACTCCGTTTCAAATAATAATAATAATAATGATAATAATAGAGCATAATGTCCATAGGCTCTAAGATCAGTGATGATGGATCTACTAGTTATGAGTTGTGACCACAGGCAAGTGACTTAACATGTCTGTGCCTCGATTTTCTTATCTGTAAGGCAGGGAATGTTTGCTGAAGAAATAAATAATTTATTCTGAGGCCTCACCTGGTAAATCTTTTTAATGTCTAAGAAAGATCTATGGCCATAGGAGAGATTATTGTTTTCTACAAATGACTTCTAAATCTTCCCAGTGACCCAGCCTAGTAGAGGCCACAAAGAGACAAGGAAAAAAAAAAAAAAAACCAATCTGTTACTAATCCTTAGTCTACTCCATTAATAAGAACACGATTAAAAACAACATCCATGACTCATGGAAATGGGAACTATAAATGTAAAAATGTGAAATAAAAGTGAGCCAATGTAAAGCCCCCTTCCAAACTTTGGAGACATAAAATGATAAGGTATAGGTCTACACATGAGTTTTAAAGGAGTACAACTCAGCACATTATTCTTCATATTAAGAAATCACAGTGACGACTCAGAAAGGTCTTATATCTTTAATTAAACGGATATTATTGGTTAGGCTCTGAAGGCCATGAAAAGCAAAGGGAAACACTTTGCATAGAATTGGAATGCAATTTACTTATACATTATAGAGATCTTACATCAGCATGCTTATTCTTTGAAAGTAACAATCATTTAACATCTTAAAAAGACATTCAGTCACATATCTGTGTAATTGCTGACAGTCTTAACGATGGTTCATTTGTTCTCTATTACCATTAATACTAAGCTACTACCAAATATTTCAACAATTCCTTGCTGTATTCTTATTAATTTTTTTGTGTAAGCAGGTAATTTGAAAATTATTAGACTTTTAATTTATTTCCATATTTATATTATGGATAGGAGTTACACTAGGTCAGAAGTGGTATCTTGCATCTCTATTTCGAGTTATTTAAAGCAAAAAGACGATACTTACCACAACTTGTAACACCTGTTCATTGTGAAGCGAGGAGGAGGAAGAGGAAGATGATGAAGAAGAGGAAGAGGAAGAAGAGGAGGAAGAGGAAGAGGAGGAAGAATAAGAAGAGGGAGAGTCAGCCATCATTTGTGCCAAAGTCTGCATCAGCGTTTTTCCAAGGAGAAAAAATGAGCTAAACATGGCAATTACACCAAACACCATTCCAAAATTGAACCTGTCAAAAGGAAAAAAATCATGTTATTTTACAATTTCTCTCAATTCATGGACTAGCAAACTCACTGACCAGCCACATTTCATAGCTTTAAAATAATGGCTAAAAAATTTCAATAACTCTGCCTCTTTTTCCTACATGAACTTCAAATATTTGACTGAAGCATGAGCTTAGTTTAAGCAGTTTTATAATTTATAATTCTCTGATAACTAAAGAATCTGAATATCATTCCCAATGAAAAAGTTTGTTTCCTCTCATGCACTTGCTCATTTACATAACGTTGTTTTGATCTTGTCCTTATATCGTTATGAAAGCCCTTTTGACATTATAGACATCCATCCTTTTTCATCTACCTCTTCTATTGTCTGCATTGTATTTCAGCTTTACTTTGTGATAAAATGAGCTTAAATATTAACATGGCACAATTTAATAATAGTTTCTTTTTTCTATTGTTTTAATAATTAGAAGCTACCCTTCTATAGTGGAGATAATCTGCCATGTTTTCTAACTTTGATAAGTTGTGTTTTTCAAGGAACTTGTTTACTTCATTAAAACCATCAAATTTATAGGCATAGAATTTTCTTAATAGTCTTACTATGTTCTTTTTTTTTTTTTTTTTTTTGAAACGGTAGTCTTGTTTTTGTCACCCAGGCTGGAGTGGCAAGATCTTGGCTCACTGTAAGCCTCGGCTCCCTGGGTTCATGCTATTCTCCTGCCCCAGCCTCCCCGAGTAGCTGGGACTACAGGCGCTCACTGACTCATACCCTCGCTCATTTTTGTATTTTTAGTAGAGACGGGTTTCACCGTGTTAGCCAGGATGGTCTCTCGGGATCTCCTGACCCGTGGATCCACCCGCCGCCCCCAAAGTGTTGGGATTACAGGCATGGAGCCACCACGCCCGGCAGTCTTACTATGTTCTTAATGTCTATAGAATCTGTAGTAATGTCCTCTTTTCAATTCCGATTTTTCATTTTGAGACAGGGTCTCTGTCACCCAGGCTAGAGTGCAGTGGCATGGTCACAGCTCATTGCAACCTTGACCTCCCAGGGCTCAGGTGATCTTCCCAACTAGCTCCCAAGTAGCTGGGACTACAGACCTAAGCCACCACGCCTGGCTAAGTTTTATATTTTGTAGAGATGGGCCCAACTAGCTCCCAAGTAGCTGGGACTACAGACCCAAGCCACCACGCCTGGCTAAGTTTTATATTTTTTGTAGAGATGGGGTTTCACCATGTTACCCAGGCTGGTCTCGAACTCCTGGGCTGAAGCATGGAATACTGTGCCTGGCCTCAATTCTCATTTTTAATTACTTATGTTTCTTTTTTCTTCATCAGTCATGGTAGGGATTTATCAATTAATATTTTCTATTTATTTATTTATTTAAGACAGGGTCTTGCTCTGTCACACAGGCTGTAGTGCAGTGGTGTGATCTTGGCTCTCTGCCAACCTCTGCCTCCTGAGTTCAAGTAATTCTTGTGCCTTGGCCTCCCGAGTAGCTGGGACCACAGACGTATGCCACCATGCCCAGCAATTTTTGTATTTTTAGTAGAGACAGGGTTTCACCATGTTGGCCAGGCTGGTCTTGAACTCCTGGCCTCAAGCAATCCACCTGCCTTGGCCTTCCAAAGTGCTGGGATTACAGGTGTGAGCCACTGCACCTGGCCCAATTAATATTTTCAAAGAACCAACTTTTGGCTTTGCTGATTTTCTCTATTGTGTATTTTCTATTTCACTGATTTCTGTTCTTATCTTTATTATATCCTTTTTTCCACTTTGTATGCTTTGATCTGCTATTGCATTTTCTGCTAACTCTGATGATCTGATTGTTTACATTTAGCTCTAATCCAT
Source organism: Papio anubis (assembly GCF_008728515.1). Lineage (NCBI taxonomy): Eukaryota > Metazoa > Chordata > Mammalia > Primates > Cercopithecidae > Papio > Papio anubis. The sequence continues at coordinate 123,615,829 of NC_044996.1, forward strand.
TTGGGGCTAAATTTTTAACAAAAAGAAATTTAGACCATGCCACCCCTGACCCTCACATTCGCTCATCTACAGAACCTGCCAGTATCTTGGGTGTCCCAGAGATCATTATAAAGCCCCTAATCATAAATTGCCATAAATGCCTCGATTTTTAATGTATGCAAGCCCCAATGATACGATCCCATAAGGTTATATAAAACCAGAAAGTTTTAATATTGTCAATATTTTAAAACTCAGAAAACTGCAAAGTGATGGAAATAGTTAATTTAACAAGCTGTCTGTAGTGATCACTTAATGATTAACTTAAACCAAACAAAAGAAGATGAAGAATACCATTGATAAAGCATCCTTGCTTTCCGCCGTCCCCAACTGTAAAAGGCACGATTGAAAATAGCAGTTTGCCATCTTATGTGGAAAGGGGAGATGCTCAATCCGTTGTTTTCCAGCCAGTCTTCATAAGAATGTTTAAAATAGACAGATGACTAAGAGAGAAAGAAAAGTTCTTAATCACTCAATTTTGAAGAACAATTTATAATGTGTAAGAAAATAACACAAAGTATTTTCTAGAGGAAATCAAGATGCTGACTGCCCAAATGTTTATAATCTTGAAGCTTTATGTTTATTCTTCAGAATATTAAAGGTCACAGACCTAACTGGTCTACTGAGATTAGGGTCTGGTAAACTATGGGCAGCAGGCCAAATCCAAACTACAGACTGTTTTCACACAACTTGTGAGCTAAGAATAGTTTTCATTTTTAAGGGATTATAAAAATACAATAAAAACCAAAAATATGCGACAGAGACCCTGTGTGGCCCAAAAAGCCTAAAATACTTACTACCAAGCCCTTTACAAAAAGTTTGCTGACCCCTGCTTAGAACAGTGTTGTCCAATAGAAATATAATGTGAGCCACAAAGGTAAGCCACATATATAACTTTAAATTTTCTAACAGCCAAATTTTAAATATTAATTTTTATATACTTTTACCCCAAAATCCAAGATATTTCAACATGTAATCAACATATACTATTGTTGAGATACTTTACTTTTTGGGGGGTACTAATTCGTTGAATTTCAACATAAACTTTATACCTACAGCACATCTCAGTTTGGACTAGCTCTGATCAAAAGGCTCAATAACCACATGTAGCTAATAGCTGCCATATTGGACAGCACTGGTCTAGAAGCCTTGTGTTATAATTGAAAAAAAAAAAACCCCAACCAATCCAAGAGAAGGAACAGTTGCAATCAGGGCTTGCTTTCTTCTTCTGAGCAACAACCCTAAGAAGTTAGGCCAACTTTGATCATGTAAAAAGTAAAAAACTTATCTAAAACCATCTTGGGCTTAGTAATGTCCCTTAAATTCTCTGGGGTTGTGGGAATAGCTGCTTATACACAGCCCCAACAAGAGTTTTACCTTTAGGGAAGTTTGAAGTCCTTGACTAATATACGATTTTGGATGACATAAGTCTGTGTTATATACCTGACTCAGTTACAGTAAGTACAGTAAGTATTGTCATATTGATGCCCACCCATGTGAGAAACTTATCTGTCCAAGAAGGAAATCTTAGCCCTATCATAGTCTTAAAAAATGATCATAGTCTAAATATAGGTAGCTGTTTGCTTTGGATCTGTAATGTTATCTGCTCCCAGTCTTCCGGTAGTTAAATTTTAAGTCTGCTTGTTTTCCAAGACTTGGAAAAGGAATGACACACTTCTCCAACAGATGTCTATGCAGAAATCCTAGAAAAACCGAGGATGGATCAGCAGACCAAGCTGGAAGCAGAGAAACTAAAGGTGCAGGCTCCTAAAAGTTGAGGTCTCTCCATTTCCCAGGCAGATATTCTGAGTGGGTGTTAGGTATTTTGCTCAGAGGATGGTGCACTCTTAAGGAGCTAGGGGTTGTCACTGAAACCAGTGACATCTTGGTCACCTCACTCGTGACTAGGGGCTGTAAAAGTTCTTTTTATTTTAGAATTTTTTTTTCCACATATGCAACATGAAGAAATCATGTGGCTTTGTGTGTGTGTCTTACTATGTTACTCAGGCTGGCCTGGAACTCCTGGCCTCAAGCTATCCTCCCGCCTCTTCTTCCCAAGTAGCTGAGACTACAGGCTGCACCACCATACCTGGCTCATGTGGCTTTTTCAAACAACAAAATCACTGTGGCCCGTATTGCTTATGACATGTTAACCACTATGCCAAGTACTTTAAATCAGTGCTTTTTCTTTTTTTTTGAGACAGGGTCTTGCTCTGTCACCCAGGCCAAAGTGCAGTGGCACGATCTTGGTTCACTGTAACCCCTGACTCTCAGACTCAAGCAATCCTCCTACCTCAGCCTCCAGAGTAGCTGGGACTACAGGCATGCACCACCATGGTTGGCTAGCTTTTAAATTTTCTGTAGAGATAAAGTCTCACTATATTGCCCAGGCTGGTCTCGAACTCCTGGACTCAGGTAATCCTCCCACCTCAGCCTCCTTCAAAGTGCTGGGATTACAGGTGTGAGCCACTGTGACTGGCCACATCAGTGCTTTTCAAACACAAACAGGTACAGAGGAGCCACCTGGGATCTTGCTAAGATGCAGATTCTGATTCCCTAGGTCGGGGTGAGGCCTGGGATTCTGCATTTCTAACAAGCTCCCAAATGATGCAAGTGCTACTGGTCCTTGAACCTCAAGTTGAGGAGCGAGACTTTATGTGGATACACTAATGTAATTCTCTCTATAATCTTAGGAGATCCTTACTATTATCTCTATTTAAAGACGAGAAACCAAGGCACAGATAGCAATTTTCCCAAGGTCACATTGGCTAGAAGCCCAGCCCTGGATCTAAGGACTACACTATATAACCTCCTGCACTTTACGAGTTTAAATGATAGAAAGAAGGAAAAGTCTCATTTCATTTTATTGTTAAAGCTAAAACACGCAATACTATGGTTTTCTATTTTAAATGGTATTCATAACATGAAGGTTTTGCTATTCATAACTGGAATTTGTATTAAACATTTGAGAATTTATATGATCTTATTCCACATACACAATTACTCTCCCCCATCCCCTACCCCCCCAATACTCAATTTCAAAAGCTTGCCTGAAGCATGTGGTCAGACAACTCTTTCTGATTTTCTGCTACCCTTCTCAAATAACTGGAAAATGGACCGTGCACCCAGGTATCTGGTTAGTGTGAAGAAGTGGGGTGCAGGATGCAAGTCAGAATTCAAGTAGTCAGAAACTGGTTATGTAAATCCTTGCTATTTGAGTGTGCTACTCTGAAGTACACTCTGTGATCTGGCAGTATCAGCAGCACTTGGGAAGTGGTTAGAAATGCAGAATTTTAGGCCTTGCCGCAGACCTGCTGAATCAGAATCTGCATTTTGACCGCAACAGCAGACGATCATATGCATTTAAAAATTTGAGACTACTGATCTAAATCACGACTTGATTTAGATTCATTCCAATATCTGAGTCTCTAGAGCGTCTTGACCTTAAAAACAGTAAGGGAAAGCACTGTCTTTACTAAGCAGACGTTTTCTTTTCCTCCCTGCTGCACTGCAGCGGCTGGGTCTGGCAGGGCCCCGGCCCTCCCGATCCCACCACTGGCGCCTCCCAGGCAGGACCCGAAGGCTGAAGGGCCTGCACTGTCCCGCACTGCGACGGTGGCAGCCGCGCAGGCCGCCACACCCCTCCCGCGGCCGGCAATGCTTTATTTACTCCACCGGGCCGATCCACCACGCGGACTGTCGCACGTGGGCACCGTCCAGCCCGGGAGGCGCGAGGCAGGGGAAGAGAAAAGAAGGCCTCGCGCTCCGGCCATGGGCACCGCGGGCTTGGACCTTAGGCCCAAGGCCCTCACCTTCAGCACCAAGTCGGTCAGGTAGACGACAGTCCAGCCACCCACCACCACCACCACCAACGACACCGGAATCATGGCGGCGGCGGCGGCGGCGGCAGAGGAGGGAAGGCGAGCCCCGGCGTCCTCCTCCCTGCACCGCAAACAGCTGACCGCGCGCGCCTTACAGCCCCAGCATCCGCTCAGGAACCAAGCTACCGCCGGCTCCTTCCCTGCGGTGGCACAGTTTCCCACCGGACTCTTCCAGTGGGGACATACAGGAGGATTTGCTAGTACCGGAAATGGCGCGGGGGTTTATTTTTGTGGGCGCTCGGGCGCCGCCGTCCTGACAGTAGTTCGAACTCGGCGTCTAGTCTTGTAGCGATTTCTTAGGCTTTGGCCCTCCCTGCTGTCTACTCTCCATTTTCGCCAGTTCTGATCAGGAGTTTGCTGTTTCTTTTAACCTATGAGGATTTGGGGTCGTCTAAAGTAATCGTCTCTCCCTACCCGACCCTGTCATACATATGCAGATTTAATTATGTAGATTATCCTTTTTACTGAATTGTAAATTTACATATAATGAAATCATACACACAGAGCTCAATTGTCCATTTCTGTGATTTTTGAGATAGATATATATATATATATCCGTGTACCCTAATCAAAATAGAGAAAATTTCCCTCTGAGGAATTTCCTTCTTGCGTCCCTTCCTAGTCAATAGCCCCTCCCCCTGTTCTGATTATTTTTAACTTTATGTAAATAGAATGCAATAAGTAATCTTTGTGTCTGGCTTGTTTCGTTCAACATGCTTTTTGAAATTTATCCATGATGATTAAATTAGGCTCTTTTTTCAAACTTTTCCATTATAATATTTGAGATGGTACTATGGTTAAAAATCAGAACTCTGAACACCTACACATTTTAATGTTGATGTATACCTGATTATATATTGAACTAGAGCAGAGGTTCTCAACCTTACCTGCACTTTAGGATCACCAAGGTCTTTTAAAATTCCCGATGCCAGTTCTGTATCCTCGACCAATTAAATCAGATGCTCAGTGGGACCCAAGCATTTATACTTTTTAAACCCCTCAAGTCATTGCACTGTACAGCCAAGGTTGAGAACCACTGAACTAGATAATCTCTAAGAGGAAAGAAAACTATTTATTGGTTTTTTTTTTTTTTAACATTCTATTAATGTGCATCTTTAAAAGTTATTTGTTTCAGTTTTTCTGGAAAAGCATCATTAGCTATACTAATGCTAATACCAAAATATTAAGAACATAATACTATCTCAAGAACAAGTATCCCAAATAAAAATGTATCCTCAACACCCTTCCAAGTGAAAATATAGAATAATACCAGAAACCTATATTACAAATATTGCTACTAATTTGCCTCATTCTCTCTGCTTTTCCTAAAGTTTTACTCACTTAGGGACATGTTTCTCCAGCTTCAAGACAGCTTATGACTGTTTTACATATCTTTGCCTATTTGCGTGTATATGTGTTGTTATAAATGATTTCAGTTTTCTTTGGACATAGCTGGGTGTAAATTATAAAAGTTTGTATTCAACCACCCTGTTACTGCACAGTTTTCCAAATACAAGTATCCCAAAAGACTTAGTGCTGTTTTAAGCTTTAATAATTTCTGAAGTATTAATGCTACAAACTTGCAAAAAGTCACTTGAAGGTTTATTTAAATTTCTTAAATGCTTATTTTGTGAATTTTGAACATTTTTAAATTTTTCAGTCCCTTTAGCAGGAGATGGCAAACATTGACTGCAACAAAAAAGTAAAACACATTTACTGTTCAAAAATTCACAAACCAAATAGGCAGTTAAATAATTTTATAGTTAATACAGTTAAATAATTTTACTTTCAAATGATGTATAAATTCATAGAATTTATACTACTGAAGTTATTAAAAGCTTAATAGTATACTGAGACTTTTTTTTTTCTTTTTTGAGACGTAGTCTCGCTCTTGTCATCCAGGCTGGAGTGCAGTGGTACGATCTTGGCTCACTGCAACCTCCGTCTCCCGGGCACAAGCAATTCTCCTGCCTCAGCCTCCTGAGTAGCTGGGATTACGGGCGCCCACCAGTACTCCCAGCTAATTTTTGTATTTTTAGTAGAGACGAGGTTTCACCATGTTGGCCAGGCTGGTCTCAACCTCTTGACCTCAGGTGATCTGCCGGACTCTGCCTCCCAAAGTGCTGGGATTACAGGTGTGAGCCATCATGCCTGGCCATATACTGAGACTATTGATACACTATTGTGTTTGATCTGACCTTTGTCTGTTCTTATACAATGACTCTATAGTTTTTAACAATATTCTTCCCTGAGAGCAGAATATTAACTTAAGAACTGAAATGTCTTCTCTTTTGTTAGCCTGCAGCCTTGTCTGGACCACTTACTGGGACAAGTACCAGCTACCATGTGGCTATCTGATAGCCCAAAGTACATAGGAAATGAATTGGTTGTGCTTTTCTGTTTCCAGCCTAAAAATTTAGTTATTCAACTGACTTGGTGTTTTCATCAGGGACTCAGCAGTCAAAACAAAGCACTGAATTGAATCCTGCTGGTTGCTGAAATTTAGCAGTAGTGGAAGCCAGCTGGTGGCAGCAGACGAGACAAGATAGAGGATGCAAGGGGCAGCAAAAAATGCCTGAATTCTAGAAGATCAAGGTATTCTTCCGTAGAATAAATTTGTGATTTAATTTACAAATTGTTTCAGGTTTCTGTGACCTATGTATTTTAAATAAAGGACACATAACCAAGATTGAATTTATATCATTTGTATATATATTATTTTTAGAGGGGCACGGAATATATATATTGACTGAATGCAAAGCAGCTGCATGTTAAAAGTCAATATTTGGCTGAAGCAGAATATCACCATTATATAATAAACTTCAGTGATAAAAAATACATGAAATATAACATTTAAAAATTAAATGTTTGTATTAGTTTTCTTGAAAATATTACTATTCAGTCAGTCATTACACAATGTATACATATTTCAAAATAACATGTTGTACATGATAAATATATACAATTTTTATTTTTCAATTATCAAGTATTGCTATTTAAATTTTTAAAGTTTGACATGGCATTCAGAATTATGTATTTCTCATCAATGTGAGCAGATAGTTTGCTTCTGGGATCATTATAGTCTACATTTATGACATTAACTTGCAGCAGTCAGGATAACCTAGCTTATGCTTTGGAAACCAACCCTAAAATCCAAAAGCTTAAAACAACAAAGATTTATTTTTTGTGTGTGCTAGTTGGCAGGATATGCAGGTAGGAGGGTGGCAGGCTGATGGAAACTCCACCATTTTATCATGTCCACATCACAAGATGACGCTTAGGGTTCACCAAGGCAGGGAAAGAAGTGAACTAGGGAGTCTACCACTGGCAGTGAAATGCTATAGCTCAGATATTCACATGTTACTTCTATTCATGTTTCATTATCAAAACCAGTCAAATAGCTGTGCCTAACTAAAAAGGGCAGGGAAAGTGTAATCCCCTGTATACCTGGAAGTAGAGAACATGCCTGGAAGTAAACAGTTGTGAACCTAAAAGTATCTGAGACAGGTCTCAATTAACTTAGAAAGTTTGTTTTGTCAAGGTTAAGGACACACCTGTGACAGCCTCAGGAGGTCCTGATGACGCCTGCCTAGGCGTCATAGGTAGGTAAGAGGCCAAAGGTTGCATTCTCTGGGGTCTTTGATCAGCCTTTTGCTGAATACACGATTTACACGTTGCAGGGGGTAGAGAAATAGTCACTTATGCCTTAGTCTGATTCAGTGACTTTTGCATTTTTACATAAACAAAGGAAGCAATCCAGCCAGGTGGGGTGGCTCACGGCTGTAATCCTAGCTACTCAGGAGGCTGAGGCAGGAGAATCACTTGAACCCAGCGTAGGGGTGGGATGGGAGGCGGAGGCTGCAGTGAGCCGAGATCATGCCACTTGACTCCAGCCTGGGCAAAAGAGCAAAACTCCATCTTAAAACAAAACACAAAAAAACAAAGGAAGCAATCAGATAAACATTTGTCTTAGGTGAGTAGCAGAATGACTTTGAGTTCTGTCTTTTTTGTCCTGTACCTGTGAAGATAAGCTATCAATTTACATTACCAGGGTAAAATTCAACAGAACTGTTTCAGGGAAATTCCTTGTTGGCCTGTTGTGAGGGACATATGTAGCTTTTAAAAAAACATCTATGTAGCTATCTTATTTAGGACTAAAATGGGAGGCAGGTTTGCCTGATGCATTTCCCAGCTTGACTTTTCCCTTTGGCTTAGTGATTTTGGGGTCCCAAGATTTATTTTCTCTCTCTCTCTCTCTCTCTCTCTCTTTTTTGAGACGGGGTCTTGTTTTTTTTACCCAGGCTGGAGTGCAGTGGCGCTATCACAACTCACTTCAGCCTTAACCTTCTGGGCAAGTGATCCTCCCAACTCAGCTTCTGAAGTAGCTGGGACCACAGGTGCGTGCCACCATGTCTGGCTATTTTTTTTTTGAGACGGAGTCTCACTCTGTCGCCCAGGCTGGAGTGCAGTGGCCGGATCTCAGCTCACTGCAAGCTCCGCCTCCCGGGTTCACGCCATTCTCCTGCCTCAGCCTCCCGAGTAGCTGGGACTACAGGCGCCCGCCACCTCCCCTGGCTAGTTTTTTGTATTTTTTAGTAGAGACAGGGTTTCACCGGGTTAGCCAGGATGGTCTCGATCTCCTGACCTCATGATCCGCCCGTCTCGGCCTCCAAAAGTGCTGGGATTACGGGCTTGAGCCACCGCGCCCAGCCAACTAATTTTTAAAAAATGTTTTTGTCGAGATCAGGGCCTCGTTTGTTGCCCAGGATGGTCTCAAACTCCTGGACTCAAGCAATCCTCCCACCTTGGCCTCCAAAGTACTGGGATTTACAGGTGTGAGCCACTGTGCCTAACCTTAATGCCAGTGTTATGTACCACATAAATAGATGTTCACTTTCACCTAAAGAGGGTAGAGTAGCAGATGTTTGGTTAGCTCTGCCATTATGGGATACTGCTAGTGTTGATGTTGCCACAAAATTATTAAGCTTTCCTTTCTGTTTAATAGGAACTGAGTAGGGTAAAAATTCATCTCCATTAAAATCTTAGTCTTGTGATTGCCAGTGATGGTGCAGTTTGATTGGAGTAGTTCTACAAATGGAAGCTTTGAGTGCCAAATGGAGAATCTATTTTCTGAATCTTTTCAGAAAGTATTGTTCTCACTTTCTGTATTTTTGTTTTTGTCTGCACATGGTGCTTTTACACAGTCACTTGAAAAAATGTGTCCTTAAACCTTGAGTCTACCAATATAGCAATGGAGCAATATAATTGGTTTTCAAGAAACCAGTCTTCTCAGGCTTTCCATCTGCATTTCAGTTTCATATCATACACACCAGTATAAGCATCTTCCTGGAGTAGATAAGGGAATTTTTTCAGCAGCTATCATATGAGAAATATTTGCACTCTGAAAGCATTGGCTTGGTTATTTACTTTCTCTTCAGGTTCCAGTAAGCAAACTACTTTCTCTGCAAGCATTTTTAATAAGTTAAAATAAATTTTCATCTAAAAAGTATATTGTTTTTATTTCATTCAACATGGCTTTTAAACATGTTGTAGCTGCTATTCCATCTTCTTTAAATATCTTGTTAAATATATGACACGGCCATTCCAAAATCTCTGGACATCATATATTTTGTCTTGACTGCGGTATGATGAAGTGGCCTACTAACTTTCTGCTTATAGACAGTTATAATTGCTTTCTGATTGCAGTACTGAAGGGTATGTGAACAAAACAGTGTATGCTTGTGGTTCCTAAATCAGCCTAAGATATTTACTATCTGGCCCTTCACTATGTTGGTTATATTGTTGATAACAACTGAATGACACTCTTCTTTACTGATTTCTATCCTATAAATAGTTCTTCAATCAGAATGTATTATATTAATAGCTGTATGAGACCTCAATGATCTCCCAACAATCAAGTAGAAGTAGAGTTGAATTCATCATTAATCTACCATGCTATTAAACTTAAATATGACTTGTAGTTGTTTCAGCATATCCAAATGTCTCGATGTCCAAGATAGAGTAGTCCATTTAATATTATCATAGCCATTCTGTACACAACAGAATACAATTCAAGAAAACGTTTTTTGATAATAAATTTTCTAGAAGGACCTCAAGTAGGATTCATAGCTTCAGCAAATCTCAAAAATCTTTCATCTTCACCTACTGAAAATAGTTCACAGTCTAGAGTAGGGACTGTCAAACTACTGCCTAAAGGCCAAATCTGTCCTTTTTAAAATTTTTTATTTTTGAGATAGGGTCTTGCTCTGTTGCCCAGGTTGGAGTACAGCGGCACGGCAACGGCCCACTGCAGCCTTAAACTCCTGGGCTCAAGCAGCCCTCCCACTTCAACCTCCCTAGTAGCTGGGACCACAGGTGCATGCCACTGATATGGGAGGGGGGCAGAGACGTGCTGGGTAGAGAAGGGCATGGTCCCTGGCTAGGGTTCCAACCCTGGGCCTGTGCCCACCGACCTAGGTGAGGACAGGCATTTCTGTTTTTGTGCCCAAATGTTGTCTTTCCCTAGACCACCCTGGCCCGCCACACCCCATCCTGTGCCTATAAAAACCCCCGAGACCTTAGCGGGCAGGCACACAAGCGGCTGGATGTCAAGAGGAACACATCTGTTGAAGAGCACACCAACAGGCACTGGCAGACGCCGGCAGGCCATTGACCAGCGGAAGGACGTGCAGTTTGGCCAGGGTGATCGGAGGAGAGTCGGGTCTGCTGAGCAGCCCGACTCCAGTGGAAAACCACCTTACCATTCCCCTTCCGGCTCCCCATCCATCTGCTGAGAGCTACTTCCACCATTCAATAAAACCTTACATGCATTCTCCAAGCCCACGTGTGATCTGATTTTTCCCGTATACTCAGGCAAGAACCCCAGGATACAGAAAGCCCTTTGTCCTTGCGATAAGGCAGAGGGTCTAATTGAGCTGATAAACGCAAGCCGCCTACAGACAACACAACTAAAAGAGGACACGGTAACACACACCCACTGGGGCTTCAGAAGCTGTAAACATTCACCACTAGACGCTGCCGTGGGGTTGGAGCCCCACAACCTGCCCGACTGTAAGCTCCCCTAGAGGTTTGAGCAGTGGGGCACTGAAGAAGTGAGCCACTCCCCCGTCGCATGCCCTGCGAGGGGAACAAGGGAACTTTTCCCGCTTCACCACTATGCCTGGCTAATTAAATAATATATATTTTTGTAGAGACGGGGTCTCATTATGTTGCCCAGGCTAGTCTCACAGTGATTCTCCCGCCTCAGCCTCTCAAAGTGTTGAGATTACAGGCATGAGCCACAGCTCCTGGCTAAGCCTGTTTTGTAAGTAAAGTTTTATTGGAACACAGCCGTGCTAATTTGTTGCATATTATCTACGGCACCTTTATATTACAACAGAGTTGGGTAGTTGTGATAAAGACCTTATGACCTGCAAAGCCTAGGATATTTAGTCTCTGGCCCTTAACAAAAAATTTGCCAACTCCTGGTCTATAGTAATAAGATCAATAAGCTTTTTCTTTAACTTTTAGCTTCCCTAGACATAACTATAAGGAATTCTCAAAGCCTTTTTCTAAAATTTATTATTTTTAAGTTTGATAAGTGAGAATAAAGTGTTTTGATACCTCATTTTGCTCTAACACTTTATTTGACTCTTTTTGTATTTTACATTTATCATATCTAATTTGAAAATGGTTTATCAAGGATGTTTTTATTTATTTATTTATTTATTTGAAATGAGGTCTCACTCTGTCACCCAGACTGGAGTGCAGTGGCGTGATCTCGGCTCACTGCAACCTCTGCCTTCTGGGTTCAAGCGACTCTCGTGCCTCAGCCTCCAGAGTGGCTGGGATTACAGGCATGCGCCACCAAGCCTGGCTAACTTTTATATTTTTGCAGACATGGGGTTCCACCATGTTGGCCAGGCTGGTTTGGAATTCCTGACCTCAAGTGATCCGCCTGCCTCAGCCTTCCAAAGTTCTGGGATTACAGGCATGAGCCACTGTGCCTGGCCTCCAGGATTTTGAGATTCTTTGAGCAGGATTTTTGAGTTTTCCCTACATGTGAAATTTTAAGGTGGCAAAGCTAAAATTCTGCTTTAAGTTTACCCTTGCAAGATGTGAAGAATTTCCTAATAATATTTTTTCTTGTTAGACTTATGGCCTAAGTGGAATTAAGAAACACAAAATTAAATATAGTTGTTTATTTTAGGGTTTTTTGCTGCAGCATAACATAGCAAAAGCTGAGCAATGCAGGTTGTTAATAATTGGTTTTCTATGTCAATAGTATTAAAAATCATAATATTGCAGCATTTTACTCTTCAGTACTGAGTATACTGAACCAATGAATAACATTTTTTAATTCAAGTGATGGATATAAACATAGAAAGCTCATAAAGAAAAATTTCACTCCAAGTTATTTTTAGAATGCTTATGTATATTCAAAAGTAAATATTAAAGTATTTTCAATTCATCCAAGTGGCATACCTTATTCATATTACAGACATTGTTTCACTAATTAAATATGATAGTACCTACTCAATCATATGATAACTGGTTGTGCAACTTTTCAGGGATGCCAGAAATGATGTTGAAGTAGGCATCTGGCTAATTGGATTTCTAAAGGCAAGGCTGAGGGGGAAACTAAACCCCAGATCCCAAGGCCAGGTCTTTTAGACCATGCTGAGTGAAATAATAGAGATTCACTAAACTTTGGTGATCTCTATTATTTAACTCAGCATGGTCTAAAATTGGTCAATACCCTTAGCATTCTCTTGAATAGTATCAGGACCTTTGAAAGCTTTAATGATCATTACCCGACTCCCGACTTGCATGTCATTTTTTTCCTGGTATTTTGGTTCTCTGTTGATGTTATTTAAGCACATAAAAAGATATTTTTGTTGTTTATTAGAGGCAGTATTTCTTTAGATAACTGGATGCTTACTTTTTTATTTTTTATTTTATTTTATTTTTTTGCTCACCATTGCCTGGTAACATTTCAGGCCTTTCTTTTGGGACAATTTGTCTTTTTCCATAAGTATAGTTTTTAGTAATTGCTTTGGAGAGTCTCAGTTTGTGGAAAACACTTGGGTTTTGTCTGAAAAATATCTTGATTTCCCTCTTATTTGGAGATGATAGTTTCATAGAGTATGTACTTCTAGGCTGACAGTTGTTTTTAATCAGCACTTTGAGAATGGTACTTATTTTCTGGCTTCCACTGTTACTGTTAAGAAGTCCATCATCAATCCACCAGTCACTTCTTTTAGGCAGTCTGTCCTCTTTCTAATATTCTAAATTTGACTTCGATGTGTCTAGTTGTGGATTTCTTTTTATTCTTCCTGATTGGAATTGTTGGTATTTGAGTCACAGTCCAGGCAGGAAAAAGAAACCATGCTAGGTATTTTAAAATATTTTTGTATTTTATATAAAATTTTTATATAGAGGATTTTGTAAGGAAATTAGCTACATATATGTCAAAAGGTTGAAAGAGGAACAAAGGTGAGGAAGCCCAGAGATTAGAAAACACAGAAAGTAGCTATCACATCTCTAGGGCTCAAGGAATCAAAGAGAGTATGTTGCATTATCAGAATCTAGAAGGGAAGAGGAGGGACCACCATCTCCTCAATGGTTGGGCTACTGGGGCTGAATAGTTGGAGGAAGTGCTATTGCTGAGAGCTTAGAGCCAGAAGGAAAAGAGCAAAAAAGAGAGGGGAAGAACTACTGCTATTCCCCTTTCCTACCTTATGATCACTGACCAGTGCCTATTATTGGTGAAACCTTGGGGGAAGTCAGCCACTAACAGAGCCTGGAAAAGTGCTTTGAAGACATCCCATCCTATCATTATTTTGCAAGAAATAGGATGGATGTGGAGTTGAAAGCTAGATAAATAACCAGTGCAGTTTAGCTTCTGAATTTTAGGATTTGTTGTCTGCATCACGTATGGTAAATTTTCTGCCATTTTCTTTTTCTTTTTCAGAGACAGGGTCTAACATTGTCACCCAGGCTGGAGTGGTGCAATCATAGCTCATTGTAGCCTCAAACTCCTGGGTTCAAGCAATCCTCCTATCTTGGCCTCCTGAATAGCTAGAAGTATAGGCACATGCCACCATCCCTGGCTAGTTTTTTAAAAATTAATTTTTTTTTTTTTTTTTTTTAGAGACAGGGTCTTGCTATGTTGGCCGGGCTGGTCTCATGTGATCCTCCATCCTTGGCCTCCCAAAGTACTGGGATTACAGATGTGAGCCACCATGCCCAGCTGTCATTCTCTTTGAATATTCTCACTTGCTTGTTCTTTAATTTCATTTTGAAAGTCCAATTAGATATAAGAGCTTCTCTATTTTTTGTGTCTTTTGCCCTCTCTTTGGAATTTCCATGTCTTTCCTTTGCTGCATTCTGAGTAATTTCTTGAAATCTATCTTTCAGTTTCTTAATTCTCACTTCAACTGTGTCTCATCTGCTGTTTTAACCAGGCTATTGATTTCTTTTTTTTTTGAGACAGAATCTCACTCTGTCGCCCAGGCTGGAGTACAGTGGCGCCATCTTGGTTCACTGCAACCTCTGCCTCCCGGGTTAAAGCAATTCTCCTGTCTCAGCCTCCCGAGTAGTTGGGACTACAGGCTTGTGCCACCATGCCCGGCTAAATTTTTGTATTTTTAGTAGAGATGGCGTTTCGCCATGTTGGCCAGGCTGGTCTCAAACTCCTGACCTCGAGTGATCTGCCTGCCTCAGCCTGCCGAAGTGCTGGGATTACAGGCATGAGCCACCGTGCCCGGCCACCAGGCTATTGATTTGTAATTTCAACTATTTTATTTTTCATTTCTAGAAATTATATTTGGTTTCATTTCACTTGATCTTAGCCAAAAGGCTGAGAAGCAATATTGTTTTCATTTCAGAAATGATTTGCCATTTTTAAAAACCCTCTTGTTCCTCAGTCATATTTTCGATTCTACATATTAAACATCTTATTATATATTGTGTATCTGATAATTCCAGTGTCTGTAGTATCTGCAGGTATGGTTCTTTGTTTCTGCTAACTGTTGCTCATAGTGACTTATGTTTTTTTCTTTTCCATTGTGAACTTATGTTTATTGGACCCTCATGTGGTGGTGCAAGCACTTGATGCCTGGGCTTAAGGTAAGTTCCTCCAGAGATGATGATTGTTTGCTTTTGCCAAATACTTAGGGGCCTCACTAACCTGAGGTCACTTAAAGTAAATCATTCATGTGGGCTTTCTTTTTAGGTCACAGTTTTAGGTTCAGGATCAGAAGTGTGGTATACAGTTGTGACGGGCTGCTTCTGAAATGGCTCCTCGTGATCCTTGCTTCTTGTTATTCATGCCTTATGTAATCCACTCTCTGTGTGTGTGGACTGGACCAAGTGATATGCTTCTAACCAATAGAATATGGCAAGAGTGATAGGCTATTACTTCTGTGATTTGGTTATAAAAGACTGTGACTTCTGTCTTGCTTGCTCTCTCTCTCTGGCTTTCCTCGCTTGCTCTAATGAAGCAAGCTACTATGTTGTGAGCTGTTCTCTAGAGAGGCCCATGTGGCAAGGACCTGAAGGCAGCCTCTGGCCAACAGCCAGTGACAAACTGAGGCCCCTAAACCAATAGCCTGTGGTAAACTGAATCCTGCTCACAACCACATGAGTGAACTCAGAGGCAGGTCCTTCCCCAGTTGAGCCTTGGGATGACTGCCACTGCAGCCAACACCTTGACTTCCACCTTGTGAGAGGCCCTGAGCCAGAAGACCTAGCTACACTGCGCAGGTTCCTGACCTACAGAAATGGTGAGATCATAAATGTTGTTATTTCAAGCCGCTAAGTTTTGGGAGTAATTTGTTATTCAACAGTGGATAACTAATACACCAATTGAGAGTGGCAATAAGCCCACTCTATTCTGTATAGGCTTAGCCGTATCTGCATCACTGTTTCCAGTTATGGCCATTATTCCTTAAGAGGAATACTGAATACTGAGACAAACCAGAAGGTACCCCAAAGAAGCCTGTTGAAGTGGGGAGGGGTGGTAAAAGATCTGGGAAATATGTCATATGAAGAACAGGTGAAAGAATTGGGTGTGTTATACCTGAGAAATTGATCCATAATATTTTTTCAAATTTTTAAAAAGATAATGGAATAGAAGTTGGAACTAGGAGCAATAGAAATCACTAAGACTTTGAGACCCCAAACCTCCTGGATCCCAGTTCATAAACAGAAGATTTCACGGGAGACTTTTTTCTCCTCCATCTGAGGCCAAGAGAAGCAAATTTCTTTAAGGTTCGCTCCAGAGTGGTTGGTTTGTTCTGGTTCACCCTCTGAGGGTCCAGTTTCTAAGTCTCTGGGCTTTATCTTCTGTCCCCAAAGATGGCCTGTTACAGCAGCAGCTCTGGAGCACCTAAGATCAGCAGATGACGTCAGGGAAGCCACCAGCTTTAGAGCTCTCTTACCTCTCTGGATTTGTGTTTTTTCATCTTGTATTTTTTTTTTTTTTTTTTTTTACCTCTAAGGATTTCCCTTACTTTCTACTATAGCAACTATGCATTTGTGGAATATTTTAAGTATGTTATTCTATATTTTGGGTATTTTTGTACTAGGAGGGTTTTTTCAGGATGGCTAATAGGCTATATTGCTGGGAATGGAAGTCCCTATGAACTTGTTTTTTAAAAATTTTGGTAACATTTACATAACATAAAAATTCGCATTTTAACCATTTTTAGGTGTACAATTCAGTGGCATGTATATATATTTACAACATTGTATAACAGTTACCATTATATATTTCCATAACTTTTTCATCTTCTCAAATATAAATTTTTTACCCATTAAACAATAACTCCCCATTTTGCTTCCTCTCTAGCCCCTGATAACTTCCTATGGACCTGTTTTAAAGGGAAAAGTCATTGCAGATCTTTGAGAACATATTTGCAGAACCCCAGATATTCTCAGACCCTAAATTGAGAAAAAATGGTCAAAGACCATATATTTTTATTTTTTGAGACAAGGTCTCTGGCATCTAGGTTGGAGTGCAATGGCATGGTTATAGCTCACTGCGGCCTTGACCTCCCAGGCTCAAGTGATCCTCCTGCCTCAGCCTCCCAAATAGCTGGGACCACAGGTGCACACCATGACACATGGCTAATTTTTAAAATTTTCGTGGAGATGGAGTCTCACTGTGTTGCACAGGCTGGTCTAAAACTCCCAGCCTCAAGCGATCCTCCCACCCTAGCCTCCCGAAGTGCTGGGATTATGGACATGAGCCACCGTGCCTGGCCCAAAGATTATACATTTAACATTGTAGAATTACACCAGGAAAGTGCTGTTGATAACTGATGTGCTCTGGGCCCATAACCATTGCCTTTTAAAGTTGAAAAGTGCTGCCAATATTCATATTTAAGAAATTGCAATGTGTTTCTTCCAACCATTCTCCAGATGCCATGCTGCTTCCTAATTTTACCTTTACGATTTTCAGCAAAAAACAAATTCATAAAAAAAAAAAAAAACTATCCTGCAGGAAATACCTGGTATAGGCTGGTAGATATTGCTAAGAAGAGTAAGACAACAGCTTACTACTACATTTTAGGTGAGGGGTCGGTCAATTGTTTATACTGGTGCACAGTCACTAAAAAGAAATAATCACTCAGTGGTATCTTTTCTCTAGGAAAGTTCAATTAACTTTATAACTGAGGATATGTGAGGGAACAAGATACGTTACTGGCTGAGCATTCTTTCATTCTCTCCCCATAACTATCTAGTAAAGAGAATTTTGTCTTTGCTATTCTATTCTGCATCTTTTATGAGGCAGAATTGGGAAAATGAGATGGACTTAGAAAGAGATGGACCTGAAAGGGGGTGGGTAAGAGGAAAAGGTTTAGTAAAAAGCCAAGTCAAGCCTGGGATTAAAATTGAAAGAAAGGAGAGATGAAAGAAAAAGTACTTGCTGGATGCCACAGTGAGTTTTGGGGTTTGGTCAGTGAGGGTTACTGTAGCAGAATTGGGGAGGAGAGAAAAACTGGCTTTAGGATGGGTGTTGTCAGTTATGATTTGGATGGCCTTTGATGTTCTTTGTTGTTTTCACTTTTTTCTTTTCATTTGAGATGTTGCTCACGTACAGTCAGGTGCACAGTCCTAAGGGCTGAGCTCAATGAATTTTTACGTGTCTACACCTGTGTCACCACCACCCAGATCAAAATACAGAATATACCAACACCTCACATGTCTTCTTCCTCATCCCCTTCCCAGTCAACCATCTGCCCCCACCCACCCCACCAAGAAATAATCACTTTTCTGGTTTCTAGCACCATAGATTAGTTTTTGTCTGTTTTTTAACCTCATAGAAATGGAATCATATGCCAGGCACAGTGGCTCACGCCTGTAATCCGAGCACTTTGGGAGACCGAGGCAGGCAGATTACTTGAGGTCAGGAGTTCAAGACCAGCTTGGCCAACATGGTGAAACCCCATCTCTACTAAAAATACAAAAATTAGCTGGGCATGGTGGTGGGCACCTGTAGCCCCAGCTACTTGGGAGGCTGAGGCAGGAGAATTACTTGAACCCAGGAGGCAGAGGTTGCAGTGAGCTGAGATCATACCACTGCACTCCAGCCTGGGCAACAGAGCGAGACTCCATCCAAAAAAAAAAAGGAAAACAGGAATGATACAGGAATGATACAGTATGCACTCTTTTGTGTCTAATTTCTTAAGTTTTTTTGTTTTTTGTTTTTCTGAGACAGGGTCTCCCTTTGTTGCCCAGGCTGGCGTCTGGTGGTGTGAACATGGCTCACTGCAGCCTCAACCTCCTAGGCACAAGTGATCCTCCCACCTCAGCCTCCTGAATAGCTGGGATCACAAGCATGTGCTACCACACCCAGCTAATTATTTTATTTTTTGTAGAGGCGGAGTCTCACCATGTTACCTGGGCTCATCTTGAACTGGGCTCAAACAATCCTTCCGCCTCAGCCTCCCAAAGTGCTGGGATTACAGGCATGAGCTGCTGCACCTGGCTTTAGTTTGATTTCTTTCACTCAACATTACATCTATAAGATTGATCGATATTATTTTATGTATCAAAATAAGTTTTTAAAATCACTGTGTAGTATTTCATAAATCATTCATCTGTTCTATAGTTGATGGATATTTGTGTGTTGTAGCATTTGGTTATGAATAACAGTGCTATGAACATTCTTGTCTATATGTGCTGGTGGATGGACGTAAAGCACTCATTTATGTTGAGTGTCTGTTCAGGTGTGGAATTACTGGGTCATAGAGTGGACATATCTGTATCTTTATTATTTCCTGTCAGGCAGTTGCAATAGTCTCAGTGAGAGGCAATATTGAAGGAGGTGAGAAGTAGTTGGATTTGGGAGCTCTTTGGAGGGGTAGAGCCAATAAAACTTGTTTTTAAACATTGTTATCCTAGAATGTTCCTTGGGTAGATTTCTTTTCCCTTCCCTCCTCTCCCCTCCGCTCCCCTCCCCTCCCTTCCCTTCCCTTCCCTTCCCTTCTTTTTTTTAGACAGGATCTTGCTCTGTCATGCAGGCAGTGGTATGATCTCAGCTCACTGCAGCCTCCGCCTCGTGGGCTCAAGTGATCCTCCCACCTCAATCTTCCAAGTAGTTGGAACTACAGGAGTGAGCCACCATGCCTGGCTAATTTTTAAAATTTTTTGTGGAGACAGAGTTTCGCCATGTTGCCCAGGCTGGCCTTGAACTCTTGGGCTCAAGCGATTCACCAGCCTCAGCCTCTCAAAGTGCTGGGATTACAAGCATGAGCTACTGCACCTGGCCTCTGAGGTAGATTTCTTGTGTGTGTGTGTGTGTGTGTGTGTTTTAATTTTTAAAATGTAACTGGCAGTACAGTTTTGTTGTTGGACATACAGGCTCTAGAGCTGGATGGCCTGGGTTCAGATTGCAACTCTACTACATATTGGTTGTGTAATCTTGCAAGTTACTTCATTTCTCATTTGTAAAATGTTGATAATATTAGCAGGTGTTTCTTGTAAGGAATAAATGAGATACCTCCTGAAAAAACACTTCTCATAGTGCATGGAATATGGATTTTTAATTGGTTCAATTTCAAGCAAGAACATACTCCCTTGATATGATAATGAGGATTGTCAAAACAAAATAACAGAAAAGAAAAATTTACATTTATTTTCTAATATTATCTGATATGTAAAAGAATTTGCAGAAAGCTAATTTTATTTTATTTTTTATTTTTGAGACAGAGTCTCACTCACTCTGTTGCCCAGGCTGGAGTGCAGTGGCGTGATCTTGGCTCACTGCAACCTCCACCTCCCAGGTTCAAGTGATTCTCCTGCCTCAATCTCCCGAATAGCTGGGATTACAGGCACGTGCCACCACGCCTGGCTAATTTTTGTATTTTTTTAGTAGAGACGGGGTTTTGCCATGTTTGCCGGGGTGGTCTTGAACTCCTGACCTCAGTTGATCCACCTGCCTTGGTCTCCCAAAGTGCTGGGATTACAGGTGCTAGCCACTGTGTCTGGCCAAAGCTAATTTTAAAAATTTGATTTTTATTACTTTTACATAAAGCATAAATTGTGTCAACAGTTACTCTGATAGATTACTTGAAAAATGTAGCTTGTACCTTGTCTTAGTCTTTTTTTGTTCTGCTATAACAGAGTATCACAGACTGGGTAATTTACAAAGAACAGAAATTTACTTTCTTACAGTTCTAGGGGCTGGAAATCAAGATGCCAGCATCTGGTGAGGACCTTCTTGTTATGTCCTCCCATGATGGAAGATGAAAGGGCAAGAGGGCAAGAGGGGACCAAACTCACCCTTTTAATGGCATTAATCCTACCCATGAGGGTGGAGCCCTTATGGCCTGATCACCACCCCAAATTCCCACCTCCCAACACTGCCACAATGGCAACCAAATTTCAACATAAGTTTTGGAGGGGAAAAAGCATTCAAACCTTAGCATACCTTCTGTGCCAATTCTGCACAATATTTAAAATGGGCATTTTATTCATTTGGATTTAATGGGTGATATATTTTGGCTATTTTTCCTCTCCAAATCTGATGTTGAAATTTGATTTTCAATGTTAGAAATGGGGTCTGGTGGGAGGTGTTTGGATCATAGGGGTGGATCCCTCATGAATGGCTTGGTGTTGTCTTATCAATAATGAGTAAGTTCTCACTTTATTAGTTCATGCAAGAGCTGATTGTTTAAAAGAGTGTGGGTACCCCTCTTGTCTCTCTGTTGCTTTCTCTCTTGCCATGTGACACATCTGCTCCCCTTTCACCTTCCACCATGAGTGGAAGATTCCTGAGGTTTTTACTAGAAGCAGATATCAATGCCATGCTTCTTATACAGTGTGCAGCATTGTGAGCCCAATAAATCTCTTTTCCTTATAAATTACTCAGCCTCAGGCATTCCTTTATAGCAACACAAAATGGATAAGACAATGGGTTTTAGTAAGAATTGCAAACGAGATAGCAGCTGTACTTGGTACTTAAAAATTTTCATCTACTTCTTTAGTTATCAGAGACACAATTAAAAACTGCTGAATTATTATTCGTTCAGCTAAAAAACTGCCAAAGTTCAAATGCTGTGATATTGGCTTACAGCATATTGACAGGCCAAAGCAAATGATAATAAAAGTTTTAAAATGTTTTCAGAGCTCAGCAAAATTTTGGCCAAAGAAATTTTCCATGCAGGAAACATGATGTAAACATCTATTTTTTCTTACCCTTTCAGAAAATGAAATTGTCCACTATATAATAATACATAATTTCAACAAAATCTTCTGCATACAATTAGCTATAAAAAGAACTAACTCCCAAAAGGCAATCACTTGTAGCAAAAGCATTTTATCCTTGTAGATGCCAAGAAAGGTTTCATTCTTTTGAAAAATAGTCTAAGATTATTTTCCAGCAAAATATAAACAGTATCCTTGAATGATATAATGATCCAAGCTTATTATTTTCTATTGCAGTGAGTCTTAAGCACAGATGCACATTAGAATTACTAGATGCAAGCCTGGAATTCTAAGGCTGGAGCGTGGACATGTTTATGTTTACATACTTCCTAGACTTCAATAGGTCTTCTATTTTGGGCCACATGGCAGAATGAATAATCTGAAAACCATTCTGCTACAGAACACCTAGAAGTACTGGATAAAATAAGGGAAATATCCTTTAAATGCATAGTTCGAATTGTAAGGGAAATTGTTTAGGGACAAAATGAGAGCTGGAGTTACAATTCCACATTAATAAGCAGGTGCTGATACCTTGTTTCCCTTGGCAGTGGAAGAGAGTGCAGCAGGTCTTTGAATATCATTGTTTCATTCTTTTACTATAATAACATTGATGAAAGAAAAAAATGGATTCTGGGCTGTGTCACCATCTATGCGGAGTCTGCATGTCCTCTCTATGTCTGTATGGGGTTTCTCTGGGTGCTTCCCACATTCCAAAGCTGTGCACATCAAGTTTATTGGTGTGTCTAAATGGTACCAGTCTGAGTGAGTGTGATGTGTGTGAGTGGCCCTGTGATGGAATGGCGTCCTGGCTAGGACTGGTTTCCACCTGGTGCACTAAGCTGCTGGGACATGCTCCAGCCACGTATGATCCTGAACTGGAATCACTGGGTAAATGATTATCTTATTTATTTGTATTAATCTTTCTTAAATGTATGTATAGCTCACACATATTCCAGTGTTTCATATTAGAAGTGCTTTGGTCTATTTAGAAGTTTGATGATGTTTTTGTGACTAGAAATATGCTGTAGGAACTTAATTGTATGTCAATTAGCCTATGGAAAATTGATTTCATTATACTACATTGTTTTTGCTTAGAGACATGGTTTTCAAGAACCCAAGGACGATGTTAAGTGAGGACATACTGTACTCTGATTTTCGTAAACAAGGAGCTTGGGTTTTAATAGCTTTGGGGGTCAGGAGACAAGGTTGTAGAAAGACAAGATGGGGAATTGAAACTAAGAATCTTGTTTAGACTTGGAAGTCTGGAAGGGCTACAGCTAAGTAGAAAGGAAAGTCATCCATCAGTTGAGGCAGAAAACAAAGAAATTTGTCTGCCTTTGCCTGAGCTTTGAGTGAAAAAAAACATATCCCTATGAGAATTAATAATCACTACCTTTTCTCAGGTGGGTCGTAGTCTGAATTTGTATTACCTGTGTGGTCTGGCAGTCCTGAGATATTAGTATAAAAAATGGTTGAGATACTCCTAGTTGAGATATTAGTATAAAAAATGGTCCTAGGCTGGGACATTTTTAGGGCTTCTGGCAAAAGCAAATGCAGGACTTCTCTTGAGGGACACACTCAAGCCAGATGAAACTACAGTTGCATGGGGACATGCGAGTGATGTTAAGCAGAGGCCAGAGGCTCTTGGGGTGAGAGGTGAATGAAAACAGGGTAGACTGCCTGGCCTCCGGCAATCACTCCTGCCCCTACCAACCCACCAGGCTGATGGAATGCCACCTATGAGGACCTCCTTCTCCAAGTGCTACACTCTCTGAGGGTTCAAAGGTATTTTCCTGATTTGGGAATTTGTTTGATGGGATGAGAACAAACAGGAGTGATTAACTCTGGTTTCTGTGGTGCTCAGACCTAGGACTCCTTTTTACTCTCCTTGTACTTTGGAGTTGACCCAGATCAGGGGCTGGCCTGGCCTTCAGCCATTACCTGTAGATATTATGAGGCAAAGAAGCCAGTACCTCCATGGGAATGTGAGTTCATAAGCCCAAATAACCAGGCATCTGAAGAGGACAGATGCCTCAAAAAAAAAAAGAAGAAACTGGAAACCATGTACCAACTGTGGTAGAAATAGTAATAAACAAACCAGGAATTTTAAATAAATATGAGAGAACTTCTTCTGGTTAGGATGTAAAAAAATGCAGGAGGCTGTTATTCTCACCCTACCAGGTGATTCTGAAGCAATCCCCGCCCCACTGAAAACTGCTACTGCGTTCCAATAACCTGGATAGCAATAAATGCATATGGATAAATGTACACAGGCTAAGTCTGACAAGAATGGTGGTCTGTGGTGATATTATTTACATGGCTTGTGCTTACATTTTATTTAGTGTATATAATTTTATCTTGAAACTGCTTAGACAATTAAGGATTAGTTGGGGCAGATATAAAGGTGAATACAACAGTGACACAATGATTTATTACCTTGTGGTTCATTGGAAGACCATAGCTGTTCAAATAGTTGTGAAATTTTCCTTAATCCCTTGTCTTTGAGGTATAACTCTAAAATAAAATTGGTGTGCCAGCAGTGTCATAATGCAATCAACTTTATAAGAAGAGCCAGCCAAATTTTAATTTAGCACTATTTACTTGCTGATTTGTTTACAAATTGTATTGCCTATCCAGCCTTTCTGTATTGAAACATTCCACATGCAAAGACCCCATGGCCTTGATGCAGGCAATTGCCTACAGAGGCCTCTTGGAAACCCTAGTATCAGTCAGAAACAAGGATTGGCCAGCAGCAGGGCCCTAGAAAAAAGCAGAGTGAGCTAAGTAGTGGGCAGTGCCCTTCTACACACTGTGCTGGGGAGAGGATCCCCTTAAATCTTGATAAGTATCCAAAATATCTTGACTCTTCAAACCCTGCAATTATGTCAGACTAATAAACATGATTCCATTTTAACATTCAAGTCCTCTTTCTTTGCTCTAACTCCATAAACCTCAAACTATCTTGGGATGGGTATCCCCTGTAGCATGTCTAAAGGAAAAAAATGTACTGGTTAAACAGAGAAGCATAAAAATGTCTGCATGATAGTTATATTTTGCAATAAAAAATTAATCATGAAGCATATTGGGATGTTTTAGTCCCTTGTGGGTTAGTGTGAATCAGGCTCTCTGAGATAAAGCTCATAGATTTTGGCAACTGAGAGCCAGACTTAGAGCAGAGTAAAATTATTAAGGTAAACTCTATTAGGGTAGTAGCATCCTGCTAGCCCTTCTTGGCTGTGTGCCTTCCTTCCCACATCTACAGTGTATATGGGAAATGTTCTGTATTAGTTCATTCTCACATTGCTATAAAGAAATACCTGAGACCACGTAATTTATAAAGAAAAGATGTTGACTTGGAACCAACCCAAATATCCATCAATGATAGACTGGATAAAGAAAATGTGGCACATATACACCATGGAATACTATGCAGCCATAAAAAAGAATGAGTTCATGTCCTTTGCAGGGACATGGATGAAGCTGGAAACCGTCATTCTCAGCAAACTAACACAGGAACAGAAAACCAAACACAGCATGTTCTCACTCATAAGTGGGAGTTGAACAATGAGAACACATGGACACAGAGGGGGGAACATCACACACCAGGGCCTGCCATGGGGTGGGGAGCAAGGGGAGGGCGAACATTAGGACAAATACCTAATGTATGCAGGGCTTCAAACCTAGATGGTGGGTTGATGGGTGTAGCAAACCACCATGACACATGTATACCTATGTAACAAACCTGCACGTTCTGCACATGTATCCCAGAACTTAAAGTAAAATAAATAAATTAATTAATTAATAAAAATAAAAAATAAAAATAAATAAAAGATGTTTAATTGGCTCATGGTTCTGCAGGCTATACAGGAAGCATAGTGGCTTCTGCTTCTGGGAAGGCCTCAGGAAGCTTCCAATCACAGTGGAAGGCAAAGTGGGAGCCAGCTACTTACATGGCAGGAGCAGGAGCAAGAGAGAGTGATGGGGGAGGTGCCACATACTTTTAAATGACCAGATCTCGTGAGAAGTCACTATTGTGAGGACAGTACCAAGGGGGGTGGTGCTAAACCATTCATGAGAAGCTCACCCCTGTGACCCAGTCACCTCCCACCAGGCCCCACTTCCAATATTGGGGATTACAATTGAACCTGAGATTTAGGTGGGGACACAGATCCAAGACATATCATAGTCTAATCCTCACTGATGTAGAATTTAAAACCCAAAGAAGCATGATGAGGAAGCTTTTGCTTGTAATGTGGTTTCCAAACCTAGCACTCTATCAAAACTGCCCTTAAAAGTCAGTGGCAGCCAGGTGTGGTGGCATGCGCCTTAGTCCCAGCTACTCCAGATGCTGAGTCAGGAGGATTGCTTGAGCCCAGGAGTTCGAGGCCAGACTAGGCAATATAGTGAGACTCTGTCTTTAAAAAAAAAAAAAAAAAAAAAGGCCAGTAACAACCTCCTAGACCCAATGCAGTGTCTTCTCAGTCTCCATCCTACTCTCTCTTTGGTGTGTGAAACTATGGGCCATCTCAGTTCAATGGGAGTCCCATCTGAGACGGTCCAGACCAGAAAGAGACAGAAGGGTGAAGCTGAGCCAAAAATCAGAAAACTAAGCACAAAATCCAAACATTTATCAGACAACTACTGGGTGTTACACATTTTCTCTTAGGAACCTGGGATATATCTGAATAAAACAAAGACCCCTGCCAACATGAGTGAATATAAATGTCTCCAGGAACATTAATAGAGTAAAGGATCATGTTCTCCTTTACATTCCTCTAGGCTTTATCCTCACTTTTATTACGGTATATTACAATACTTACAACATATTATTGTAATTATTTATTTACATGTCTGTCTCTGTTTTCTGAACTGTGGGCTTTTGGATAGCAGGGATGTCATATCTTAGTATTCTAACACATGGCAGGCATTCAATAAATGTCAATAGAATGAATACATGAATGAATAAATGAAGCTGGACTGCTAAAAGAGTTGTTGAGCTCTAATGGCTTAGAGAGATTGTGCTTATCTTGGTCTTAGAGGAAAATAGGTTTCATATTAAAAAGAAAAAAATCTGCAAAAATGAACACTGCACTAAAGGAATACTAAACAGGAATCAGTGCTTCTTTCCGTCCCCTACCACTGACACCAGAGGCAAGGCCATCATTATCTCTCTCTGAATTAAGAAAGCCTTCTCCCAGTTGGTCTCTGCAACTCCTCCAACAGGTCTTCATTTCCTCAGTCTGTTCTCTATAATGGAGCCAAGGAGCATTTTAAAATACAACTATGGCTGTGTCACCCCCTCTTGAAAATTTTGCCATGGTTTTATATTTTAGTTAGTTTCTTTTATATAATATCCCCAAATCTCAGTGATTTACACAAATACTTATTTTCGTGTTTTCAGGCATGTAGGTTGGTGGCCGTTTGGCTCACTAAGGCTAGGTTCAGTTAGACTGGACTTCAGGTAGAAGGGGCGGCAGCTAATCTAAAGCATATGCTGGGTATAGAAGATTGCAGGGGTATGAAAAGGCAAGCCAAATGGTGCAAGCTCATTCATAGCTTCTGGCAGCCTTCTCTGAATGTTAACATTCCATTGGCCAAAGTGAGTCTGTGTTAGGCCATTCTTGCATTGCTATAAAGAAATACCTGAGACTGGGTAATTTATAAAGAAAAGAAGTTTAATTGGCTCACACTTCCGCAGGCTGGACAGGAAGCATAGCACCAGCATCTGCTTCTGGGGAGGCCTCAGGAAGCTTACAATCATAGTGGAAGGTGAACGGGGAGCAGGCATATTATATGGCAAAAGCAGGAGCAAGAGAAGGGAGGGAGGTGACACGCTTTTAAACAACCGAATCTCATGAGAACTCACTATCTCCAGAACAGCACCAGGA